>NW_004949099.1:35462331-35465720 GCF_000317375.1 Microtus ochrogaster
TCTATGCCTGCAGGCCAGAAGAGGGCACCAGACCCCCTTACAGATGGTTGTGAGCCACCATGTGGTTGCTGGGAATTGAACTCAGGACCTTTGGTAGAGCAGGCAATGCTCTTAACCTCTGAGCCATCTCTCCAGCCCCAATAAAAAATATTTTTAAAGTTAAAAAGGGAATGACAGTTCCGACCCTACTCAGTGCGACCACCATGTTGTGTGGGATGGCCTCTGACTTGGCAAGACTGTAGAATAAGCCACCTTGGTTTCGCCACCCTGAATCCTTGCTGTTCTTTTTTATGAAGGGAAAGGGTGGTTGTGTTCTCTATAAAAGTGAACATTGCCATCAAAATGGGCTGTTTTGGTATAGTGTCTGGGCGGGAAGCAGAGGGACATAGGACTGGAGATCTGGGCCTGAGTTTTGCCACTTCTACTGGAAATCAATGTGAGCTTGTGTGCCCTCAGCGCTCTCCGAATTCCAATTTCCTCCCGGTTCCACAGGGAAGCTGTAACGCCTTCAGGCCTTACTCTACATCAAATCTGCTTTGTAAAGCGCTAGACCCGAGGAAGGGGCTTGGAGACCTATGCTGGAGAGAGGAAATGGTACTTGACAGAGCTCTTGTGTTTAAAGGAACCCACTGCTGTGAAACACTCTTTCTACACGGTATATATGTATTACTCCCATTGATTAACAGAGCTGACTGGCCTGTAGCTCGGCAGGAAGAGATTTGGTGGGAGAGCTGGACTAGGAGGACGCTGGGAAGAGGGGCGGAGTCTGAAGAGTTGCGAGAGGTGAAGAGGAAGCAGGAGATGAGCATGCCGTGCTGGAAGAAGGTACCGCCAGGTGGCAGAGGGGAGATAAGAAAGGTGGGTTAATTTAAGCTACAAGAGCTAGTAAGTAACAAGCCTAAGCTTTCAACTAGGCATTTGTAATCAATAATAAGTCTCTGTAGGTTATTTAGGAGCGGCTGGTGGGACAGAACTGACTGGTAGTCCTGACCAAAAGCTCCGCCTATAAACCACTGCACAGCTAGGGAGCGGTGATACATGCTTGTAATCCTAGCACTTGGGAGGCAGAGGCAAGTGTATCTCTGTGAGTTCGAGGCCAGCCTGGTCTACAAGAGCTAATTCCAGGACAACAGGCTCCAAAGCCACAGGAAAACCCTGTCTCAAAAAACCAAAACAACAACAACAAACCAAAAAAACTATTGCACAGTGTGCAATGAAAAGGATGCAGATGTCTCCTAGTTCTTAGGGTGTAGACAGCTGGTTGCCTTGCTCTCATCTTCTGTCTTTCTCTGCCTTGCTAATGAGACCCTGGCTTTCTTTAGGTGGAAAGCTAAATAAATATATAGGTATTCCACCAGAAATTAGCTTGCTTCTTTCTTTCTTTCTTTCTTTCTTTCTTTCTTTCTTTCTTTCTTTCTTTCTTTCTTTCTTCCTCCTTTTTGATTGTGTGAATGTGTGGAGGCTAAATATAAACCTAGGATGCTGGACTTATTTATTTATTTATTTATTTATTTATTTATTTATTTATTTATTTATTTATTTGAGGTAGTAGTCTCTCTTACTGGCCTGGAGTTTGCCAAATAGCTTAGGCTGGCTGGCAGCAAGCCCCAGGGCTCTGCCTACCTCTGCCTCCTCAGTACAGGGATGGCAGGCATGTGATCTAACGTGAGATCTAATTCATGGCATCTGGCTTGCATGGCCAGTACTTCTACCTCTGGAGCTATCTCCACCCTATCTGAGACTGGATCTCTCATTGAACCTGGAACTCACCAATTTGACCAGACCAGCTGGCCAGCCAACCCCAGAGGGTCCCCCTGCCCCCGTGATTGCAGGTGTACCGCGATCCCTAGCTTCTTCTGTGGGCACTGCTGTGTATTGAACCGAAGTCCTCATGCTTGACCAGCTACAACTCTCCCAAGGGAGCCAGCTCCCCAGCTCACCCACCTTCCTTCCTTCTTTCCTTCCTTCCTTCCTTCCTTCCTTCCTTCCTTCCTTCCTTCCTTCCTTGACAGAGTTTCACCATCTAGCTTTTGCCATCCTGGAACTCCATATGTAGACCAAGCTGGTCTTCAACTTAAAAATCTTCGTGCCTCTGCCTCCCGAATGCTGGGATCAGGGCACATGCTACCACCCACAACCATATTTTTTTAAGTGTCATCCTTGCCCAGGGGCCACGCTAATTTTCTCTGTATCATTCTAATTTTAGTATATGCACAGTTGAAGCGAGCATGCCATACTTCTCTCATGTGAGAGAAAACCAAGCCCCCTCTGTGGAATTAAGGCCCTCTGGCTTAAGACTTCTGTTTCTAGGAAAGCCAGACCCATTGTGAATGATACACACCCGTCCTAAAGCTATTGAGGGCCTGAAACACAGTGCTTGGGAGCAGAATTGGTAAGTGTTCCTGGTGAAAGGCCAGACAGCGAATATTTTAGGCTCTGAGAGCCCTGCAGTTTCTGTTACAACCACTTGACACTTGTCATCTTGCACAAGGGACCATGAAACTGTGTAAATAAAGGAGCGTGGCTGGGCTCCAGCAAAACGTTATGTATACACACTGAAATTGGGGATTACTATAATTTTCACATGTCATGAAATACTATTCTGCTTTTAAACAAAAACATCCTTAGCTCGCAGACCACACGGAACCAGGATTTGGCCACAAGTCTGCTAAACAACGTTAACACAGAATACAGCTCCTACGGACCAACCGAGGACTGAGCAACGGAGCCTTTGCTGTTCACTTGTTTGTTGTGTGCTTCTTTTTCGTTCTCTTTCTCTTTGCCTTTTTCTTTCTACCCTTCCAGGCCACACACCCCTCCCATCATTTTCTCTTCTGTGGTGCTGGAGATTGAGACCAGGGCCTTGCATATGACAAGCAAACGCATTTAGCTACATTACCAGCTCCTTTGATTTTTGAGACAGGGTCTCACTCAATTCCCTGGGCTAACCTTCAGTTCATTCTGTGTTTTGGACTGGCCTTAAACTTTTGAACCTCTTGTCTCAGCCTTGAACCTTTGACTCTCCTGCCTCAGCCTCCTCAGTAACTTTGATTACAGACCTGTTTTGCCAGGCCCTGTTGCTTCTGTGTTACAAAAGCATCTTAGAGGTCTACACTGTAAGGCTGCTAACTTTTAAATCACATCAAAATTTCCACATCTAAATGAATGCTGCTTTCCTACTGGTGCCCTTGAGAAGTAGCAGACGTTGGCCTCTCCCCGTCACTGTCATACACAGCTTCATGTGTGTATTGAAGATCAGTTCTTTGCTCTTGTTCTCAGTTTTGCAGTGCTGGGATGGGACCCAGAACCTTTTACAGGTTAGTCAAGTACTCCACTGCTGAGCCGCTTCCCCTGCTCCTGTTTGCTTAAAACAAACAACTGCCCCCCCC
>NW_004949099.1:35465850-35468389 GCF_000317375.1 Microtus ochrogaster
CTGTAGACCAGGCTGGTCTCGAACTCACAGAGATCCGCCTGCCTCTGCCTCCCAAGTGCTGGGATTAAAGGCGTGCGCCACCACCGCCCGGCCAATCATCTCTTTCAAATCGAGTTTTTGTAAGGCCAATCACTGTGGGGCTCTAGCTGGTAGAGTACAGCTGAGGGAGGTAGCCCGGGGCAATATGGGCAGACAATGAATCTTAACCACGTTAGCACAGATGGCACTGGTGGTGGGAGAAGCTGGTGAGAACAATGAGGTGGTGGTTGTAGGCTCTACAGAAAGGCTGAGGATGAAGACTTTACCCTGGGATGTGGAAGGATAGAGAGACTTGAGGCTTTCTTCCTCCCTTCCTCTCCCTTCTTCGTTTCTTCTTCTTTTCTTTTCTCTTTCTTTCTTTTTTTCTTTCTCCTCTCTCTCTCTCTCTCTCTCTCTCTCTCTCTCTCTCTCTCTCTCTCTCTCTCTTTGAGACAGGGTTTCTCTGTGTAGATTTGAAGTCTGTCCTGGAACTCACTCAATAGACCAGGCTAGCCTCGAACTCACAGAGATCCGCCTGCCTCTGCCTTCCAAGTTCTGTGATTAAAGGCGTGCACCACCACCGCCTGGCCTCCCACCTTTCTCGTGCTGGTAAGATCTCTACCATTGAACTACATCCCCAAACCACAAGGGTCGATTTTTAAAAGTTACGGTGTGTGAAGTTCGATGTTAGTAGATAACTTCCCCTCTGAAAACACACACATTAATGGAAAACAGGAAGATGGAGTTCAAGATACCAGAGACAGGAGCTGTAATCGATTCTATAGCCACTGATTGTTTCTCTGTGCTGGTGGTGGTGTTAATGTTTGCATCTAACATATTTTACACAACTAATTTGGTTAAAATGCTCATTGTTCTTTTGGGAATCATGATAGTCTATACACACTTGTTTTGTGTTTTGGCATAGGGGAGGGTTGTTGTTCCAGACCATTCAGAGCAACTTGTAGATTGGTTGTGGTGAAGCTCAGCAATCGGGAGGTAGAGGAAGGATGGAGATTGAGAGTCCAAGCTAGGCTGTATACAACAAGTCCCTGCCTCAAAAAATCAAATCAGGGGCTGGAGAGATAATTCACTGGTTAAGATCAAGCATTGCTCTTCCGGAGGACCTGAGTTCAACTCCCAGCACCCACCAGATGGCTCACAACCATCTATAGTGGGACCCGATGTCCTCTTCTGTCATGCAGACGTACATGCAGAGTACTTATAAGTAAAACATATACATAAATAAATCCAAAAAAAAAAAAACTCCATGAAACTGCCCTCGTGTTGGAACATCGTGTTTGCAAAGACTTAAATGCATTGCAAGGTCAGAAATACTCAAATTTGGCTCCAGAACGAACTATCTCTTATTTCCTTTAAGGTGAAAGCTGAGCTTTTGCCTTGATACAACCGACTGACCAACCAACTGACTGACCAACCAACCAACCGACTAACAAACCAGCCAACCAAACAGAAACATATGCGTGGAAGACAGAGGATGCTGTGGGCATGAACAGTGGGGGAAAGTGGTTTATTGTATTCCTTGAGAAAGAGTGCTCTGATGTTGGCCTTTCTTCCTTGGGCCCCCAATGGACCCAGAGCTTCTTGCATGTTGGATAAGCATTGTCCCACAGAGCCACACTGTGTGACAGTCTTTAGTCACACCCGGGAGAATAATTTCGCTTCAAATATGATAAGAACAGAGAGGCTACTCTCTGTCTCAGCCTCTCCCTCACTATCTTCCCTGCGTCAGCTGTGTAGAGATTTGGTCATGTGACACAGAAAGACTGTGACTGTGCCAAAAAGAACATGGCGGAACGGAGGCCAAGAAGGGGACCAAAGCCTGCAGCCAGGACCCCCGCCCCCAGATGTGGACAAAGGACAGTAGGCTCTGCTCATTGTCCTTGGCCCTGTTCCCCAGCACAGCTGCCATCCCTCCCCTTGGGGTGCTTCCCCACCCTCCTACTCTCCTGACGCCCAGGAGCCAGACCATGCACCCTGGAAACAATCTGCTCTTCCTTCTCAGTGACACCCAGGAGCCAGATCATGCACCCTGGAAACAATCTGCTCTTCCTTCTCAGGGAGCCTGCCAGTTATCTCTCAGATGGGCACAGCCAGGGGAGTTCAGGATTTGGGGTACAGGATGGGGCTGGAAAGAGGGCCTCTTCAAGGGAAGTTCAACCAGGTGTGCATACCGAACACTGGGGCCAGCACAGTTTGAGGACCCTCAGGTTGGTCGGCTTTATTCGGGTTGAATCCTTTCCTACAGGCTGGTTCCTATTTCTCTACAAAATATTCTTCCTGGCTGAGAGCAACAGTTGCTTACAGAGGGGACCAGCTCTTGGTGGAGGCAGGAGGATCAGGAGTTCAAGGTTATCCTGGGATACATAGTTAAAGACCAGCCTGGTCCCCATGAGGAAAAAATAACAAACAAAAACCCACTATGAAGGGCTGGAGAGATGGCTCAGTGGTTAAGAGCATTGCCTGCTCTTCCAAAGGTCCTGAGTTCAATTCCCGGCAACCA
>NW_004949099.1:35468494-35507622 GCF_000317375.1 Microtus ochrogaster
ATAAATAAATAAAATAAATATTTAAAAAAACCCACTATGAAGTGTTATTATATAAATTAAATGACAGATGTCGTCTTAGTCAGGGTTCCCATCGCCGTGATAAACATCGTGGCCAAAAACAATGTGAGGAAGAAAGGGTTTATTTAACTTTTATATCCGGAATCACAGTCATTTGAGGGAAGCCAGGGCTGGGGCTGAAGCAGAGGCCAATGGAGGCATGCTGCTTCCAGGCTTGCTCAGCCTGCTTTCTCCTACAACCCAGGACCACCTGCCTACGGCAGCACCACCCCAGTGAACTGGGTCCTCCCACTTCAATCACTAATCAAGAAAATGCCCCAAGTCTTCTTCCCTACAATCCAGTCTAATGGGGGCAGATGATCAATTAAGACCCTCTTTACATATGTCTAGGTTTGTGTTAAGCTGACAGAAATCAGTCGGTACAGATGTCACACATCAGTGACTATTTTTAAAGAGGCAGGATTGTGTGTCTTTCTGTAAGATGCCCATTTTCTACCTGCACTACCTGTCAGAGGTCGTGAGTCTGTGTATCTTGTTATTTGCCGTGCTGGGAAGATGGAGTCTTGAGTGAGCGAGTACTCTACAGTTGAACCACACCCCAGGCATGACAAGTCCAAATGCCACTTTTCTGAGGGACAAACTTTGTGATGTGTGTGTCTGTGTGTCTGTGTAGGTTAGAGGACAAACCTTTGTCCTTCTACTTTGCTTGAGTCGGGCAAAGCTAACTGGCCCCAGAATACCAAGGATACGCTTATCGCCATTCCCTGTGCTGCCATTGCTGCCAAGCGTCTACCTCTGGAGCTCACTATGCAGACCAGGCTATCTCAAACTCACAGAATCCCCCTGCCTCTGCCTCCCGAGTACTGGGATTAATGGTGTGTGTCACATGCCTAGTTTGCGGCTGACAGTAACCTGGAGATTGCAAAGAAGCAGCAACCTCCCCAGTTTTGTCCTTTTTTAGAGGTGAGAAAGTGAACAAAAGTATTTACCATTTTGTCTCTCTTTGTTTACCATTTTTGTTTGTCTTTGTCTCTTGAGATAGAATATTTTGTAGTCCAGGCTGGCCTTGAACTCATTGTGTAGCTGAGGATGGACTTGAATTTCTGATCCTTCGGCCTCCACCTCCCAAGATATGCAACACCATGCTAGCTTTCAAGATCATTTGCATGCCCCGTTTTTATAGTCAGATGTATTCATAATCACTCAACTCTTACTATGTATTTATTTTGCAAAGCAAATCTCTGAATTATGTTAGTTCTACAGCTGAGCTAACCCTTGACCCCTGAACTCTCACATACACACACACATGCACACACGTGTATATGCGCACACACACCTACACTGTTAAAAAGTAATTTTAAAAAAGAACAAACTGGTGCTCGCTTCGGCAGCACATATACTAAAATTGGAACGATACAGAGAAGATTAGCATGGCCTAAATAAAAAAAAAAAAAAAGAACAAACTGAGTTGGGTGATGGTGGCTCGTGCCTTTAATCCCAACACTTGGGAGGCAGAGGCAGGAGAATTCCTGTTTCAAGGCAAGCCTGGTCTACAGAGCGAATTCCAGGACAGGGTCCAAAGCTATACAGAGAAACCCCGTCTTGAAAAACCGATCAACCAACCAACCAAACAAAAAGAACAAACTGGACAGAAGATATACTTCAGTTGCATTTAGGAAGGCTTGCAATTGGGTCATCATCAGATAAATATTCCTACAATGAAAAGATTTATTTACTTCAATGGTCCTTAGGGGAACAAGACCTTGCAACATTTTGCAATGGGGCTTCCTCCCCATTTCCCAGGGGTAGAACGCTTGTCTAGCAAGTGTGAGACCCTAGGTTCAATCCCTAGCTTTACAAACGAAACAATACCCCCAGTTCTTTGACATAAAGAACCTTTATTTCAGAGGGACTAATAGAGAAGACGGGAGTGGGAGAGGGCAAGAGAAGGTATGGGGTGTGTGAATGTGATCCAAATTTATTATATACTTGTATGGAAACATCATGATGAAATTCATCATGTATAATTGAAATATGCTAATAAAAATAAAAGACCAAAAAGAACCTTTATTTTATATGGTACTAATAACAATGTATCTCTTAATCTTTCTTTGCTCTCTTGGTCACATTTCACATTGATTTTATTAAAGAGACTCTGTGTGTGTATGTGTGTTTGTGTGTGTGTGTGTGTGTGTGTGTGTGTGTGTGTGTGTGTGTGTATGGTTGAACTGTAAATAAACTCCTGAGGATAAAGCACTCAGGAGGCAGAGGCAGAGGCAGGCGGATCTCTGTGAGTTCGAGGTCAGCCTGGTCAACAGAGTGAGTTCCAGGACAACCAGGGCTGTTACACAGAGAAACCCTGTCTCAAAACAACAACAAACAACAAACAAAAAAAAAAAAACAAACCTCCTGAGGATAAACAAGGAACGTTTCCTTCAGGACTTCAGAGTGTAATAAACATAGATCTCAGATCTCTACTGTGTGGTAGTGAGTACATTTAGGAGTCCAGGGAGCCCCGTGACTGAGAAGGGTGCCAAGTTCAGCAGCCTCTTCCTGGGGTCCCTCACTTCAGACCGGCACCCCCAGTCCTCTTGCTCCCGCCATGTGTTTCCATGAAGGAAAGGGAATGAGGGCAAATGCTTGCAATCCAGAACCTCTACCTTGTCCTTCAACCCCTTTGTGGACGTGCGTCATGGCGATGATCCACTTCCTGCTGGCTCTAAGGAGTCAACAGTGAAATGGCAGCAAGACCCGCCTCTGCCCAAGGGACAGCTGATGGTCGTGACACAAAGCCACCAGCGGAGGTGTGTAAGAAGTCTGCCTGCCGTGGGACTGTCCCTGAGCAGCCAACAAATGGAGACATTCAGTCCAGCCACGGGCTGCCCAGCTTGGTCTTACCATGCTAGCTTCTGTAGAGCTTGGACTGACGAAGAACCACCATGAAGGCTCATGGTTTCTGAGGGCTGGTGGCTCTCGGAAGCCTGAGAGGGTTTCTTGCAATTCCCTTCTGTCTTGTCACAAGCTAAAAACAAGTCAAAAACTTTACAGCTTGTATAACTGAACCATTTGGGATTCACTTTCAATGTAGGACTAGTGTAACTCCTTCATACAATGAACTATAAAGAGCCAAAAAAAAAAAATGGACAGCAGAAATTGGACTTAGCGAGTTTAAAAAAGAAAAGGAGGACATGAAGTTGGGTGGGTAGGGGGGTGGGGTGGATCTGGGAGGAGCTGGTGGAGAGAACGAATATTATCAAAAATACATTGTATGAAATTCTCAAATAATAGAAAAATGTTAAAAAAGAAAAAAAGAAAAGACTTAGAAATCAAGGGTTAGATCAGATCCAGGAGTGCCCAGGAACACAGTTCCTTCTGCAGGGACCCCAAAGCTAGAGTAGTTCTGGCTGGGGGTGCACATGCGCATGTGTGCACGCATGTACACACACACACACACACACACACACACACACACACACACACACACACGACTCTGCAGGTGGCTCAGCAGGCCAGGCACAGCTCGCTGCAGCTGTTAGCTGGCTGCCTCTCACTCATCTTTCTCAAAGACCAATTTTTATCTGTCCTGGGCTCCCTTTAGCAGACGTCCCTTCTAGCCCCCTCTCATATCCAAGTCAATCATCAGTTCACGTTCAGTTCAGGGCTTTGTAAACCCCTTCTGCTGCTTACAGGGCCTGGCTACTCTGGTCAACCTGTCAGAAGACTTTGTCTTGGGCAGACAGCAGCACTGGAGAAGAAGAAGGTGACAAGGTGTGGCTGTACACAGGAGGCCTGGGCACTGTCCGTATCTTAGGGTGCATCTGAGAAAACCTCCCGATGCCACAGCAATGGCAGCATCTCTCTTCATCTCTCCTTTTCCTGCTTTCTGAAATGCTTTTCAGAGGGCATGGGATTTGAGACTTACAGTGCCTTTGAGCCCCCTTTCTCTTAGGCTCTGATATGCTTCTCTAAAGAGTTACAACCCCAGCTGGGCGGTGGTGGTGCACGCCTTTAATCCCAGCACTTGGGAGGCAGAGGCAGGTGGATCTCAGTGAGGTCAAGGCCAACCTGGTCTACAAACTGAGTTCCAGGACAGCCAGGACTGTTATCCAGAGAAAACCTGTCTCAAAAAAGTGAGAGAGAGAGAGAGAGAGAGAGAGGCAGACAGACAGACAGACAACCCCAATTCATCTCACTTCCAAGTGATCTGACAGCCCAGCAAAGACGGAGGACATCCTGAGATCCCACCCCACCACTGGAGTTTGGGTTCTGAAGTGTCCTGGACTGGAATGAAGCTTTTGGGAGCTGAATCCAGGAGACTAACCCAGAGCTTGGAGACTTGGGCTTCATTGTAGATGGAACAAGTGACAGTTTGCCTTCCAATAGTTGGACTGAAAGGGTTTTCTGACTCTGTCTTATCACGAGGGGATGGCAAGCAGTCAAGGGGGAGTTGAAGGATGGAGCAGAGAGACTGGATGAGAGGAACCCTGCCCCCCGTGGAGTCTGAAGAGGTCTGGGTAGCAGTGTGGTGGCAGGGGGCCAGAGTTCCAGAGAAAGGCAGGCAGGACATAGGGTTTGAGTTGCCTTTTAGGGAAGCAGCTTTGCCAGCAAGTCCAGGCTCAGAAGTCACTTTGTCAGTTCAGAGCAATGCTTGGCTGCTCCTTTCTGGTGTGTCATGAGGAGCACGTGTTTGGAGCCCAAACCCAAGTGTCTCCAGTCACTCTCCTCAGCCTGCCACACACAGGCCTCCTGCAGGGGTATGTCCCCAGGGCCTCAGAGAAAGAGGCCTCAGATTTGGACGTGAGAGATAATTACTAGTAACCAAACAGACTGTTCTGTCATGCAAGGAATAAGAAAGAATGCGCTTATCCTGCCCTCCCCACCCCCCAAAAGTAAAATTCTTTGCCAGGCATGGGGGCTCATGCCTTTAATGCCAGCATGCCTACGGAATTTCTTTCCCTACCAGGTGAGTAGTGGGGAGGCAGAGACAGGTGGATCTCTGTAAGTTCGAGGCCAGCCTGGTCTACAAAGCGAGTTCCAGAACAGCCAGGGCTACACAGAGAAACCCTATCTCAAAAAAAGCAACAACAACAAAACAAACAAACAAAAAAGTGAAAAGGAATGGGCTTATCATGGGGGAGAAAGATGTGTCCGGATCACTATGTTCTTTCTGGCTATGTTTCCGCTAGAACATCTTAATTAGCTCTTTGCCGTGGCTGTACAATGTTAGGAAGAGGTAGGTCTGTGAGTTCATGGTACTCCCAGAGAACGGGAAGCCTCCTGAGTGATGGTCTAGCTGCTATTTCCGCTGAAGACATAGATGGACTATCATCAGACAGAGCAGGCGGTTTATGAAAGCGATCTTGGGGTAGAACACATGATGGAGACGGGGCAGAGTCTAGAGGACCATAGGTTCCCAGAACCTGCTCTTCCAATTCCAGTGCTAGTCCTGGCTCCCTCCTACTAGCCTCCATAGACGGTCACCGGTAGGTGTCCCACCCCTTGGTCAGCACTCCTTTGTATACTGCTTTGGCAGTATCCTTCTTAATAGTACAATCTTTCATCTCCAAAAAGAATCCTATTTGCTCTCAATGTGTTTAATTTGCTATAAAAGTTCTATCTACAACCAGACATGCTATGCTGCTCACTCTTACCTCCCTAGGTAAGTCACCCACAAAACACCTGCTCAACCGAAATGACAGGGCTGAAGCCCACGGCACAGCTGTCCTCGTGAGAGGTGGTCTGAGATGGTTGTGTCCCCACCTGCCAGACTCTATTTGTCCTCGTGATCTCTGTTCTGCCCTTGGAGAAGACAGGATCATGGCCCGCCCTCCTGTGTAAGCTGACTCTCCAGCTTCCTTTCCTCCTCATCTTTCCAATGAGATGAGGATCTGGCTTCATACTCTCTGGAGAAAATCACGTGGTCAGATGAGACCTACCTCCTCTTCCCTTTGCCCCCTCCCTCCCAATGAGGACGGCATCTCCTTGCTTTAGCAGTACACTTACCCCTTGTCTGTTTCTGTCTAATGGCACCCTCTCCCTTGACTCTGGGACTCACCCCTTTTCTCCTCAAGATCTTGGTTTGACAACTTTCTATTTTGTCTGAAAATCTTAGTCTTTCTTTTGTTCTCATCATTTAAAATTAAAGAAAAATTGGGGTGATGTGGGAGTGTCATATATCAATCTGTTGATTTCATTGATTAAGCAATAAAGAAACTGCTTGGCTGGCCCTCATAGGTTAAAACATAGGTGGGAGGAGTAAACAGAGCAGAATGCTGGGAGGAAGAGGAAGTGAGCTCAGACTCGACAGCTCTCCTCTCGGGGGCAGACGCCTTAGAGACACCATGTCCCGCTCCCGGGCAGACACACGCGATGAAGCTCTGACCCAGGATGGATGTAGGCTAGAATCTTCCTGGTAAGACCGGTGCTCACAGATTATTAGAGATGGGTTGATCGGGATATCAGAATTAGCCAGTAAGGGCTAGAGCTAAAGGGCCAAGCAGTGTTTAAATTAATACAATCTGTGTGTTGTTATTTCGGGGCATAAGCTAGAAGGCAGCTGGGGTGCTGGGGACACAGCCCCGCCGCTCTTATCACTACATTTGGGGCTTGGGGTACAGTCGGGTGGTAAGGTGTTTACTCTGAATGGGTGGGGCCCTGAGTGTGAGTCTCAGTACACGCAGAGATAGAGTTATAGAGAGTGTGTGGTATAGACCTATCATCCCAGCACTCAGGAGAACTGAAGAGCCAGGGCCAGCCTGGGCAACTTAATGAGCTTCTGTCTCATAAGAAGTCAAAGGCCAGGTGGTGATGGTGCCTGCCATTAATCCCAGCACTTGGGAGGCAGAGGCAGGTGGATCTCTGTTTGTTCAAGGCCAGCCTGAAGTACAGACTGAGTTCCAGTACACAGGGCTACACAGAGAAACACTGTCTGAAAAAACCAAACCAAACCAACCCCCCCCCCCCAAAATCACAAGTCAAACCATGGTAAGTGAGGAATGTGGGTATCCTGTGCACACATGCAATGCAGTACAAATTCATGGCACAGATGCATGAACCAAGTCCTGGGATGGACAGAGGGGCCTGTGTGAGATCTCATCATACACTCAGAATGGCCAGCAATTTAAAACATGAATTATTTTACTTCTGGAATCTTCCATGTAGTAATTTCCAACCGCAGTTAGCTGAAAATGTGGAAAGTCTGGTGGTAGGAAGTGTACTGTTAAAAAAGAAAGAAAGAAAGAAAGAAAGAAAGAAAGAAAGAAGCCAGAATCTTTTGCTTCTCTTAAATCTCACAGAGCTCCACTTTAAGTTCTCTTCACTGTGCATTTACTGATGGGCTGGTCAGCCCACTCCCACTCCTCCGTTCTCTCCTCCTTGGGCCAATGACCCTTCCAGGTATCCCAGGAAGGGGATCTTTCCTAATTTTCTTCTTCCTCCTCCTCTTCTTCCTCTTCCTCTTCTTCCTTCTCTTCTTCCTTCCTTCTTCTCCTCCACCTTCTTCTTAGTATCTAGCCCAGGCTGGTCTTGAACTCGCAATTTTCCTGCCTCATCACCTGGAATGCTGGGATTACAGTCACTCTCTACAGCACCTAGCTCCCATGTTCCTAAAGCAGCTCTGGCATCATCGTATTCGATTGTATTCATCCTTCCCCTAAAACATCCAACAGACTCTTTTCCGTGGCCCACAAAATCCTACAAAACTGGCCCTTCAAGTTTGCAGCTGCTTCTCTCTGTTCTCTTCACCCCCAGGGCTACTGCCTTGTCTGTCTTCCCCATCTCAGCTGTTGCATCTTCATCTTGCAGATGCCAGATTTTAGGACACCTGCTCAGACAGCTTACCCTAACTTCTGAGTTAAAGGAGCCCCAGTTGCTTATCTGTCCTTAATTCTTTGTGTAGTGATTATTAGCATGAGATTACCTCATACAGTCATTATGTATATGTCATCTCTCTCCAACAACACAACTTGAACTCTTGAACACAAGGCTCTTGGTGCAGGGATCTCTATCATCACTGCCTAGGACTCTGACTTGGCATATGGCAGGCACTGAATATTTGTGGGCGCCTCCAATACTCCTGACTCTTGTGCTATGGTCAGTACCCGCAGAGAAAGTTGTGGAGAGTGTGAGACCTTGCCCCTCCCGTAGGTCTGTGTCCAGCTCATTGCTATCTGCCTCTTCCTGTTTTTGTCCCCGTTTCCTAGTGTAAGATTCTAGCCAGGTGGGTGTTGGGGAAGGCGTAGATGGGAAGAATGAGAGCCAACGTGTCCACAAAAACACAGGCCAAAGTCCAGATTGATGGTATCAATGCTGAACGACTCCAGCTGCGTCTAATTTAACCTGGGCCGCCTTGCTGGAACCTTGTGGGCTGGTTGTCTGATTTCTGCTCTTTTCCAAGCTTCAATTAAGGGAGCAACAAAAGATCCCTGTTATGAGCCACGAGTGGTGATCTCATCAGCTAAAACAAATATTTTCTTTCTGGTTATATTTATAGAACTCTTTCTTGTTTCTTTGGACGACCCTGGCTGGCATCATTTGTTCACCTTCTCTTCATCTGGGGTGGCCCGTGTGGGAACAGCTTTTTATCTCTGCCTCCTAGCTGTGCTGGATTTCCAGTTCTTCTGTTTTGCTTCTCTTAGCTTTCATCTGTAGGGCTCTTGACAAGTCAAACAGTTTGTAATCTCTGGGTACTAAGGCAGTAACTAGTACTATTGCAAAGGAGGAGGACACCGTGGCTCTAGCCAGCACTGATTTTTCGTAGCAGTGCCTCTGTCCTCCCAGAGAATGGAACTGGGTATTTATTCCCCCCTGTTCTACCAGTCAAATGCTTTGGATGCTAAGCTATCCTCTCTACCATCCCTGGGTATGGAGCACACACCAATCCCATGGGTCCTTAGACCCATGCCCAACTTCCTCCTAGGGTGTTGGCTCCTGCCACCTGGGAATGTTTGTCATGATCACCAGAAAGAGACCCTTCTCCCCTCGCACAGAGAGAAGCTGTCTGTGGAGCCTCTTGGCCTCTTGAATCTAATGTGTTTCCTTCTCCGTGATGGCTGCTCAGCCATTCATTCTGAGGTGAACTTTTTTTTTTGTCTTTTCAAGACAGGGTTTTTCTGTGTAGTCTTGGCTGTCCTGGAACTTGCTCTGTAGTCTAGGCTGACCTCAAACTACTGAGATCACCTACTTCTGCCTCACGAGTGTTGAGATTAAAGGCTTGTACCACTGCCTGGCTCTGAGGCGCATTTTGGGGAAGCTAGAAAACATCATGTTTATGCCCAGAGCACTGAGGGACATAGAATTTACAAACATAATGCAGGGTAATGCCGAGAGGAAATGCTCAGGACGATGTTAAAATGCTTATGGCGATGAGAGGAAAGTCGCGGAACTCACCAGGTGGCCAACAGGGTGCTTCGCTGTCAGTGAAGAAGCTGAAACGTACCCGCTAAATTATCAACGGCTGCTAAGAGTTTAAGTGGTATTGTCCACTACTGATAAGCTTGGTGACATCTTCGGCTCAGAAGGGAGGAGGGATTGTAGGGTGAAGCAAGCAAAGGAGTCCCTGCTTGTTGGAAAGCTTGGATTCACGGATCATAACTTTAAAACAAAACAAAACAAAAACGGACATGGGGCCTGTCAAAGGATCTTTTATTATTAATTGGAGATGCATGAGGCCTCCTCAGAGGTGTTCTTTAGGAAACAGAAATGTCAAAAATTCTGTGCATAGTTTGGCGATTTTATGGTAAATGAGAACAGAGTTTTGGGGTTTGGACAGTTCTAGAAAAGTCAGGATTTGTGGTCACGTGGGCTTTGTCCATGGCTCTGAAGCCAGAGCTTCAGGCTTAGGCCAGTTTTGCCTTCCCAGAAAGCTGCTGACAGGGCCTCGCTGATCCAGATGGGGATGAGAGCAAGGGTGGGTGTATGGGCGGAGGACCAGCACCTGGAGCACTTTCCCGTGTGCAGCAGCCCACGACCCCGGGCACTGTGGACATGCCCTGGGTGCCAGGATGTGCCTGGGATGCGGTGAAATGAGTTCCTGGGCAAGCTTCAGGACCACCAAGTCACCTTCCTCCACTCTTGGTTTCGAACCGGACTCTTTCTGGTGCTGACCCACGTCCAACTTTGGAGACATTCTAAAAATGAGCAGCAGCGACGAGAGATTGAATAGACGAAGTCGATCGTCTTCCAAATGCCCTTAGGATGGCCTTGCGGTGTGCCGGAGGGCAGACGGGGACAGTGAGACACGCTTCCTTTTCTCCGCACTGTGATGTGGAAGGGATGGACATACATGATACTCATGGGGTTTCTGTTGTTATTTTATCTCTATTGAGAGGCAAGTACAATGCAAACTGGGCTTTCTGTGCAACTCAGAGCCTCAGGGTTAATGTAAGAAGATATCGATTGGGATGTCTTGTTAAGCCTAGGTCTTTCAAGTACTTTGTTTTCTTTCTTTCTTTTTTTCCCTAGAAACTGGAGGATCAAGGCATAGAGATAATTTACTTAGAATGGAGCTAGTTAAATTTACAAAGGACCCAGGATCTTGGTTGGGCACTGGAGAAGCCAGGAAATGCATGCACTTGCTGCTTTCTGACGTTTTGATCTTCGGTTGAATTATTCTGATACTTTCCACTCAGCGGGTAAGACGGAGTATAGGAAAGAAGTAAAATGAGTGTGTGAGAGACACGAGCGCGTGTTCTGCCTCCAGCCCTTGCTAACCCTCTGACCTCACGCAAAGCTCGCTTTATTCTTCTTTGGTACTGCAGATGGTTTTCCAGCTTACTTTTCACGCCATGAAGTTTGTCAAGTAAGAAATAAATATGACAGTGGTTATAAACCATGGTGTCTTGTGCAAACACAGGCGCATCTGTCCCTCTGGGACAAACCCTCTTTTAAGCCCTGGCTGAGATGCTTCCGTCTGGACGTGTTGATAGGAACTGATTGCAGGTTTGAATCTCCAAGCCTATGGAATCCACCCATTGGAACAGCCTCCCGCCTCTCAGCACCCCACTGCAGTTAGCCTGCTGCATGGTGCTGACCTCCCTCCCAAGTGCGGGGATGACAGGGATGCGCCACCATGCTCAGTATCGCGATCTTAATGTATTGCAAGAAGTGAAGTAAGCCTGGGGTGTGTGTCTCCCACTCAGGAGGACAGGGAGGAGGGGAGGCAGAGCAATGGGAAACCGTGTCACCACGCCTGCCTTGTTCTGGGGTTAAGGTCAGTTTGGAATTTTAGAAATGGCTCTTCCAATTCAGAGGGTGAGCTAGAGGGGTCAGGACTCTAGTCCTTAAGGCTCTTGGAGCAACTCAGGGTAGTGAAGGTGGCCTCACCAACAGAGCAGGGAGAGAGAGAGCAGAAATGCTGCTTTGTAGGGGTGGGGAGGGGGGACGGGAAAGCTGGGAAAACGGGAGAGAGCTCTTGCTCAGGGTTGGGCTGGAGAATGGGTGTGAGGGAAGATGAAGGTCAGCTTAAATGTTAAAGACCCAGGAGGCTTCTCCCATGGTTTAAAATGCACCTAGCAGCCAGGCATGGTGGCACATACCTCTAATCCCAGGACTCCGGAGGCCGCGGAAGACTGATCTCCCTCAGTTCCAGACCAGTCGAGGCTACATAGTGAGATCCGTCTCAACAAAACAACAACAAAGCACCTGGCATTTTACCATCTTAACCTTTAAAAGTGAACCAAGCTCACTGCTTTAAGAGCATTAGAATATTGAGTATGTGAGGTGGAGTGCAGAGATGTCCTCAGATAAAGTGCTTACTGTTTCCCCAAAGAACTTGAGTTCACAGCCCACCAAAGCTGGGGTGCTGGAATAAAAAATGTGGGGTAGGGTATGGTGGCACATGCTTATAGTCCTACTACCTGGGAGCCAGAGATGGGATGATAGAGTTTGAGGCCAGTCTGAACTACATAGTGAGCTCAAGTTGAATTTGGTCACAGTCATCACAATCATTCCACCATCTCCAATGCCGTCACCACCATCATCCCCACCATCACCAATGCCGTCACCACCATCATCCCCACCGTCGCCAATGCTGTCACCACCATCATCTCCACCATCTCCAATGCCGTCACCACCATCATCCCCACTGTCACCAATGCCGTCACCATCATCATCTCCACCATCTCCAATGCTGTCACCACCGTCATCCCCACCTTTACCAATGCCGTCACCACCATCATCCCCACTGTCACCAACGCCGTCATCACCAATGCTGTCACCACCATCATCCCCACTGTCACCAATGCCGTCATCACCAATGCTGTCACCACCATCATCCCCACCATCACCAATGCCATCATCACCATCATCCCCACCATCACCATTGCTGTCACCACCATCATCCCCACCATCTCCAATGCTGTCACCATCATCCCCACCATCACCAATGCTGTCACCACCATCATCCCCACTGTCACCAACGCCGTCATCACCAATGCCGTCACCACCATCATCTCCACCGTCACCAATGCCGTCACCACCATCATCCCCACCGTCACCAACGCTGTCATCACCAATGCTGTCATCACCATCATCCCCACCGTCGCCAATGCTGTCACCACCATCATCCCCACCGTCGCCAATGCCGTCACCACCATCATCCCCACAGAGCTCTTTCCTCATAAAAACTGAAAGTCTGCTCCTGACACCATCCCTAGCCTGTGGAATTCTGTGAATTTCTTGGATGAATTTGGCTATTCTAGGAGCCTCATATAAATGGTATTGAGTAATATTTTCTTTTTGTAGCTGGCTGAGTTCACTTACTGTAATGTCCCCGACTGTCAGAATTTTTTTCCCTTGTAAGGCCAAATAATATCTCACTATATATACTTTAAGCTTTTATTACGATGCACAATAGAAATTTAGTTTACATTATCATCTGTTATATATGTATATATTTTGAAATCATATCTCATTGGTATGTATTATATAATGTGCATTGTTTAAATAAATAATCTGAATTATTTAATTATTTATTATTTAAGTAATTATCTAATAAATTACTTAAATATTTATTTAAATAATTATTAAATTATTATTATTTTAATAATAAAATTATTTAAGTAATAATGAAAACCTCACTTCTTTTAGGTGAAGTACTCTGACATGTTCTTATTCTGTTTCTTTAAAAAATAATACTGCCACAATCCTCTAACTTAATTTCATGACACACTAATGGGCTGTGATCCCTAGTTTGTAAATAATTGGTCTGTTTACACAATGAAGCTATCCAGGAAAACAGCAAGACTTGGCGTGGAGTTGTGCCAAGGCTTTGAATGAGTCTGGAGGGGCAAAAACTGCTCCATGCATTTGTCTTGGTGAATGGCCTGCAACTGTAGCCCAATCTACTAAATTAAGTTCAAACTATCAGTTTGTATTAAGGATAAGCAGAACAATTCAAGGCTATGCTGACTTTTCCCGGTGTGCTGCAGCTGGCACGGGTCTTTTCACATTGATTTATTCACTGCCAGTGACCATTGTTCTCCATTTTTCTACCTCCTTCATATTCCCAGGCTCCATTCTCTGCCCTGGGAATGGGGACTAAGATCCAAAGCAGTGATGGTGGCCTCCAGATCTCCCAGAATCCCCGGGAGAGGGGCAGTGTGTGCATTGGACGGTGGGGCAGGGCTGAGCCTCCAGGCTGCTGACTGGGCTGTGCCCTGCCAAGAGTGGAGTGCAGGTTTTGGGAAGCACCCAGCATGGAGGACAGGCCTCCCACCCAGGGTGTGCAGCAGGACTTCTGATGGTCCAAGATGTTCAGAGCCTTTCGTCATGGCCTTTCCTGGGTCATTGCTCTCTCAGCTGTATCTGTTAAATATTAACAAACCAATGTCCCCAGGGAATCACCATCATTCACTAGCTAATCCCTATGGCATCTCACAGGGTGAGGTCAGGCCAGCCAACTTGAGAATAGCAGAGAAAGATTAACTGGGCGCGCGTGTGTGTGCCTGTGTGTGTGTGTGTGTGTGTGTGTGTGTGCCTGTGCCTGTGTGTGTGTGTGTGTGTGTGTGCAGCAGACCAGGGCGCCATCAGCATTCATCTGGCACTGGCTGCATTCTCCACAGCAGTGACTGCTGAGGACGTGCCAGGGTCTGCTTGTGACACACTGGCCTAGGAGTGGGGCAGGAGTGGTCACACCGAGCAATCTCAGTCGAGGACCTGGAGTGTGTTTGCAAAGGTTCAGGGATGAGGAAGAAATTGACTTATTCTGAAAAAAGGGTCCAAGGTTGTTCCCATCACAAGCTTAGAATTCCGTGGGACACAACTAGGTAGGGACCAGATGGGGCGCTTGTCCGGATTTTGAAGAGACTTTTCGATTAAACCAATGAGAATCAGAGAACCTCAGGCTGGGCCATTTGAGTAGTGGCAAAATGTCTACCTTGAGAGTCCCTAGAAAGCTGGGTGGTACAGCCCTTACCTAACAGGAAGGAGGCCCTGGGTTCTAGCCTCAGTGCCAGAGAAAGCAGTGCTTCTCTGCCTTCCTTGTGCTGTGACCCTTGAAGACAGTTCCTCAGGTTGTGGTGGCACCCCCAACCAGAATATTATTTTCATTGTCACGTCATAACCATAATTTGGCTACTGTTATAATCATAATGTAAATATTTGTGCTTTCTGTTGGTTTTAGGTGACCCCCGTGAAAGCAGCATTTGATCCCCTTCAAAGGAGCCACGACCCACAAGTTGAGAACCACTGAGATAGAAACAGGAGAGGGAGAGAATATGGGGAGTGGGGACTGTGAATATCCACAAGACACACTGATTGGCCAAGAGATTCAATGTACAAAAACTAAAAGATTTTATGCATCTCTTCTGTATATGGCACTCAAGACTCTGCCTGAGCAACGACTGCATTTTTCTCCCTAGTAGAGGCCCAGTGAGGTGAAGAATGGTCGGTGACCTCTTCATAGTTTTGTTCCCGTAGTTCCAGACCCTTTCCTTGATAAAGAATCTGAGAATTGAAGTGTGAGTAGTTTCACCTGGATGCTGGTCCAGGCCTAGGGCTTTCTACGCTACTCCCAGATTGTCCCCTCCAAGCCTGCTTCCTCTGCCTAGCTGTCAGCCCTTACTTGCTCCTGGCCCAGCTAGGAGAAAGGACACCTTGGGGTCCTCGTGCATGGTTCTGCAGAGGTAGCACTCTATGTCTGTGTGTCAGATGGGCATCAAGAGTTTCCTCTCTGAACGAAGCCTGGTCCAGACTCTCTTCCCACTGCCAACCCGATACCCTGGGATCTACCCCAGGCATCACGAACATTTTTAGAAGCAGACCATTAAGTCTGACTGCTGGGCCTGCCTGAAGGATTGTTTCAGCTCAAGGGTCAGGATCAGCTAGGGCAACAGCATAGCAAGCCCCTGTCTCAAAAGAAGAAAACAAACAAGACGAAACAAGAAAAACAAAGTGATTAGGGCTGGCCTGTCGTACCGTGAGGAGTAGTCAGTGCTAGGAACGTGGGATGGAGCTGCTGGCACAAAGGCTTTGGGAGCCTCTGCTCCTCTGGGTCCTGGCTTGCCCATCTGCTGAGGGGTCCCAGACTGCTGAGACTGCCCCCTTAACCCAGGCCACTCTGCACACTGGACACCATTGTTCTTTGCTGCCCAGAACTGAGAAGGCGCTGCAGGGCATCCTGACCTAGTGAATGACTATCTTTGGGAGCACTGCTTTCTCCTCTCAGGACAAGCTAATTTACAGCAGATCCAAATAGCTCCCACGGAAGCTGGTCTCAGGAAGGCCACATCTGGCCTTGGGCATAATTCCAGGACAGAAAGTACTTCTTGAGGGTCTCATATTAGCTTCTAGCAAACAATCTCTGCTGTGGCAATCTATTTGAACACTGCCTGGCTCAAGGAGGTTGATCTTCATTTCTGCCTTGTTTTCCTGTCCCCAGGTCTCCCAGCTAAGTACTGATTCTCCTCCTCCCTGTTTTGTTGACACCAGCCCCATATTTTAAACTGAATCAAGTTTTCACCTCTGCTCTCTCCCTGAGGTTGAGGGAGGAGGCTGATTCTGAGGTTTAGAAAGAACACAGGCCACCCACATCCTCCTGCCTTAGGAAGAGGAGGAAAAGGAAACCGCATCCAAGAACACAGTGTGCTCTCTCTTTGAAAGGCTGTGTTCATAGGTTCCCTCAGCCAAACAAGAACCCAGGAGGAGCCTGGGGTAGACAATGTGGATGAGGAAGGGAAGGAATTGAGAGGAGCAGAGGGGCTGGATAGCATGTGTGAAGTCAAGTTTGCCTGTGTGTGTTGGTACTCAGTGTGCACACCTAGTAATTGGAGAAGCCAGGAGTCTGATTCTCCTTGAGCTGGAGATGTGGGTGGATAGTGGATGTCTTTTGAGTCAGGTGGTAGGCTGGGGAATCCACTTTATTTCTGTATCTCAAGAGGCCTGGCTACTCATCAAGTCAGGCAATTTTTCTTATTCGTTCAATAAGCATCCATAGACCTAGGTGGGGTCTGGAAAGAGGGCTCAGAGATTAAGAGCTCAGGCGGCTCTTCCAGAAGGTCAGGGTTGAATCCTCAGCACCCACATCTCCAGCTCAAGGAGAATCAGACTCCTGGCTTCTCCAATTACTAGGTGTGCACACTGAGTACCAACACACACAGGCAAAGCATCCATACACATAAGATAAAAGCTTAAAAAAATATTCACATACTCCCTCCATGGGTCAGAAGTTAGAAATACATAAAAACATGCATGGCTGAACTCCAAAGGCGTCAATAGTCTAGTGGGAATTCACTGAAGAATTGGTGGTTACTGCAGTATAAGTAGGGGGAACTCTAAGTGTACAGACTGGGGCTGGGTGTGGGGGCACATGCAGTTTTAGGGTTTCTATTACTGTGAAGAGATACCATGGCTACAGTAATTCTTATAAAGGAAAACATTTAATTGGGGTTCAGAGTTTAGTGACTTAGAGGTTTAGTCCAATATCATCATGGCAGGGAGCATGGCAGCTGGGAGTACGGGGACAGACAGGCAGACAGGGTGCTGGAGAAGTAGCTGAGAATTTTACAGCTCAATTAACAGGAAGTGTTCTGTCTCACTGGGCGTGGCTTGCCCACCTCCACAGTAACACACTTCCTTCAACAAGACCACACCTCCTAATAGTGCCACTCCCTTTGGGGGCCATTTTCTTTCAAACCACCACATACACCTTTCATTCTAGGTCCTCAGTAAGTGGAGCAGAAGGATATTGTGTTCCAGGCTAGCCTGGGCTATGAGGCCAAGTCTCAAAACAAAATAAGTCCTCCAAAAGGAGGAGGAGGAAGAAACAATAGCAAGAATAACAAACCAACGGGAAAAACAAAACAACAAACCACAAAGACCAGAACAGAAAAGAAAAATGGAGTGCAGACCCAAGAGCACTTAATCCACACAGGAAGACAGGAGAGATTCAGGAACTCTCCCTAGAAGTGATAACTGAGCGGAACCCTGGACATGTTAGTCAGGTTCTTGTTAATGGGACATAATCCTGAGATAAACAATTCCTTTCCTTTAAAATGAGGAAGGGAAGGGGTCAGGGAGATGGCTTCGTCAGTACAGTGTTTGCCATGTAAGCAAGAGGACCAGAGTTCGTGCCTAGCGCCCACGTTAAAAACCAAACCAAACCACCGAAAGCTGGGTATTGAGATGCGGGCAGGGGAGTAGAGACTCTAGGAAGGACCTCTAGGGCTTGTTGGCCAGCCAGTCCAGCTGAACTGCCAAACTCCAGCTTTAGGGAAGGGACTGTCTCAAATGATAAAGTGGAGAGTGGTTTTTGAAAGCCACCCAGTATAGACTTCTAGCTTCTACATGTGCACACATACACATGTGCCCCTCCCCCAAGCTTCTACATGTGCATACATACACACGTGCCCCTCCCCCAAGCTTCTCCATGTGCACACATACACACGTGCCCCTCCTCCAAGCTTCTCCACATGCATACATGCACACGTGGCCCCCCATCTCCCTGCCACACAAATGGAGGAATGATCTATTTTACTTTCAGTCCGTGGTTAGTCATCCCTGTTGCCTTTAGGCCTCTGGTAAAGCAGAATGTCATGGTAGACGTGTGTAAAAGAAAACTGCTCACCTCACAGTGGCCAAGAAACAAAGAAGTGTGTGTGTGTGGGGGGGGGCTATGTCTCCACTAGCGCCTTCAAAGTACATTGCTCTGTGCTGACTAGTTTTATGTCAATTTGACACACTGGGAACCTCAACTGAGAAAATACCTTCTTAAGATCCAACTATAAGGCATTTTCTTAATTAGTGATTGGTTGGGAAGGGTCCAGCCTATGGTGGGTGGTAGCATGCCTGGGCTGATGGTCCTGGGTTCTATAAGAAATCAGGGTGAAGAAGTCATAAGAAGCAAGTCAATAAGCAGCACCCCTGCATCAGCTCCTGCCTCCAGGGTCCTGCCTGCTTAAGTTCCTATCCTGACTTCCTTTGCTGATGAACTACAATGTGGAGACACAAGCTGAATAAACCCTTTCCTGCCCACGTTGCATTGGTCATGGCGTCTCATCACAGCAATAGTGACCCGGACTAAAACAATCTCCAAAAGCAGAACTTTCTGCAAGGAGAGTCCCTTTCCTGAAGATCCCGCTGTGCCCCGATAGTATCACAGATCTGTAAACACTTGGGTCTTTCGGGGGGACACCTCAGATTCAGAGCCTAACAATAAAGTTCAAGAAAGTAGTCTAGGAAGCAGAGAAGTCTTCCAGGAAGAAGAAGAACTCATTCAGAGTCCTAGGCTCAGAGAAATCAGAGTGGTCCCTGGGGAAAACATAATGAGCTTCAGTACTTGACCTTGGGTGTAAGGAGGAGGAGGCCTGGTAGCAAGGAATGAGACCAGGAAGGCGCAGAAGTAAGATAGGCGAGCTGTGTTGAGAATAGAAATGAGACTGTGTCCTTGAAAGACTGTCACAGCTGTGCCCACCCATGAATAACTGGTGGCCGCTTTCCTTGATGGAAGTGTGTCACCTCCTACAGCCCCAGCTCAGGACTAATGGTCTGGTAGGTCCTTCTGTCTATGTGTTGCTTTCATTGGTTAATGAATAAAGAAACTGCCTTGGCCTGTTGATAGGGCAGAACTCAAATAGCTGGATTCTGGGAGGAGAAAGGTGGAGTCAGGGAGATGCTATGGAGCCGCCACCAGAGTCAGACATGCCAAATCTTTGCTGGTAAGCCACTGCTATGTGGCGATGCACAGATTAATGGAGATGGGTTAAAGTAAGATGTAAGAATTAGCCAATAAGAAGTTAGAGCTAATGAGCCAAGTAATGATTTAATTAGTACAGTTTCTGTGTGGTTGTTTTGGTTCTGGGCAGCCGGGACAAACAAGTGGCTCTCCTGCAACAGACTAAGCTACAGGGTATGGCACCGGGGCTGGGAGAAGGCAGATGGGGAGAGGTGCTCAGCTCTCATGCGACATGGACACTGAATCCTCAGAAAGACCAGAAGACCAAGAACTATATGTTTTTAGGGTAGGAAGGTGTTCACTGGTCTTAAAAAATACCTATCTGTAGAATGGGGGTAGGGCTTGCCTGTACACCAGTTGTATCCGGTGCATGAAGTGAGGGCAGCACATTCTAAATGCAGTGCCTGCTCAGGCAGTAGAAGTGGTGATACTGGAATCTGAATATTCACTGTTAAACATCATGACTGTCTTTGGAATCTTCCGGGTCTACCACGTTGGAGGGAATAGGGAACCTACATGGGATTGAGTTTGGTCACGAGTGTGTAAATGCCAGCTCTCCACCCTGCCTTTTCCTGGGGAGACATGCCACCTGTGCAGCATTCTGCTGTTCCCTGCTTGTGAATGCTCGCTTTTCAGCACGCCGAGGGCTGGGAGACCAGGAAGGCAGAGAGAACACTGTCATTTACTTTGGACGTAGTCCACTTTGTTGGAGTCACACCGCTGTTTCCCAGAATTCAGATAAAAGGAAAAACAGTTCCAATGAAAGCACTGGGCAAAGCGCTTAATGTGCACGTCAGCTTGTCCCCACCGCCAGGGCCCGGGCGGTCCTTGATAACTGTCCTTCTTTGTTCAGAGTCATCATCATCTAACGCCATAGCTCGCCATCGCCCTTTCGCTAGTCTCTCACTCCATCACGGGCCTGATTCTGCTTTGATGGCCCGTTGACTGGGCATTGATCTGGGGACAAAGAAGAGGCTACTGAAAAACAGTGTGCTTTACAAAATAAAGATTTACTATTTGTGTGGATGCGCGCCTACAGGAGTTTATGCGTGCCACATGCATACAGGTGCCTGGGGAGGTCAGCGTATGTGTGATTTCCTGGCACTGGAGGTGTAGGTGGTTGTAAGATACCAGGTATGGGTGCTGGTACCCAACCTGGGTCCTCTGCAAGAGCAGTAAGTGTTCTTAATCATGAGCCACCTCCTCACTCACACCGTGGGCTTTGACAGGAGTGATGCTTTGTCCCACACGGTGGTGTCACTCGCCTTGTGGAGATAGCACGCACAGGAACTGCCTTTCCTACGCGAAGCAAATGGTGCTCCCGGGAGCTGTGCAATGCACACACCTTGGTTTTGCTCTGAGACTCTAAAATAGAGCAATAAATCTGTTGGGGACAACGTCGACTCTGACTAGATATTTAAATTTATGTAACAAATGCCCCTGACTTTTCAAGTCTTATTGTTGGCCTGAGACCCAGGGTCTTTTAATATAAAGGCTTCAAAAAAGTTTCGTATCTTCTCTCTTTCAAGCTTAACACCATCTACTCCCCTCCCCCCTTGCCCTCTCCCCCCCCCACCTTCCTGCCCCCTCACCTCCCTTGCCCCCCCCCATGAGCACACCTGGAAATGCCTTGCCCCATCCTGACTCCACCCCTTATTTCAGAAGTTCCTCCCAATTGGAATGCCCCTATCTGGAGCAGTGGTTCTCAATCTATGGGCTTTTCACAGGGGTTGCATTAAGATTCATTACAGTAACAAAATTACAGTTATGAAGTAGCAATGAAAATAACTTTGTGGTTGGGGGTCACCACACATGAGGAACTGTAATAAAGGTTGCTGTGTTAGGAAGGTTGAGTGTGAGATTCCCCTCTGTATGCTGTGAATATCATTGGTTAATAAAGGAACTGCTTTGGGGCTAGAGCAGAGCTATAGGGGAACAGAGCTAGGCAGGGAAAACTAAGCTGAATGCTGGGAGAGGGGAGGTGGAGTCAGAGAGAAGCCATGGAGCCCCTGCCGGAGACAGATATCAGAACTTTAGCTGGTAAGCCACAGCCACGTAGCGATACACAGATTAATAGAAATGGGTTAAATTAATATCTAAGAGTTAGCCAATAAGAAGCTAGAACTAATGGGCCAACCAGTGATTTAATTAATACAGTTTCTGTGTGATTATTTCGGGGCTGAGCTGTAGGGAACCAACAAGCAGCCTCCTGCAACAGTGAGAACCAGTGTCTAAAGCACACAGTCAGTGGAGCTGCAGCTAGGTCTTCCTTGCCAGCCCAGCTCTGAGACTCCACCCGCATTCTCTGAACTCCTTCAAAAGTCTCCTTCACTCAGCCAGCACATGTGGCACCACATCGATGAATTCAGTGGGGGCCAGCACTGCACACGTCTGTAGTCCCAGGGTTGGTGAAGTGGAGGCAGGAGGATTGCAAATTGGAGGCCAGCCTAGGCTGGATACTGAGAAGCTGTCTGAAACACTCAAATTGGCGATGAAGCTCGGTAATTGCCTGGCACATGCAAGGCCCTGGGTTTGGTCAGATACCACAAAACCAAAACCAAACTAAACCGAAACGACTATGGCTTCCTACAGCCCTCAGAGGAAAGGTTCCTGCCATTTTGCGGCCATGTGCCATTAGATCCCAAACTCCCTTTCAGCAGCATCAGGTTCTCCATGTTCATCCTCACCCCAGGTTCTGTATCGCTAGCTGTTCCTTCTACTACAGAGCTCTCCCCAGACATCAGGATTACCAGGAGAAATCTAGAAAGATGGGAGCCTTTTCTTCTGATATATATGTATTATATATGTGTGTGTGTATACATATATATGTGTGTATGTATTAGTATATTGTATTATATATATATACTAATATATAATATATATAATACTATGTTCTGAGTGGCTTAGATAATGCCTGGCTCATGGTAGGTGCTTGGTCGATACACAGTGGCTGAAGGCACACATGCCACATTGCCATGCACTGCCTTTTCCTTCCCTCCACCCCATCCATCCTTTTGTTCCAGTTTCTACTAAGCCTCCTGAAGGCAGAGCTCTGATTTCTGCTTGCCACCCAGGTGAGTGTGTTCATTCGTGTTTGCTGACAGCATGAACGCAGGAGTGGTAGGAATAGCGCCTTCACGCCTTTCCCACCAGGCAGGCGCCACAGTCTCCAAGGCAGTAACCCTTGCCCTCCTGGGATCTGTCTTTGCATTAGACAGGGTACCAGTCTGCCCAGACTCTGGAATTCTCCTGGGCAGCAGTCAGGTCTTCTTCTGGTTTCCTCCTGCCAGCGCCATCACTTTCTGAGCTGCTCACATTGGGCATCTGATGTTCTGCAAGGGGCCCTTCCCTCATTCATCTACCCCGAGAAGTCTGTGCAACTGAACGGACTGCTTGACTCAGGAGAGAGCTTCCCGAAAGATTTACAGCGTCGTGACTTCAGGCTGCTGCGTTCCAAACACTGGACAGACACTGAGGGATAGAGTTAAATATTCCAAACTTACCTCATCCTCCTCCCTCTCTTAAGGGTGATTGTGCAGCTCCTCGTCCAAAGCCCAGTCCTTCTCCATATTTGGGAATCTGAAATGGGCACTAGGGGCACAGCCCTGTATCTTCTCAGTGTCTTCTGGGAGCTGTAGTCCTTCTGGTCAATGAGTGGGCTGTCCTTTCTCAAGGCTATCTACCAACAGGAACCCCGTGTCCACAGGGGAGATGGGAGGGTACCTGTAGAAGGCCGGTTTGCTCTTTCAGCTCTGGTTTTGAGTAAGGTGGCGCTCTTTCGTAGCTCAGTCTGCTAACCTGTAAAATGGGAATAATTACCCCTCTCCTTTCCTACTTTTTAAATTGTTCGTTGGGTAGGGCAATTAACCAGCATCCATGAAACCCTTTGAGCTCATTCCAGCAAGGAGTACCTTATAAAGGAAAATTGTTATCTCTAGAGGGGAAAATATTAATTTTGATTGCCTAATGGCCTCCACAAACCAGCCCTGCCTACACATCAGGAAGACGCGGTTTGAACCCTCCTATGTCTTCTGCCCACCCTGTATTTAAATGGTTTTCTCGCATCTCATTCTATCTTCTTTCGTCATCTCCAGTTTCATGTCCTCAGGAGTAAGCTCTCCTTCCTCTCTGAAAAGAGAGAAGAGCAAGTCTGCCCTGTGAGTACAGGGAAGCCACGATGCAGAAGGACTGGCATCTGCTTCGGGAACTGCTGACTTCTGCTTCCTTTTTCCTACTAGTGATGGCGTGCTCAGGAGTTGTGGGAGAGGAAGATGCTTCCACAGTCCGGGGAGTTTCTGACGATCTGAGGAGAACTTGCCTATCTGGGGAACCTGAGAGTTTTGGCTCCTGGCTCTGTAGAGGCTGGAGGCTGCCATGGTGTGGTGGGGCTGCAGTAGACAGCAGCCGAATGCTTAGAATCCTGGCTTCGAGACTTCAGGTCACCCATTTAACCCCTTTGGCCTGTTCTGTTCCTCTAAGAGTTGAGGTCACTATATGTAGTAAAATGTTCTGGAAGATGCGGCCCAAAGGGGTATAAGAGGTGGTATGGTTGGTAAGGTGCAGTGGTTAACAGAAGGGGCTTTTAAAATGTTAGCTCTCATGTAGCCCAGGCTAGCCTCAAACTCTTTACGGAGCTGAGGATGGACTTGAACTCCTGGTCCTCCTGTGCCTCTATTTCCCCAGAGCTGGGGTTACTGATGTGTATCACCATGCCCGGTTTATGCTATTGTAGAAGGAGCTGTGGGCTGTGTTCCTGCCACCCGGCTCCTGGCCACCTGGCTAGCTTATGCTCTGAAATAACAACACACAAACTGTATTCCTTTAAACACTGCTTGGCCCATTAGCTCTAGCCCTTACTGGCTAATTCTCATATCTTGCTTAACCCATTTCTAATAATCTGTGTCTTACAGGGAAAGATTCAGCATGTAAGACCTGGTGGCTGGCTCCATCACATCTGCCCTGGAGAGGAGAGGCATGGCGTCTGCCTCACTTCCTCTTCCTCCCAGCTTTCTGTTCTGTTTACTCCACCCACCTATGTTCTAACCTATCAGGCCAAGCAGTTTCTTTATTAATTAACCAATGAAATCAACAGATTGATATATGACACTCCCACATCATGCTATGCTGGAGATCAAGCCCAGGGCTTCATGCACGCTAGGGATACAATACAAACTAAGCAACATCCCCCCCCTCCAATAGCAGGTGTTTTATACACTGGATTGAAATTCCCTTTGGTTTATCCACGGAAATTTAGTCTGTAACTATAACTGAGACCTTAGTGCACACTCATGCTACGCTAACACAGCTATGATCCTGACTGTCATTGCAATGTTGATTATAAGCTTCACCTTTAGTCAGCTTGCTTGGTTAAGTGAAATAAGGTAAGGGGCTGGAGAGATGGCTCAGTGGTTAAGAGCATTGCCTGCTCTTCCAAAGGTCCTGAGTTCAATTCCCAGCAACCACAACCATCTATAATAGGATCTGATGCCCTCTTCTAGCCTACAGGTATACATGCAGATATACATAAACTATAAATAAATTTTAAAAATTAAAAAATATTCTTGTTAAAAAATGTGAAAGTGTTTCTTAATTTGGAAAGCACTGCACAAATGAGTGGGGCCATCAGCATGCAATAGAAGAGGAGAAGTAGAGTTCTGGAATTTTCCTTCTAGCTTCATGGCCACAAGACCCAAGAGTCTCTGGCTATTACTTAGCTACAGAGAACTACAAACACATACACCACAGTGTTAGCAGCAGCAGTCTGGATTCCTTGTTTTAGATTGTGGGTCCTACTAGCATCCAACGGAGTGCTAACAAAGACTCCCATGACACACTGCGGGTGGGTAGATCAGGGTGGGGGCCATAGGATAATTATACAGGATTTCACAGATAGACGTGAGTCCATTAAAGGCTAAAGGTCACTTTGAATGGCGGGATCTCGTGTTATTATTCTCTTTGCACCTGAGAGATCCGGAGTTACTTTTACTTTGGGTACATTTCAACAAGAATGAGGAAAGAAGAAAGGATTTCTGGCCAGCTGAGTCTCAGGTGGAAAGGATGGAGGGAAGGGTCCCGTGGGCTCCTTTAGGTCTACTGAACGCTTCTCTAGGAAAGGAAAATGGTGTCTCTGGGATCAAGGAGGAACTGTAGGAGATTATAATGACGGAAAGTCAGAGAGAGATGGGGGCCCTTCTAGACATCCCTGGAGCAGGGGTGGGGCGGTGTGTGCGCCCTTCCCCCTCCTGTTTGCTTCATGGGCTGTGATAACACGGTGGTTTCAGTCAGAGCCTGTGTACACACGCATTTCCTTGTTTGCTATGGTAACATGGGAGTCCTGTTTTTCTACCTCTATTCTTTGTGGTCCCTTGGATCCCGGCTGTCAGAGAAGAGGACGCTGAACTCGCCCACATGCTCACATGGCCCCCATAATCAACCTTTGTCCCGAGGGATTAGGGGAAGGGTGTGGCGAGCCTACCTGTAATAGGCCACCAGTGCCTGCAACGTTGGAGCCAGAAGCCCAGGAGCAAACACGCTCCTCAGCAGGATACAAAATGGAAGGGATGACAGCAATGACACCATATTCCCCAGAGAACTTTCCATAGACAAGTCTGTGTGTGCCTGGAGACAGCTTGCCTGTGGGGATCCCATCCCCCACTGAGAACAAGAGACAGGGGCTGGGAAGGCTCTTTGTTGTACACACACACACACACACACACACACACACACACACACACACACACCTCTTCAGGAAGAGCTCAGTACATTAGCACTTTAGCACCAAAAGTCCTGTGGCTGTGTTCCGCCCACCCCCATGGTCAAGCCGCACAACTCCAGTTGCCTTGACGACATGATGGCGCCTCCTAGAGGTGTACCGAGAGGGTCCTAGGTGGCTGATTTTCCTGTTGCCTTGGCCGTACAGAAATAAAACCAACAAGACTAGAGTTTAGCTGAGTAACCTGTAACTTTGAATTGAGCAGAACTATTATTGGAGATCTGTCTGTCTGTCTATCTGTCTAATATATACAGTCTTCAGCCTGTTAATCTCCGGCATTCCATCTTGTATCACCTTACTGAGCTCCATAAGCAGCTGCCCCAGCCTCAGTTTCCCTTACTGTGGTACACCCAACCCCAAAGCTCTCCAGGTCAGAGCTACAGGCTTTATTAGGTATTTCCTAGAAAACAAGAAAAAAATTACTCCAGAAAGGACACTGAAAAAAATCACTCGTAGGCAAGAAGGCAGGCTGGGGTAGCAACATTTGGGAAATATTAAAAAGTTCCTTCCTTGGGGACTGGCGATAGCTCAGTGGTTAAGAGCACTGATCTCTCTACCAGAGGACCTGGGTTCAATTCCCAGCACCCGCATGGCAGCTCACAGCTGTTTGTAACTCCAGTTCCAGGGGACCCAACACCCTCACCCAGACATACATGCAGGCCAAACACCAATGTATATAAACTTTTTAAAAAACTCCCTGCCTGTCTTGCTACAGCCAGGTTGACTTGGGAGCCTGATGCTCCTGCCTCAGCCTCCTGAGGGTTGGGGTAGCTGGGCTGGGTGGGGCCCAATGGTTTTCCATTGCTCTCCAGCCAGGGTGCTCCGACACGAGGATGCAATGGTGAGAACCGTTTGGAGAGGTCCCTCCAGGGCAGTGCACGCCTACTGTTTTGTACCATGTCGAGGAGCACGGGGATCCAGACGTGAGTGACATCCACAAACATGGGAATGATAGAATTAAAAGGCAACATGGAAATTGAGCAAGATGTACAGGAGAGGCGTGAAAAAGCTGAGCGAAGTGGGAGTTTGTGGGAAGTAAGGATGAACTTGAACTCGGTGGAGAGGCGAGGATTTTACCCTTTTGGCTGCAGGGTCAGGCTGAACACCTGTCCCAAGAGCATCTATTCCGTATTCCAAACAGCTATCTTATCTGTCTGTTTGTCTGTCATGAGATCAGGTCACCTTTTCTGAATAGATTTTCTTGACTTATGGGTCAGTAAAGAAAGGCCTCCTAAAAAGGGCTCCCTGGTGAGCACCTCAGTATCTTCAAGGTAGATAAAGAGAATTATAAATAGCGCACATGCATGTGTGTGTGTGTGTGTGTGTGTGTGTGTGTGTGTGTATGTGTGTGACAGATTCTCATATATAACCCTGGCTGACCCAGAATTTACTATGTAGACCCAACTGGCCTCAAATTCAGAGATCTACCTGTCTCTGCCTCCTGAGTCTTTGGATTAAAGGTGTGTGCCACCGTACCTGGCTTATTAATGTCTCTTTGTATGTTTGTTTGTTTTTATTGGTGTTGGATATAGAATAGCCAAGGAAATGCTGGGAAACCTGTTAAGTTGGAGTTTTGCCATCAAAGACCATGGTTTGAAGCTGAGGCAGAGTCTAAGCTTTAGCAGAAACAATAAACAGGAATAACAAAAATAGCAGCATTTTAAAACCAAAATATAATGGCATCCTTTCCCTCCATTCAGTAACAATGAGATTTGCCTTACATGGTTGCTACCAAGCACAAATAATACAAGTATCCGGGCTTTAAAGAGCCAGTGTTACATCCTCGGTAAGAAGGAGATTCTGGGGCCCGAATGCCTGGCTTCTGCCTTCTCTGCTGTGTGTCTATTCTAGGACCTTAGCAAGTTACTCAGCATTCTGTATCTCACTGTCTTTATCTACAGAATAAGGATGATACAGAACCCACGTCATAATGCTGATTAAGATAAGTAATTTTAATTATCAGAGATGCCTTCAGTACTCTAAATAGCACCCAGCATAGAGTCAGTGACATGCCACATAAACTGAGACATCATTATATTGCTGTCCTCTGCAGGAGGATTATACAACTATGGTGATCACTTTCTGAGCACAGAGTTGAATTCCCACTGCCTCTAAAAGGGGAGGAGAAAACAGGAGCATTGAGTTCTCTGAACCTTGAGTCTCAGTTTTATCAAAAAGCCATAAAAATACCTGGAAGGTCTAGAGCCAGGAGGCACGCCCTTGAAGTCTTGGGAAAGCCTTCTCTCCACCCTGCTCTACCTCTTCGGCTCTCACCAGGCCAAAAGTTCATGCTTAGTGGGATCTGTTGCCTGTGGAGCACTGGCACCGATAACCTAAGGCCCCATGGTTGACTGGCACTGGCTTGAGAGAGCAGCTGTGGAGAGTTGACTGGCTTGGAATGATGGGTCAGGCTGACCAGAGAGGTGAACGTTTCTGACCCCACGGAAGCCTCTAGCTAGAGCTGGACTCCAGGCTGTGGATGTGTCTCGGCTCATAGACGGCTCTCTTAGTGTGCATGCAGCCCCGAGTGTAATCTCTACTACCATATAAACTGGGTGTGGGGACGTAGTAATCCTAGCATTCAGGAGAAGTTCAACGTCATCCTTTGCTACATAGTGAATTCAAGGACAGTTTGTTCCTAAAAGTGTGGTCACAAAGATCCCAGAGCATGGAGGTGAGGAATAGTCGGTTCCATACTTGAGCCTGAATATATGACACCGGTCATTAGCCTGAAGGATGGCACGGATTTGGAGGTTCAGTGGGCTATCCCAATCTCCTGATGCTTGTAGTTGCAGATTCAGTGGGCTATCCCAATCTCCCGACGCTCATAGTTGCTGTATGTGACATGTGCTAGCGTCCACATCCTCAGAGAAGTCCGAGGCACAGGGAAGTTGGATGGTTACGTGGAGATAGGTCAGCTTTGTCACAGACAGAAGCAAGAATGTAACCAGTGCCTAACTTTTCTTCTGTCCCAGCAGGGGACCATTCTGAAGACACCTGCACTTGAAGAGGTGCCCCAAGTTGAGCCCTGAAGGTGTCACATAGAAGGAAGGCACTGGGAGCTGGGATGTGATGGGGAGACCCGTGTCTCATTCGCTCTGCTGGTTTTTCCACAGTGAGATAATCCCACCAATACAGACACTAACCTGGACCAGGCCTTGCGGACTGGGAGAACTGTACTTCCTTCTACTCCTAGCTTTATTTCAAGGATGATCCAATGAAAGGAAGACAGGTACTTTCCAAACATCCTGTGCCAAGGGCTCTGAGTTAGGAAGAAATCTGGCTGGCCAGGTGTAGCCTGTCAAACATGTCAGAACTGCCTTCTGTTTAGGATTGCTCTGTCTGCACTTGAGAAACTGGGTATACTCAGAAAGAGGGGACAGTGATGACAGTGGTGTGTTGAGGGCTCTACAGGTGGACATAATTGCCAAAGGTTAGCTGTTAACATAGAGGTCACTAAGATGAAGTGAAACAAATAAATGAAGTACAAGCTTCTTTTATTAACATTTATTGTGTGTATTAAATCTACAAAATAATGGGTTTCATTGTGATGTTTTAACACACGCATTTATCACACATTGACACAATTTTATTTTTATGTAAGTTTTAGCACATCCCACTCCGGCTTTAAATATCTTTTTTTAAAAATTTATTTATTTATTAAAGATTTCTGTCTCTTCCCCGCCACTGCCTCCCATTTCCCTCCCCCTCCCCCAACTAAGTCCCCCTCCCTCGTCAGCCCAAAGAGCAATCAGGGTTCCCTGCCCTGTGGGAAGTCCAAGGACCACGCACCTCCATCCAGGTATAGTAAGGTGACCTCATTCTGGTTACTGTACCACTAACTAGAGAAATTTCTGATAAGGAAGATTTTTTAAAGGCTCTTCTGCCATCTGCTGGACAAACCTTGAATAGTGAGAAATTTGTTAAGGAATTAAGAAAGACTTTTCCTGGCCTCAATCACTGCCTACGTGTTCTCTCTCTCTTTCTCTCTCTTTTTTTTTAAATTAAGATTTGTGTGTGTGTGTGTGTGTGTGTGTGTGTGTGTGTGTGTGTGTGTGTGTATTCTACCTTTTGTTGTTCTTTCAGTTTGATTGTTTTTGGTCTGTGAGTGCGTGCACACAGGCCAGGGGTTGACATTGGGTGTCTTCCTCTATCTTCCATGTATCTTTTGAGATTGGGTCTCTTGCTGAAACTGGAGCTCATTGGTTTGGCTATCTTGGGTAGCCAGTAAGTCCCAGAGATTTTCCTGTTTCCACTAGCAATGCCTGGATTATAGGCGTGTGCCACTGCACCTGTTTGGTTTTTATTTATTTATTAATCATTATTATTAATATTATTATTTAATGTGGGTGTTGAGAACCCAGGATCAGGTCCTCATACTTGCAACTGATGATCAGTTGAGTCACCAACTGAACCATCTCCCAGTTCCTGCTCTTCCGAGTTTTCAGGATACACTTTTAAACTCAGTTTGAGGGTTTGAGGGCCTAGAGAGATGGCTCAGAGGTTAAGGGCACTTGCTGCTTAACTTCAGGAATTGCTCAGTACATTAGCACTTTAGCACCAAAAGCCCTTGTGGCTGTGCTCTGCCCACCCCCATGGTCAAGCCGCACAACTCCAGTTGCCTTGACGACATGATGGTGCCTCCTAGAGGTGTGCCGAGAGAATCCTAGGTGGCTGATTTTCCTGTTGCCTTGGCTGTACAGGATGTACTTGTTATAGAGGACCCAGGTTTGAGTTTCAGCACCCACATGGCAGATAGTTCACAAACATCTGAAGTTTCATATATTGGGGATCCAAAATAGTCTCCTCTTCTGGCCTCTGCTGGCACCAGGCATGCACGTGATACACAGACATGCATGGAACAAAACTCCCATCCACATTAAAAAAAAATTCTTTTAAAAATAACAACTCAGTTTAAGAAACAGATGAGCTGTTATGTTTTGCAACCCCGTAATTATGTTATTACTAATGATCTTTATCCTCTAATGCTCAGTTGGAGCAGAGCTGACGGGACATTTTGACAGCCTCGGTTTATGCAACTCACACGGCAAGCATCTCTGCTTCGTTTTAGTGTTCGCTGCAGGGGAGTAAACGCTGTCTGTTGAGGAAGAAGTTCTCCTCACAATGATACAAAGCCTATGTTGGTCCCAGATGTGATGCTCCAAGTACTGACCCCCAATAACAAGGGCCAGTGCAGAGCGAGGCCACAGTTTCTGTGTGGTCTGTCCCTGTCTCTGGACTTGCTGTTAGAAAACAAAGACAAAGGCATCTACGGTGCTGGTCTCCCCACGGTCGCCCCCATCTCCCCATCTCTTTCTCTTTAGTCTTTTACCATCTGACAGAACTATCGACTGTATTTTGTTTGCTTAAATACATGTACGTGTGTATGTATATATTTAGAAACAGGGGTCTTGCTGTGTTGCCCGGGCTGGTCTCCAATTCCTGGTCACAAAATAATCTCTGCATCAGCCTTAGGAGTAGCTGGGCCCACAGGCATGTACGCTCGTTTATTAGAAAGATTCGCCTATTTTTGTTGTTTGTTTCCTTCCATTATGATATAAGCTCCCCAAGGCTCTGTCCTTGATTCCTTTTTTTTTTTTTTTTTTTTTTTTTGGTTTTTGAGACAGGGTTTCTCTGTGGTTTTGGAGCCTGTCCTGGAACTAGCTCTTGTAGACCAGGCTGGTCTCGAACTCACAGAGATCGCCAGCGTCTGCCTCCCAAGTGCTGGGATTAAAGGCGTGTGCCACCACCGCCTGGCATGTCCTTGATTTCTATGGAACCCTCAGTGACTAGAACAATGCCTGCCACCAGCTAGTATCAAAAAGTATTTGAGGGGTCAGTGAGAAGGCTCAGGGGATAGAGAGCTTACCACCAAGCCTGGTGATCTGAGATTGATCTCGAAGACACAAATGGGGGTAGGAGAGAAGTGACTCCTGCAGGGTGGCCTCTGACCTCCACATGTGTGCTGTGGCATCTATTTCTACAAGCAAATGTAGAAAAGTAAAATATGTACATTTTAGATCCATTTATCTTATTTTATGGGAGTGCTTTGCTTACATGTATGCATGTGTGCCAATGTGCAAGCCTGCTGCCCCAGGAAGTCAGAAGAGGGCATTGGATCCCCTGAGAATCAGTTACAGATGGTGGTGAGCGCCTACGTATGTGGTTGCTGGGAATCGAACCCAGGTCTTCTTAACTGCTGAGTTATCTCTCCAGTCCCTACGGGAAAAACAAATTAAACAGTTCTTTTAAAGAGTGACATCATGGTCTTTTCACCTTACACGGTCATAGCACCAGGGTCTGACGAACTTGACATTTCTGTCTCAGCGGTCTGAGGACTTTCTGCAGAGACTTAAGGGCTGCTGTGTCCATGTTAGCAAGAAGAGAAAGGCATGTATGGGGTGAGCAGGTCCTGGCTTGGTCCTAGCTGTCTTACCCAGTCACTAAGGGAAGCGTGGGAGAGAAGAGTTCAGAAGCTAGAGAACTGGACGGAAGGAAAACCAAAAGGCTGAGTATAAATGCAGAAGAGTTAGGAAACCCTGCCTGAAGCACACAGACAATGAGTGATTTATGTGTCTGTGTAAAATTCTATAATAGCAGGCTGGCACGTAATAGCAAGTGGTAGCAGTCTAATCCCTGAGTTCAAGACCAGCGTGGTCTACAAAGCGAGTTCCAGGAAACCCAGGGCTACACAGAGAAACCCTGTTTCAAAAAACAAACAAACACACAAACAAACAAACAAACAAACAAACCATATATAATAGCTGCAACTTAGCATTTCTTACTTTGGTCCCAGTAGTGTATTACTGAAAAACTGCATTACATACGCATGGCTTTGTTTTTATGATATGTTTGTTTTACACAAACAATGCAGGCCTCAGTTCTATCTCCGCCCTGATCTTCAACGCACCCCTTCGGAGGTCCATAATAAAGGTGCAGGTAGCTCCACCTCCTTACAGGAATTTCTTCCGTCCGGCCTCTTCCGGTTAGTTTGGGAAGGATCACATTTCACAGGACATAGGAGATTCACTAATGGTTCAGCTGAGCTGCCCCAACTTTTCCAACCCAAAGCTGGTGAACTGGTGCGTTCTCTCTGGAGGATGACCACCTCTGGGTGCCAAAGGTTTGAGGTTGTAGTCGGAACGCTCCCTCAAGTTTCGCAGCGCAGAGGCCAGGACTACAACTCCCAGAGTTCCGCGCTCCAGGGCGCGCGCGTGCACCGTAGTGGCGGAGGCGGAGGTGCCCACCTCTGTGGGTTCTCTGAGTAGGGCTCTGTTGGCGGCGCGCTTGCGATTTAGGGAGCTCTGGTCCTTCCAACACTTGTCTAGGGGAGGGAGGAGCAAGTACTTAGCGTTCGGCAGCACCTCGACTTCTGTGCAGGCCACTCCTCCAAGAGTTAGGCTGTCGGTGAGCGCAGGCTGTGCCTCGGGTTCCCGTCTCCACGGTCCTTTCCTAGGAACTGACCTGGAGAGGTGTGGAGGAGGAGAGCGCGAGGCCTGCCGGTCATCTACCGGGCCCACTCCGGATTTCCAGGAGGCTCCGGAGAAGCTGTCTTCCTGACGGGTAACGAGCCCAAGGCTGGCTATGAAGAGCGACGCCTCGACTTCTGCAGCTCCCTTGAAAGGGCTTGGGGGCCCTTTGCGGAGCAGCGAGCCTGCGCGTGCCCTTCCGGCTGTGTTACCCGCGGTGCACCTGCTGGAGGAGGCGTCCGACCTGCTGGTGGTGCATCTGGACTTCCCTGCCGCACTAGAGACTTGCGAACGGGCTTGGGAGAGCCTGGCCGAGGAGCCCGCAAGTGGCACGTACGTGCTGGGCTGGTTCTTTTCTGATCCTTTTGGGGAGGAACTCGGTCCGCTTTTCTGGCATTGCCAGATTGTACCAACCTTATACCTTGCTTTCACTAAGAGATCCTCTCTGAGAGAGGCTGGTTGCTTATTCTGCTCCCGTGCTACTGAGGAAGAAAGGGTTACTGTACGATGAAGAAGTCAATTCATGCAACAGTTTGGGGAAAGCCGCAGCCAGTTCGTTGCTCACTCTTTCAGTGCAGGACAGGGTGATTGTCTATTAAGTGTACAGTCCTAAGGGGATCAGTAAGCAGGTAGCAGGAGGCCTCCTTTGGGAACTCGTCTCCCATTCACTCCTGGCCTTGTCGGATCGTGGAAAATGGGGGTCAAGGCAGAAGTGTAGTTGGGTCCTGTTGAAGAATTGGATGATTTACTTTTAGGAAACCCTTGCCCCGGGTTGCTCTTTCTGATGCATAGGCCTCCTCTGGCAGCTGGGGGCACCATTTCTCTGTGGAGTGTAAACCTTCTTTAGAGCTGTGTGAGCATACCAGGGAGGGAGTAGGCAGAATGAATAGTCAAAGTTGATGTCAGAGAAGCAAAAACTGGGGAGATCGGCTGTGGTTTTTAGGGGGGTGGATGTTGCACAGTTGGTACAGATGATTCTAATGGCCAGTTGCGTTCCTATATGAACACCCAGCCAGACCCCTCCCTCCAAGCCCACTTGGCACTAAACAAACTGTTGATGCCCTCTCCCCTTCAAGGCACACCTCTTGGCTGCATGCTTGCCGGGTGCCATTCCCAGAGGATTACCTGGCTCATTCAGTTCTGATTCCACCTGAGTGCCAAGATGTATGTTGGGCAATAGCTCATTTGCCTCGGAGAAGTTTCCAGAACTTAACTCCAGGGGGGGGGGATGGGCAGCCCAAGAGACCATGGTGAGGCTGGTCCAATCAATAACAGAAGAGGTAAGGGTGTAACCTCCGAGTTGGAAGCCGGAGACCAGTCCAGTCAGAGTGGAAGAGGGAATGGAGAGAGGGGGTGCCGTGCTCAGCCTGACTCCTGTCTTTCTGTTGACAGTGTTGTGGAGGTGAAATGCTCCCTGTGTGTTGTGGGGATTCAGGCTCTGGCAGAAATGAATCGGTGGAGAGAAGTCCTGTCCTGGGTCCTCCAGTATTACCAGGATCCTCAAAAGCTTCCTCCCAAAGTCCTGGAGCTGTGGTAGGTTCTGGTTGCTGACACCGGGTCAGTGTAAGAGTCCAAGTCCTGTCTTGAGCTAGGGTCTCATGGCTCATTTCATTTGTCCTCCTTCTGTATCGGTTACCTTCAAATTCAGGTCTCCCCACTTGGTTCAGACCTCAGACCACAGCAGCTAAGGATGGGGAAGGTGGCATTTGGGAGTAAAAGAGAAGAAAAAAGAGCGTATGTAGGACAGTAGTGAGCCAGGCCAGTGGGTGGACAGGGCCAGTCAAGCTTCCTGCTCCTTCCTGGGGGTTTCTAATTCTTAACAAAAGTTTTTGGCATGTGTTTTCTGTGTGTGGGTATGTGTGTGCGCGTGTGCGCATGTGGTGTATGTGCATGTGTATATATAGGTGCACATGCATGTGTGCATGAGAGGAGAGAAGGGTACCTGTAGTCATCTCTCATTCTCTGCTGTATTCCTCTGAGGCAGGGGCTCTCCCCTAACCTGAAGCTCACATTCTTTCTTGGCTAGGCTCTTAGCTAGCAAGCCCCAGTAGGTCCTCTTGTCTCTTCCCTCTCCATGCTAGGATTATAGATGTGGGTGGAGCCACATCCTGCTTATTATGTGGGTGCTAGGCCCCCAACTCTGATCCTCAGGATTACACAGCTAATACTCTTTTTAAAAAATATTTTACAGCTGGGCAGTGGTGGCATATACCTTTAATTCCAGCACTTGGGAGGCAGAGGCAGGTGGATCTCTGTGAGTTCGAGGCCAGCATGGTCGACAAGAGCTAGTTCCAGGACAGGCTTGATAGCTACAGCAAAACCCTGTCTTGAAAAACCAAAAAAAAAATTACTTTTTGTTTTATTTTATTACATGTATGGGTGTTGTGCCTGAGTGTATTACATGCATTGTACTACATGTATTGTATAGCTGCACTACATGAGTGCCCGATGCCCATAGACACCAGAAGAGGGTGCTGGATCCCCTGGAACTGCAGTTACAGACAGTTATGAGCCTCCGTGTAGATCCTGAAACTTGAACCTGGGTCCTCTGGAGGAACAGCCAGTGCTCTTAACTTCTGAGCCATCTCTCAAGCCCTCAATCTCCATTTTTTTCCCTCAAGACAGTTTCTCTGTGTTGATGTGAGTAAAGAAATCCCACACGAGCTCTGAATAGGGTATATTAAAGTTTTTCCTTATTAAAAGGGAACTCACAGATCACAGCGAGGAAATAGGAATGGGTCCAACATCCAGGTGTGGCGTGGGGGAGAAAGTGGGATGAGTGGGCGGGAACGCGACTTTTTGGTACCCCAAAGCCATGCCTCAACCTGGTCCAGCCTCTCAAAGGCCATTGGCTGAAGGAGGTTCCCCATCTCTGTGTAGTAAACAGCCTTGGCTGTCCTGGAACTAACTTGTGGGCTAGGCTGGCCTTGAACTCACAGAGATCTGCTGGCCTCTGCCTCACAAATGCTGAGATTAAAGGTGCAAGCCACCATAATTTTTTTTTTGGAGACAGGGTTTCTCTGTAGCTTTGGAACCTGTCCTGGAACTAGCTCTGTAGACCAGGATGGTCTTGAACTCATAGAGATCTGCTGGCCTCTGCCTACTGAGTGCTGGGATTAAAGGCATGTGCCACCACCGCCTGGCTGCAATGTCTAATTCTTAAAAATTTATTATTATGTTTAAAAATTGTGTGTGTGCGCGCATGCATGTGAGTGCCAGTACCCTTGGAGGCCAGGAGATGGTATCAGATATTCCAGAACTAGAGTTACAGGTGGCTGTGAGTTCTCCAGTAAGGGCGCCATGAATCAGACTCCAGTCCTCTGCAAGAGCGGTGCATACTTAATCACTATCCCTCTCATTTTCCAATTTTTAATTCTTGCAGTATTTCTGTCCCACAGGGAAGGGCTGGAGGACCTGGGCGGGTAGGGTTGCAGAAGTATGTGGTTCTAGGGGTGAGTCTCCTGTAGAGCGCTGGTTCTTCTCCTCTGGGGATGCAGCATCCTTCTGTACAGCAAAATGCAAGAGCCTGGAGCTGTGTTGGCTGTGGTTGATGCCTGGCTCCAAGACCCAGACAACCAGGGCCTTCCTGAGTATGGATCCCTGGCAGAACTCCATGTGCTTCGGGTGCTTCTACCCTTGGGTCGTTTGTCAGAGGCCGAGGAACTGGCACTGGGCTCTGCAGCTTTCAGCGAGGAGCAGCGGGAAGAAGTGCTCCAGGCCATCCGCACAGCAAGGCAACAGTCCACACAGAAGCCCTTGAGTTCTCAGGAGCAACCGAAGCCGAGCCAGGAAGGTAGGACATCAGGGCTCCCTGGCCCCTGCAGAGGGGTTCCGTGGCACCCCTAAGTTTAGGAACTTAAGAGTTTAAGTCACAGGATGGAATACCGCTGCATTGCATTACAGACCAGGCTACACTCTCTGAAGTTGGAACACAAGGAGAGTCTGCATCTGGGGAGGTTGCTGGGTTCCCTGACCCTGATTTGTCTTCCAAGTACAGGATTAAAGACCGGTTATGATAGTGTTCACCTTTAATCCCAGCACGTGGGAGGTAGAGACAGACAGGCAGATCTCTGCGAGTTCAAGGCCAGCCTGGTCTATGGAGTGAGTTCTAGGACAGCCAGGGCTACACAGAGAAACCCTATCTTGGAAAAACAAAACAAATCAAAAACAGAAAAGAAAGAAAGAAAAGTCGCTTTTCTTTGGTGTGTGATTAGTCATTTCCTTGGGTTCCTCTCACTAGGTTTTATTCCTTCCGTCATGCTGACCTGGGAGCTGTTACTCCTTCAGATGCTAGCATGAATACACACAGCTTAACTTGGTAACTTATGAATTAAAAATGACCTCCTTCAGCTTCGGGTCTTTGTGTGCAGCCTCCTGTCTGCCGACACTTAACTAGAGCTTTTGGGTGTTTTGATTTTTCAGCTAAGGTCTGCCTTGTTCTTTAGCATATGGTTGTGCTACCCGGTGGCTTCTGGTAGCATCCTTCCAAGGCAGTGGAGAGGAGCCAGGAGTCAGGTTTTCTGTTACAGGAACTTAGAGGCGTTTGGCCCCAAACTGTCTTTGCTCCTAAGTCTTCCAGTTCCCTTTTCTTCATTCTGTGTGTGAACATGTCCAAGGTTAGAACATTGCCTGTCTCCTGGACCAGTGCCTGCCTTCTTTAATTTTTAAAGACTTATTTTTATTGTTTAAAATTATGTTCATGTAAGCATCTGTGTGTGGATATGTGATGTGAATGCTGGTGCCCATGGAGACTGGAGACATCAGAGCCCCCTGGAGCTGGAATTACAGGCAGTTGTGAGCTCCACAGTGTGGGTGCCAGGAAATGAGCACATAATGTGTGTGTGTGTGTGTGTGTGTGTGTGTGTGTGTGTGTGTGAACTTTATTATAGGAAAGGTCTATCCCTTTTATTTGGCATGAAATCACTTTATTTTGTGGTGGAATAAATAAACTAAATAAAAATTTAGATGTGACAAAGAATGATTATAAATTAAACAAAACAAAACAAAAACCAAAACACCAAAATTAACCAAACCAAAAGACTATATATACACAGTTCAGTGAACTAGTATATAATTTGAATAGCTGTTCAGAGCAGAAGCTGTGGAGTTTCATATTTGATCTTATACTTCCACACTGAATGTATTTTTATGTACTTTGCCACCATCAGAAACCAAATATCCATTTCAGAGTAGAACTAGAAACACCACTAGCCCAGGGACTGTCCTGTGCCCTGTGGAAAAGGCTCAGACACATCAAGGCCAGTCTGGTGGGGGCACTGTCTCTGCAGAGGTTCTTTCTTCCCGAGTGATTCTTGTCTGTGTCAATTGACAGCACAGCCGCAACCCTCACGGCCAGTCCGGGGCCTCTGTCAGAACTGTACCACTTGTCTCTGGCTACCAGTAGTCCTGATTTTATCCTCAATCCCCATCTGGATTCTCTACTGCATAAGTTCAAACCTTCTTTTCTCTGTGTTGATGTGTCACTGGTATGGCTCTGAGTTATCTTACACGTGTCAATTCGTAATACGAAAAATACGGTGAAATAAGGGGGCCTGGTGTTTTCAGACACACACCTAGACAGCTGAGTAGGTCCTGTGTGCACTGACTGTGTCTTCAGACAGCCTGTCCTGAAACCATCTCTGCACAGCTGTGGGTGTAGCTCAGCCTGCACAGCTGTGGGTGTAGCTCAGCCTGCACAGCT
>NW_004949099.1:35507927-35518370 GCF_000317375.1 Microtus ochrogaster
AAATCTTTAATAAATAAATAAATAAATAAATAAAATAAAAGCCAAAAAAAAAAAAAAAATACTTGCCAAGCGTCCGTCCGCAAGGTCATGGATCCGTCCCCAGCACTGCAAAAACCAAACGGAACCTCCGAACAAACAATGTTATTTTTAGAGCTCTCAGCGTTCTTTTGAACTGTTTCTTGAACTATGCAAGGAAATCATTCTCGTTCTGTTTTGATTGACTCTTCAGACCTAGCTCGAGGCTCAGCCAGGGAAGCTGATTTGCCTGACTCACCCTGCAATGCTCTGTCCCCTGGTCAGGTTCCTTTTCCCGTAAGTTGATGTCACTGCTGAGGTTGCTTCACCGGCTCTGGGGCTCCGTGGCGAGCCATCTCCTCTCTCAGCCCTTCAGAAAGAGCCTCCTGGCTGCCTTGATCCTCTGTCTCCTGGTTCTGCGGTTTGACCCAGGTGAGTCAAGGGCGCCTACAGCAGGGCTTGTGAGAGCAGGTGCTGCTGGGAGGGAGCCACCCCCTGCGACATTGTTCTCTGAGCCTCTTCTGTAATAAGTGAGAGTCAACCTCACCTGAAGGAGAGTCTGGGCCTAGAACCTAGGAGAGCAGCTGGAGAACATTTCCCACTGTGCTGATGGAGTCACCTAGGCCTCTGCTCCATCCAGGGACAACCTCTAGTCAGAATGCAAGCTAAGGGAGCCTTCCCCATTGTAGCACCTGAAACAGAGTCTGTTGATCCAAGTGTCTCCTGGCTAGTGTGACCTTGAAAACGTAGATGAAATTCTGATGCATTCTAGGCTAGGTGGGGAAATAGCTGGAAACAGCTTCTTCTGGTTACAGAACGTTCCCTGCTGATGTGTGCTGAGCCTCAGGTGGTTTGTCTCTTCGGCTTCACTATGACAGAGATGAGCTTTCCAAGTGAGATTTGGGAACGCACCTGGGGGTTTCCTGAGGAGTACTCACCCAGGTGTGCAGACACTGGGCCACAGTTAGGGGACCACTTTTTGAGAAACACCGTCCTTCACCTTTGAAAAACAACAAAAAAAAGACAAGGTCTTGCTACATAGTACAGAATGTCCTCAACTTCTTTGTTTCAGCCTCCCAAATCCTGGGATTGCAGGTGCACATCCCAAATCCTGGGATTGCGGGTGCACATCCCAAGCCCTGGGATTGCAGGTGTGCCTCCCAAGCCCTGGGATTGTGGGTGTGCCTCCCAAGCCAGGTTTTCTGCCTTCTCCTTGCTCTGTGAATTGCAACCTAATCTCTGCTTTTCTCAAGAATTTAGATGTAGGGTAGGATTATGCAGCTTTCAAAACTAAGGGGAAATGAAAATCCTTTGTTTTGATTCGCTCACTTTCTTTCATTTTTGGTTGAGAAATCTAATAACCAGAGGGGCATAGTGACTAGGCTAGAGTCCCGCGGTCCGCCTGTTTCTAAAGCTGCTGTCTTTTGACTTTAGGTGCCTGTCTTCCTTACTTCCCCTTTTCCTTAGTCAGTCAGAGTTTCTTTGACCCCTTAGCTGGACTCTGAGCAGGAATGTCCCCTCTGGATAGGTGGAAACTCACCTGCAGCTTCCAGAAACTCTGAAAAAGACGGGCGAGCAGCCACACCTGACGTGGGAAGCACATTCTCATGCTGGAAAAATACGTGTAAAACAGGGAGGTGTAGTCTGTGATTTCCATCTGTCCCCGACTGCCTACTTTGTAGATGTGATAAGAATTTAGAAATGCCTTATGACTTCCCTAAACTCTTCTGTGTCATCAACGCTGATCTCCTAAATGGTGGCATAGAAGCCATTTGAACTTGGGTGTGTCCTGAGCTGCCCAGCTTCCTGAGCTGTGTCCTGGCCCTTAGGAGAGGAGGACCTGGGGGTGGGATACAAATAGAATTTGGAGGAAATAGGTCAGTTGCTTTAAAGAAAAATAGCATGTATGGAGGGTTAGGGGTAGTTCTCCCCTGTTTTGGTTTTTCGAGATGGGGTTTCTCTGTGTAGTTTTGGATCCTGTCCTGGAACTCGCTCTGTAGACAAAGCTGGCCTTGAACTCACAGAGATCTGCTTGCCTCTTCCTTCCAAATGCTGGGATTAAAGGCAAACACCACTGCTGCCTGGCTTAGGGGTAGCTTTTGGTGGTAGATGGCAGATATAGCATCCCTAGCCTTAGAGGAATAAATGCCCCCCCATCATGTGTGTGTGCATATGTGCACACAAGCATGGATACTCGAGGTTGACATTGGTGCTTTCTTCTCTTACGCTCCACGTTATTATTATTATTGCTATGATGATGATGATGACGGCTGGGGTTAAGTCTAGAGCCTTATACTTGGGGGCAGGTGTTCCATCACTGAGCTACAGCCCCAGCCCTTCTGCTTTAGGTTTTGAGAGCGTGTCTTGGCTGAACCTGCAGCCTGCTGTGGGATTACAGGCTTGTGCTGCCACCATGCCTGACTTTCACATGGGTGTTCAGGATTCAAACCCAGGTCTTCACACTTGTTCTATAAGTGCTTTACACACCGAGCCCTCTCCTTAGCCCTAAACACTGCTGTTCCCCATTTGAGGGGCAGGGCTGTGAGTGTCTCATTGTGTTGCCCAGCCTGGTCTCAACCTCTAGTCCCAGCTGAGGCTCCTGCCTCAGCCATCTAAGGACCTGGGGTGGTTTTTCTGTTTAAGAAAGAAGTATGTATTCCTTATTTGGAGGCCAGGGATGGGCTGAGATACCATGCTTGCCTGGTATGTCCTGAGGCCTAGGCTCTGTCCCCAGCATCATGTGAGACCTGGTGTGGTGGCATTTAGGAGATAAAGGCAGAAAGATCAGAGGGCCAGTTATCCTTGCCTGTATAAGTCCCAGGCCATCTTGGGCTGCATAAGAACTGTCTCAAATAAAACAACCTTCCCAAATCAAACCAAAACAAAGGTAGAAATAGTTATTGTTTGCTTTTTAAATCTGTGATCCAAACAAGGAAAATAAACAAGTGGTGGATTTTTTAAATTTATTTTCAGTGTGGTCAGTTTGTGGTGTAATAGGCACTACTGTCATAAGGCTCCAAACTGAAAAGGCATATAAAGGTACAAAATGCAGTGAAAGCCTCCCCAAATGACCCTCCCCAGTGGCAGTCATTGCTATCAGGGTGTTTATTTTTTTCATGAAGTAGGGTTGGGGCTTAATAACCATTTTTTAAGACTTTAAAAATACGTATGAGTGTGCATGTATGTATGTGCACCACATGCATACCTGGTGCTCTTGGAGGCAAAGGAAGTGCTGGATCCCCTGGACCTGTGTTACAGATGGTTGTGAGCCTCCAGGTGGGTGAGCCCAGGCCTTCGCGAGAACAGCAAGTGCTCTTAACCACTGAGCCATCTCTCCAACCCCAATAAAAATATTTTAATATAGGCTTAAGCCTGGGAGTAAAGAGAGACACTCAGAAGGAAGCGAGACACACTTGGAAGCACGGGTGGGGGCTTCTCTGAGAGCCACCAGCATCTGTGTGTATATCAGAAAGACGCAATAAATCTGGATTATTTTCCTAGAATATTCAAGGTTATTGTAATTCTAGTGGAGAAAACCTATCTCAGAGAAAGAGAAAGTCCTTGTGGTTGGGGGGGCTTCCAATAGCAGGAAGCCCAGATGTGTCTCCTAGTCACCATGGAGGGGCTGAGGGACAAGCACTCACGACAGTGTTTCCCTTCCCCACAGCAAGTCCTTCTTCACTGCCCTTCATCTACCAGCTGGCCCAGCTCTTCCGCCGGATCCAGAAGGCCACACTCTCTCGTCTCTACCCACTTGCCCTCCGTGACTGAGTGGTCCTACCTGGCTGCCTTGTCTCTCACTGTCCACATCTACAGAAGCAGAAGAGTCGAGTCCAGTGACCGAGCCCCAGATGGCACTGTGGGATTGGGCCCACCTCTTTCTAGAAAGAGTGAGGAGGCAGGTGAGCTGTGCCTTGCTGCCTCTGAGCCCTCCCTTTGGCATCCCACCGCGGCTGGCCTCAAAGGGAGTGTGGAAACAGTGGCGCCTGAGGCCCAGCTACAGAACAGAGGTCTGGTTGCCCGGAACAGTTCTCTTACTTCTTCCTGCAACAGCTCCTCAGAAAGGAGGGGTCCGGAGCAGGGAACATTCTGTCTTATTGACAGAGGCAGAGGATGACTTTCCAGGTTAGGGTGCTAAGGGAGTTCGGAGTTCACGGGCATCTGGTGGAGAAGCCTTCTGCTTCTGAAAAACTTAGCTCTGAGAATTGCTCCCCAGGGCAGTGAAACCAGAGATGTATCTTCTCTCCCATGCTCCTCCCACAGATGCCACCCCCCACCTCCCACCCCCGCCTCCCCCACTGGTCCTGCAGTCTGGTAAGAGGCTTCTGCTTGAGGCTTTTTGCCCGTCAGGTGGAATGTGGCTTTTGATCCACCTGGGTGACCACTGGGAGCAAAGTGAGCCTGCCCGACCTTATCTCCGGGGAATGTGATCTTTCTTGGTGCCTCATAGTCTTAGCTCAGTTTTCCAGTGTGCCAGGGCCCAAGCCTAGCTCTCTTGGACCCACTGGCTTCCCACTGTACCCATCACCTTCGGCCTGTCCAGCTCACTTCATCTCATCACTGTTTCCCCTCGGGGCACACGGTGGCAGGTCCCCTCTCTCTGCCCTGCTGTCCTAGCTGTGGTCTGTTGTTTGTGTCATGCCCAAGTTTCTTTGCTTGTGTGGCATGAAAAGTAGGCCAGGCTCAGAGCTGAGCGCTGAAAATGGAACTGGGTAATCAGGTGAGCTGGAAGAGCTATGGGGGCCGGGCCAGGGGGCTGGTGGGGGCCGAAGGGACAAACCTCGGGGAGGAGGCATTTCTTTGATGACCACAGAGGTCTCGTGTGTTTCTGTGTGAGTCACCCATACCGGATCTCTGTCGAGTGGATGATGAGAATGCAGGGAGGGTTGCTAGCTCATGGCTGGTTGATTTTTTTTTTTTAGGAACCATGAGTCAACAGCTTTTCCTTAGAAGAAGAAACTTCACAGTTAGAATTCATCTGCATCCTGAAGTCTTGGGAACCATGATAGCCTTTCCCTATCATTTTGTGGATGATTCTTAAGTAGACCCTAGATCGATGGGGAGAGAAAAGGATTCAGAAGAGTTGAAAGCCCTTGACAATGATTCCTCTCTTACTGCTTTTGAGATGTGAGTTTCACTATTATTGCCCAACTTGGCCTAGAACCCCAGGGCTTGAGCGGTGGACTCCACCCACCGTCTTGAATATCTGTGACTCATGAGCCTTATGAGAATGATTTTGAAATGAGAATCTGGACATTCACTGCCCTAGAAAAACCTCCTTCATGGCTTCCATGGCCCACAGGATACAAATCTATATTCTTCTTAATGGAAACTTAGGCCCCATGTTAGCGGATTTGGTGGCACCTCCTTTGCTGTGTTACTCTGATTTCTGGGTATGCTGCATCCTAGCTGCCAGGTCCTCCTCAGGCCTCGCCACTGTGGCTTTGCTGGTACTGCTGGAGGGTCTTATAGCAGCTCTGCCGCAGGAGACCCTTGGCTTTTCAGGCCTGCTCAGTTAGTTCCCAGCCCTGTCTTGTGCCCCTCCTGCCGTGGTGACTTTGATAGTGGTGGGGTTGTTTGCCTCTACCAGTGCTGTGAGCTCTGGAGGCTGCAGAGCAAGGCTCGCATTCCTGCTCCGCTGTGTGGGTGACTGTTAGGCAGAGGTCAGCCGTCTCATCTCACAGGGACTCACTCATGACTCAATGGGCATGTCAGGAGCTTTTGGCACTTCTTCTGCCCCGAGGAAGAGTTCTTGCGAGTGGTGGCTGAGCTGAGGCCCAGGTGGCATGCACAGTGCTCAGAGGGGTGGATGAGCGGGCGTTTGAAGAGGGCATGTGCACCTGGCACGTGTGCTGTCCTGTGCTGTGAAACCCTGGGCACACAGGCTTGATTGTGCCCCGCTTGTCCGTCTGCTCTCCCTGGTGTTCCTCGCGGTTCTACTGGGGACCTGTGGGGCTCTGGCTATTGTCCTGATTGCTACAGGGTTGTCTGTATCCAGCCCTAACCAGCTGCCTGTCAGGTGAGGAACTTGCAACCCAAACCACTGCTGTTACTTTGGCCTTTCCAAGGATGTGGGCTGGGCCTCAGCTCTGGGCTTAACGAGGTCAAAGTGAAGGGCGAGCTTTCTTAGTAGACCAGTACAGTGGCCATCAGCCAAAGGTGGCTTTTGAGCATGAAATGTGGTTCATCTTGTGGACACATTCTGTAAATGTAAAACATACACACTAGATTTCAAAGACCAACTACTGAAACAAAAATAAAAGCTAAAATAAAAAATGGAAATACAAAGATTTTCATATTGACTGAATGTTGAAATGATAATATTTTTGATATATTGGTTCAAATAAAATCTGTTGAAACTAATTTTGGCTGTTTCTATGTTTTGTAGTAGGGCTTCTAGAATGTTTAAAATTATGCTGCTTGCATTTGAATAGTGCCATTCAAGACGCCACGCATACTGGCCAGTTTCAGAGGGGGATTGATGTCTGAGAAGAGCAGTGCATGCTGGGATTGGGAGATGTGTCTCAGTTGCAGATGGTATCTTGCAACCACCTTCTTTTTCAGTTAACGAAACCGAGACGCAGAAAGGTGAAACCGTTTGTCCTAAGTCACAGGCTGAATAAGACCCAGGCCTCCTGAGCCTCCTAGAGTTCTTACCCTGCTCCTCCCACCCAGGCTCCTCTGTCATTCCGGCTGGAGTTCATTGTTAATAGGCAGCTGTATCAGAGAGGGAAGACTAGGTAGACTCAGTCAGCTCCCAGGTGTGCAGTGTGTGATGTAGAACAGACATTGTGACCGAAGGGGTGCTTGGAACAGCCGGAGCAGGTATCCTGAGCTTATACAGGAGGCTGGGTTGGCGTGGGGGGTTGGGATCAGGCAGCGGTGGGCAGGCAGCAGGAGAGCCAACCCTTGCAGGGGGGCATGAAGCTCTGAGAAGACAAGATGCCCATAATGTCGCCTGCTCTTGGCATGTATATGTACTTACTTGTACATTTTCATGTGCATATGCACATATGTATATGAAGACAAATATATTAGGGTTTGCATTTACAAAGCAATGCATAAGATATAAAAGGGTCATTATGGGAAAGAAAGCCTGTCCCTTCAATGCATCCATTTCTGTGCCTCGTTTTCTGCCCCAGGGCAACTGCTGTTGTCATCATCAGATATGTTCACCCACCCTTCCTCTTACACAATAACTGCACACTACTGCCTTTACACACCCTTACCACTTAAAAAAAAAAAACCTAACAACTTCATTAATCAAGGGAACTTTGCTCCCTGTGAGTACAGGGAGATCTGTCTGTTTTCATAGTTGTATATAACAAGATCACTTTTTCATTTAAAAACAAAAATGGGCTGGGAAGATGGCTTAGTGGTTAAGATCACCCATTATTTTTGCAGAGGGCCTTGGTTTACTTCTCAGCATCCACACGGTGGCTCAGCCATCAGCAACTCCAATTGCAGGGAATCTGACATCCTCCTCTGACCTCCTCGGGTACCAGGCACAGAAGGGTACACATACATACCTAAATCTAAGAGTTAAAAACAAAGAGCAAGTGGCTGGAGAGATGGCTCAATCATTAAGAGCACTGACTGCTCTTCTAGAGGACCTGGGTTCAATTCCCAGCACCCGCATGGTGGCTCACAACTGTAACTCCAGTTCTAGGGATTCTGACACCCTCACACAGACATACATACAAGCAAAATATCAATACACGTGAGATAAAATATTTAAAAAAAAAACCCAGAACCAACCAACTTTTGAGATGTGTCTGGCCGCATTTCTGGATTGGTCTTGAACTTTCTGCTCAAGTGACAGTCATGCTTCAGCCTCTCCTGAGTGCTGGCACACAGGCCCCCTTTTCTTATCACATTGCTGGAATCTGCCTCCCTCTGCCCGGTTTAAGATCCGCAGAAGATGGTCAGAGCTCTTCAGTGTCTCTTCCCACAGAGTCGCTGCCAGAGTAGCCCCCGTGGTTACCGCCCGTGTCGGGGTGGAGGGTGGCCTGTGTACTCTCTGTCTAGACTTCCGGATTTTCCCTGAGCTTGTAGTCTGCCTCCAAAGCTGCCAGAAGAAATGACTGAAAGAGAAGGTTTGGTGTGAACTGCCTGGGAGGAACTGTCAGGGATTTTGGCCTGACTCCTCTGTGCCTGGAAATGCTACAGGATTAGTGAACTTCGACCTCTGCCCCGTTTGGGGGTGTGGCGAGTTTCCCTCTGCCTTAGTTGGGCAAGACACTATGTCCCAGCCCTGGCTGACCTCATTCTGCTCGTTGGCAGTTCGGTGAGAAATGCTTAAGTACAGGCCCCCAATGCTCTCCCTCTGCATTTTATTTCCCTCCCTTAGTATGTTGAGCTAGAAGTTAGATGCTGTGGGTGCCATGCCCTACTCTGGATTAAGTAGATCAGGTGTTAGCCTCCAGCCTTTTGACAAAGCGCATGCTCCCGTCTTTGATGGGCATGGGGCTGGATGCCATTCAGGATCGCACACATGCTCAGCATCACCTCTGCCACCCAGCTGTGCCCGGCCCTGCTTTCCCTGACTTATAAGTCACTTAAGGTCACAATTTTCACATTTTCAGGGTCCCAAACAGATTGGGTACAGTGAGATTCTGAGAGGGTGAAACATGCTTATCACTTATTACAGCGTTGCTGTGACCATTCTCATTATTGTCAAGTGATTAATTTCATACTGTAGCCAACTTATAAACTTAAAATTTTCTTTAATCATTGTGTGTGTGTGTGTGCATGCATGCCACAGCACCTGGGTGGAGGTCAGAGGGCATCCTATGGGAGTTGGTTCTTTCCCTTCACTACGTGGGTCCAAGGAATCAAAAGTCTTCAGGCTTGACTGGAATCTTTGAGCCATCTTGCTAGCCCCTGACTTACTTATTTATTTATTTAAATTTTTCTTTTGAGACAGAGTTTTTCTGTGTTTCAGCCCTGGCTGTCCTGGAACTCACTCTGTAGACCAGGCTGGCCTCAAACTCACAGAGATCCACCTGCCTCTGCCTCCCAAGTGCTGGGATTAAAGGTATGTGCCACCACTGCTTGGCATAGCCCCTGATTAAATATGTTTACCCCAGTTTATTGTCTTTATCATATATATGATATACATATATTATATATATTAGAATTTGCTATTATCCCCAGTCTCAGGCATCCACTAGGGGGAGTCCCTCTCGTCTTCTTAGGTAAGGTTGGGGCACGTGTGTGTGTGTGTGTGTGTGTGTGTGTGTGTGTGTGTGTGTGTGTGTAGCATGATGAGCCACCTAACCAAGCTTGCCTCAAACTGAACTCCCTGTGTGACAGAGGATGACTTTGAAGTCTCTGCTCCCAGCTGCTGGGATTACAGGCCTGTGTCTCCACGACTGCCAGCTTTTTAAAGGGTTTTTTTTTTTTTTTTTTTTTGCTTTCAGTATAAACCATCTAACCTTGGCAGCTTGAGAACCTGTGGAGGAAATAGCAGTTTGCACTTGAGAGGGACTGATCCTCTGTTCCAACAGAAGGGAAATGAACTTAGGACAGGGCTATATGGTGGCATGGCCACATGTGCCCACTCTGAGCACCCGGGGCCGGATCTGAATACTAGGGGTTTTGTGGCCCACTTCTAGTTTTTTTTTTGTTTTTGGTTTTGGTTTGTTTTTGGGTTTTCGAGACAGGGTTTCCCAGTAGCTGCGGAGCCTGTCTGAAACTTGCTGTGTAGACCAGCCTCGAACTCACTCACAGAGATCCTCCTGCCTCTGTGTGTGCTGGGACTAAAGGCATGTGCCGTCATGGCCAGCCCCACTTCTAGTTTTAATGCTTCTGACCCAAGCTCACGTCTTTGTCCTGTTTTCTAGCAGTCTCTTCAAACTCTTTGGCACCCCTTGTCCCTTTCGTCCTACCTGAGGGGGCGTTCGATCAGATGGAGACTGACAAGCATAAGATGATATTGGAAGACTTGGTTGGAAACCCAAACACTTTTTGTTAACAAATTTCAGTTTGAAAAAAAAAGCCACTTTACCAATAGCATCAGTGTTATTTATATGGAGCTGTTTCTTGGGCAGAAAACTAGCTTGTATGGATAAGCTATGACCAACAGTTCTCGCCCTTGTGGGTATTAGGTTCTGGAGTAAAGAAGTCATACTCCCCACCCCACCCCCACCCTGGGGATAGGATCCAGGATCCGGAGCATGCTCGCAGTGCTCTCTGCCTGAGCCTCTCCTTTTTCTGCCAGGGTAGCGGTACTCCATGCCTTGCTCAGCTCCATGCCATCCGCCCCTCCTCTGTGGGCCTGTGGGGTGTGGCTTATGTGTAGGAAGGTGGGGTGGGTGCTACAGGGGTGAGGTGGGCTGAGTGCTACAGGGGTGAGGTGGAGTGGGTGCTACAGGGGTGAGGTGGGCTGAGTGCTACAGGGGTGAGGTGGGCTGAGTGCTACAGGGG
>NW_004949099.1:35518681-35526242 GCF_000317375.1 Microtus ochrogaster
TACAGGGGTGAGGTAGGGTGGGTGCTACAGGGATGAGGTGGGCTGAGTGCTACAGGGGTGAGGTAGGGTGGGTGCTACAGGGGTGAGGTGGCCTGAGTGCTACAGGGGTGAGGTGGGGTGGGTGCTACAGGGGTGAGGTGGGGTGGGTGCTACAGGGCTGAGGTGGCCTGAGTGCTGCAAGAGTGGGGTGGGTAGGTGCTACAGGGGTGAGATGGGCTGAACGCTGCAGGGGTGAGGTGGGTCGTTTTTCTCAACCTTTGCTCTCTCTTAGAGACTAGTTTTATCTCTGATTTCAACCACCACTCCCTTTCACTGGAAGTTCCTAGGTCCATTCCTGACCTCTCAGGGTTTGCTTGACTCAGTTCCTAGCTACAGAGAGAACCTGGACCCATGCGGTAACTACATGTTCCCCATTCCAACTGTTAGCCTTTGCTCTTGCTACTCACTGCCTTAGTCCCAACCACTCATGTCCAGCGTTCTCTGATCTTCATTTTTCATTGTTTATCCAACCTGCTAGCCACTCACTCCTCAGGCGTGTTCCTCTTTCTGGGAGGTCAATGCTGTGGCCACTATGGAAATATTTTTCTGTTTTCAGACATGTTCTTGCACTTAATAATAAAGCATCGCTCTCGTTCGGTCGAGAAGCATGCTTTGAGGAGGCTGACAGGGTCCCTCCGAGATGGACCTAAGTGCTTTCCGTATACTCTTAGATTGTATCCTGCAGTGGACGGGCACAGAGAAGACAAAGCACATACCACAGAGTCAGCGGCTTGTTCAGCTCTGCTTGGCTGTTCAGTGTACTGGGATTCGAACCTAGTCTAACTGGCACCAGAGGCCAAATTCTCACCTTCCATTGCTGCACCCAGAATGAGGCTTTATTCATAAGAGGCCATGTAATAAAGAGGAGCTGAATGAAGTTGGAGTGTGGTCTTGGGAGTCACAGGAAGAAAGGAAGCAGCAGAAGTTGGGGAGCCATGAAGGCCGACATTAATCTTAAGAAGGGAGGGCGGGAGGAGGAAGGGCCAGCTTCAGGGCCTGTTTGGTAGTGCCTTTGCTCAGCTCACCGCACTTTTCTGGAAATGACAATGACAGATTGGTGGCTCCACCAAGGTGACTCAGGTGGACCAACGGCCTCTTCCGAAAAGAGCCACTTTGCGTCTTTGCTCCTCTCCGAAGGTCATCTGAGACCCGTCTTCCTCTTCCTAGCTGCTACAAAGCTGGGAGCTGGCAAAACTGCTGTATCCATTCCCAGTCTCTCTTTGGCATCAGATGGTAGTTACCTTTCAGCAAACACTCAGACCTCTAGGAAATTCTGAGGCACTTAGCCCCTCTCCTCTCAGTGGTGGGGCTCTGTCGCACTCATAGGTTTTATGGTCTCCTAGGGGAGTGGTAATGGCTTGTCTTCATAGGTGCCGAAAGCAATGGTCAAAAGACATGCTTGTGTGTGTGTGTGTGTGTGTGTGTGTGTGTGTGTGTGTGTGTGCGCGCGTGTGCAAGTTAGGATGCTGAGTCTGGAGCATGCTGAGCACAAACTGCTGCCAAGCTGCAGGGATAAGTGATCCCTTTACGGCCTCTTTTTCTGTTTTTAAGGCGTGCACTCCATGGAGTACTTTTGCTATATAAGGAGTGGGCATTGTGAGATGGAATTTAGGGGTGTGCTTCCTGAGACCATAATTTGTGAACTGATATCTTGGCTTCCCTTTCTTTGACAAATATCTTTCCTGTGCCTCAGTTTCTTTAAAATAAGCAGGTGGTTACCTGGGTTGACATTACTTTAGTTGTCCTGAGGGGTCTAAGCTTTAGGCACTGACCTCTAGGGTGCCTGAAGCAATTGGTGAAGGAGACGGGTAAGGTTTTCTTTATCCCTTGACCTTAGCGGCCTCTGCATCTGTTTGCTGTCCTTGCCTTTCAGCTCCAGGCACTCACTGCCTCTGAGTCCCTGTGTGTGACACATGTGTCTACTGGTGTCATGACAAAGCCCTCCCACTCCTAGGCAGGTGAGCTGAATAGGAGTTGAGGCTAAAGCTAAAGAGACGATGCCCTGAGAGTTAGCATTTGTGAAGTCAGCCAGCCGGCAGGCGTGGGCGTGGGGAAGAAGCAGGGCCAATTGGTGATGTCTTCTCCAACTTAAAACAAAGGCGACCCAGTCACCCTAATGTTGATTTTGGAAGAATTACCTAGGAGAAGAGCTGGTGGGACCGGGTGCTCTTACGGGCGTCCTGAGACTTGCTTTTTCCCGGTGGTAACCTGATGACAGATGCTGTAACCATGGAGACTTGAAAAGGGAGGCCACTGTGTCTGTGACACTATGGCCAAAATGCTCATGCTCCCTGTTCCAAATGCCTTCAGACTCTGAGATAACAACTCTGGAATATTCACACTTAAGCAAGGTGGTAGGGATGCACAGCACTCACTACCAATGCCAAGCATATGAATCCGGGTTATCTCATGGTAAGATATTGCTTGCTGTCTGTCACAGGCTTGGGCACCTGGACATGGACACTTCTTTCTAGTTCTTTCCACAAAGTAAACTCCATCTTTGGCACTCACCATCTGGCAGCACCGTCCTGGGTATCTGGACCCTCAAGGTCTAAGCCGATAGAGCGTGGACAAGCCTCTTCATGTAAGGTTTGGCTTCCCAGTTTGGGTTCACAGCCAACGATCACACTGGAGTTCAGGCCTCTGGCATCAGACTCCCGGATGTGAAGCTCTGTCTTTTACCAGTTGCTTAACGGGGGCTAAGAGTCAACTTCTGTAGGTTTCAGAGTCTTTATCTGTACAATGAAAATGATAAGTTTATTTTCTGTAGTCTTTTAAAGAAGTAAATGAAACAATGTACAGAAAGCCCTTAACACAGTGTTTACTCAATGTCAGGAAATACTACACAAATAAATAGGAATATCACCAGTAGACCTGGATCCTTGCTCCTCAGGAGGCTGAGACTGATGGATCGAAATTCTACCCAGTAAGTTCAAGGTTAACCCAGGTAACATAGTGAGACTGTCTCAAGAAATAAAAGCTAAAAAAGAAGCTGGGCAGTGGTGGCCCATGCTTTTAATCTCGGGGAAGTAGAGGCAGGTGGATCTCTGAGTTGGAGGTCAGCCTGGTTTATAGAGTGTGTTAGTTCCAGGACAGACAGAGCTACACAGAGAGACTGTATGAAACAAACAAACAAACAAATGGCTAAAAACAAATAAACAAAAACCCGAGGATACATCAGTTATAGGACTTGTGTAGCACACACGAAGCTCTAGGTTCAATCCTCACTACGGCAAACACAAATATACATATACATATTCATTCCTATGAAGACCAGCTTTTCCTGTATCATCTGTAGACATTATCTCCTGTTCAAATGAGTATGGCTCAACTTTGAGGTCATCGTAATTATTCTAGTAACGTGAACTCACTGCATGAAAATGCACCCCAGAAGTAGACTCACACCTGCCAAGCAGAATGTGGAGGAGGTAGAGATAATTCCTTTAGAAGGCTTTTCAAACTCAGTGTGGGTGGTTGCTTTCTCATCAACAGCCTGGATTTGACATAGTTTCTCTACTGGCAGAAAGGGGATTGTATTAGGTTCCTCTAAGGATTGGAAATGTCCTTTTATTTACTGATCTACCTAGATATAGATTAAAGAGATTCATTTCATTTGCATGTGCAGTGCTGGGGATCAAACCCAGAACCTTGCACCTGCTAGGATGATGCTCTACCGCTGAGCCACCCGTTCAGCTCCAACAAGATTGGTCATGAAGGTTGTTCATGCTATTATGGTGACTGAAATGTGTGAAGATGACTGGTGTCTAGTCTATCTCAAATGCAACAAAGCACAGAAGATTCCCGGAATGAAGCCTTGCACTCTGTTCCGTTCTTCATTTGGGTGAGTCCATCCACGTGTAGGAAGGCATCTGATTAACTTGATGTTGATTTCATTCAGAAATACTCTCACAGATACAGCCAGATGTTCGACACTCTGTGGCCTGGTTAAAGCTACACCACACACACACACACACACACACACACACACACACACACACACACACAGTCAGATAGATGCACATATACACACAGGATGGTAAAAACGTCCTTTTGTCTTTCAAATCCACTCAGGAAGGGACACATGGGGTAGGCAGGGGTGGAGTGGGAGAGTATCAGTAAGCATTCTGGGATTGAGCTATTATTGCTCAAATAATTTTAAGAATGAAGAATTAAAAATGAAAAAGAAGCACACACCTCTTTTAAAAAATTTCATATTTATGAGGTCCGATGTGATGAGATGTGTGTGTGTGTGGCCTGCTTGTGTTTGGGTACCACAAGCATAAAGTGCCCATGGAGGCTCAAAGAGAGCACACAATCCTCTTGGACTGGAGTTACAGACAATTGTGAGCTGCCATGTGGGTGCGGGGAATGGGACCCTGGTCCTCTGCAAAAGCAACAAGTGGTCTTGAGAGCCGAACCATCTCTTCAGCCCTAGGGTCTTCTCTTTAATTCTAAAGGTCCTACACCTCCAAATACATTCCCCTGGGAATTAGGGCTTCAGAAACTGGGGGCAGATGCCAACAGTTCCATGAATGACAGTCAACATTCTTTTTATTACTCTGGAAACAAAAGACTAAGCATTTGTAGTATAGTCATGGCTCCATCAAATCCCATAGAGACGAGATGTCTCAGAGTATCACCATTATAGAATACAATTGGATGCCATCATTGCTACGAGTATCATCAACTTTATCCTGAGACAGTAAGAACCGCTCATAACATACTTAATGGCTTATGAAAAAAGGCTTGAAAATTTAACTTATTCAGGTACATTCTCTGAGTCCTGATGGGGCAGGCATGAAGCTGAACACAACACAGGTGTTGCAATTTAATGGGAGTGTCAAAACACATGTACACATAACCTGCAATCCAAAGCATATAAAATATTAAGCAATAAGTAAGTGGAAGAAGTAATAGAATACGCCAGAGGAATTTGGAAGAGAAATAAATTGTGGAATTAGTAATAACCATTCTTTATTGAGCATTTGCCATGAGTTTGACACAATTTAATTATAGGTCTCCGTTTTTATTAATATTTTAATTTTTTGGTTTTTCAAGACAGGGTTTCTCCCGGTGTAGACCAGGCTAGCCTTGAACTTACAGAGATCTGACCTGCCTCTGCTTCTTCAATACTGGAATTAAAGGCGTGCACCCACCCTCCCCTCGCTGTCTCCATTTTTAAGCTATTACATTATAAGACTGCGACCGACCTGGGTCCTTCCTCTCTGTGGGCACAGCTGCAGGGAACCCGCTGCTGGCCCAGCATGTCTCTCTCCACAGTGTGTCACAGCCATGGACGTGACTTATCCGGAGCAGTTAGAGCGGGCAGTCCCAGCTTGGAGGCTGGGTATCAGTGGGAAGTGTGTTCAATGCTTTCTCATACACAATAGGCAATACAGGAATGGTGGCCGACAGAGTAAGCCACCACACAGGGTTCTCTGCAAACCCGTTCCTTAGAGCAGAGGGGAGGCGTGTCTTCATCTGTGTTTGGAAACAGAGACACAACATCTGGCCACAGCAGTCCAAATACATCCTGAAGAACTCCTGATTCCCCCGCCTCCCCCCCCCCCACCCCGGACTTGTGTGGCGGGCAGTTGCCAGAGAAAAGAGGGAGAGAAGAAAGACTTCAGGTTACATCTTTAAGTATGAAGTGGCCCTGGATAGGGAAGTCTGTGTTGAGCTCAAGGCATGGGAACCCTCCAGCCCCCCTAGCCTGCAGACAAAGGGTGGAGCCAGTTAGTGATGTGGGCAACTAAGGAGAAGAGGCTCCTAACAGGGCTAGCCCCCCCCACCCCCAATGGATGAGAGGGTATCACTTGGTCTTCAATGTTGCCCGTGGCCCCAAAGAGGAGGTCTTAGTCCAGGACAGAGTCAATGAGAACCCTGATGTTTTGTAGTACTTGAGGTGACACTCCACATTTGGGGATTAAGTAGGAAGGGTCAGGAGGAGACACTTGAGAATGGTGGAGCGAGAGCTATTCTGACTGTATTTAAAACATCACCCAATTCCTGAACCCTCTTATGGAGTGCTTGCTGTAGACAAGGGCCCTGTGTATACGGAATTCTCCAGTAACCGGGCAGGCGGTGGTAGAAGCAGAAGCTTGGGCTCTGACCCGGGGAGGTCAGATCCAGCCTGCTCTCCTGGGCTGAGATGACTCTAATAGACCAGTTAGCTGCCTTCCCAGGACGCCAGCCAGTGCTGGCAGCAGGGAGTCTATGAACCTTTGGAGAGAAATGAGCATTTTGTTTTGAAGTATTTTTCCACTGCTTTCCAATGCAGATCTCGTGGTGGGTGCGGGGTATGTGTGCACACGTGTGTCGCGCTCACAGGACTGCTTTTCCGACTCACTAGGCGCAGGAGTTCAGCCGCCACCGCTCCGGGCGTGGGAAGCAGCGGGGCTGGAACAGCGAGCCACCGGTAGGAGGGGAAGTGCCATTGTGACCTACCCAGATCCCTCCCCTCCGCGGGCACTGTGATGCTGCAGGGCAATTGCTGGCCCAGCATGTCTGTCTCCGGCCCCCTCCCTCGCAGTGTGTCACAACCGTGGAGGCGGCCGTATCTGGAGCAGTTGGGGTGGGCAGGCCCAGCTGGGAGGCGAGCGGGCGAGGAGAGCTGCCACGATGGTGAGACTTCCCGGGCCCCGGCTTGCCAGGGACACGCGCAGGTGCCCGGGTACAGAGCTCCGGGGCTACAGAGTAGCTGCCGGATGGCTTTGGATCCACTGGGCTCCAAGTCTCTTATGGGGGGTGGTATTGTGGGTCAGTTCAGGATCAAGGGTCATATACCCAGGGGTGGGAAACATCTAGTTGTCAGGTACCTTTAATTTTGCAAAAAAAAAGTAGAGAGCGGGGCCGTTTGCCCTTTAAAGGGACCTAAGGGAGATTTGCTCTCTCGAATGAGAAGAGGGGCGGACCTGGAGAGATGGGCGGAGAGGCGAGTGAGAATCTGGGGAACTGCCACTCGTGGACCAGAGAAGAAGTGGGATGCCGAGGGATTCCGGGCAGGTGGTCTGGATCTGGGTGTCTGGGATGTAGATAGAGTCAAGTCTCCAAACGCAATCAAAAGCGACAGACTCCAGGTTGGGGTCATTCTCCGCTCTTATTATCTGGCCACCGTCTTGGGTTTGGGGCACTCTCGATTCGAGCTGGGTCCTTTGGACCCAACCAGCTTCGCAGGCCCCTGGCACTGGTGCCGGCTTTCTCACCCTTACCAGCGGTCTAAGTCAGAAAAGAAGTTTTCCTCCCTGGAGACCAGGGAACTTCAGCCGTTTAATTTTATTTCCTTTCCTGGCTTTGAGGCAGGGACTCCTCACTGGCGGCTGTTTTCACTAGCGGCTGCTACCTTTATAGCTAGAGAGACCCCCACTCCTGAGCGCTTCATCAGCTTCATCAGCTGCGCCAAAAGCTCCTGGGACGCCCAGCTACTCGGTCCTAATGTTGGCCTCAATCACCTTCCCCCGACGCCTGGAAGGTCTAGTGTTTCTGCAGTGAAGTGGGACAGGACGGTTAGGGTGGTGGGGGT
>NW_004949099.1:35526342-35538758 GCF_000317375.1 Microtus ochrogaster
GCAAATGTGACCACAGTTAGGGTGGTGGGGGTGGGGGTGGGCGGGGAGGAGTGGGGGAGGCAGTATAAGAGTATCTCACAGACCAAGGTCAGGTTCTCTGAGGAGCGCACTTGCTCGGGTGTCAGTGACAGGCTGTGGCGCCAGAACCTCCCTTCTCTCCTCCTCACCCCCCTCTCCCCTCCCCTTTCCACCTCCTCTCTCTCCTTCCCCCTTCTCCTGTTCCACGCCGCCTCCCGCCACCCCTCCTCCACTCTGGCTGTTCATTTGGGAGAGTGTCCAAGACTCGCTGGCGCTGGCCCTTCTGCTAGTCCTGCCTCCAAGCCTGTCCATCATTTCTCACTCCCCAGCATGCTCCTCGACACACCTGGGAGCGCGAAGAATTTGGGAACACAGAAGAGAGTGGCCAGAGGAAACCATTCTGTTCAGGTCACTGGTGTGGGATCTTAGTGCAAAGTTGAAGTTCAGATTTTGGCGCTTGGCTCCGCAGCTAGCTGTGTGCCTTCAAGAAGGTCGTCAAACTTCTCTGGACTGGTTTTTCTCATCTACAAAATGAAGAGGGTTTAGTACAAATATTCAAAGCTCTTGCATACATTTTATTATTTTAAGCTTTTAGTTATAAAGTGATTTAAATGTGCATGTTATATGTACATATATGAAGAGTAAACGAGCTTATTCTATGTATCGCCCAGCTTTGTATATTTGCTATGATTGGTCATTAATTTTTTATTCAAGACAGGCTTTCTCTGTGTAGCCCTGGCTGTCCTGGAACTTGTTCTGTAGACTAGGCTGACCTCAAATTCAGGGATCCATTTACCTCTGCCTCCTGAGGGCATACTATCACACCCAGAGAAGATCAAAATATTTACTAGTGTGTTTTCATGTTTTCATGTGCATGTGTGTGAGTGTGCTACACACACACACACACACACACACACACACACACACACACACACACAGCGTGTGTCTCTATGTATTAATGTTTTCCTTTCACCATGGAATTTGGTGATCAAACTCCAGTCATCAGGCTTGCTTAGCAAGTGCTTTTACCTGCTGACCCGTCTCTGTGGCCTCAATTATCAGACTTGCTTTATTTATTTGGTCACATGCTGTAGAACTGATTTTTTTTGTTGTTTTTTTTTTGAGACAAAGTTTCACTGTAGCTTTGGAGTCTGCCTTGGAACAAGCTCTTATAGATCAGGCTGGCCTCGAACTCACAGAGATCTGCCCTCCTCTGCCTCCAGAGTGCTGGGATTAAAGGTGTGTGCCACCACTGTCTGGCTTGTAGAAGTGATATTTAACATTTACAGTTTCCAGTGCATAGCAATAGCTCTAAGATTTTCCAAGTGCATTCACATCTATACTTTAATTCTGATCTGAATGTCTGCAGACTCTGAGTAGAGCCTAAAAGATGTTAGGAGAAGAGGGCAAAGACAACAATCCAACCCTTGAACAGATACGAATGTGTTCAGAATATACCTGGGAAACAGCAAGACAAGCGAAAAGCAGTGAAGTTTAAGAGGTTTGGAAACCTGCATGGCCAACTGTCTTGAAAAAGGGCCCATCATTTTATTGTGAAACCCTGAGCTTCGTGTACTGAGAACATTCCTTATATGCTCAGCCCTGACTTGGTGGGCAACACTTCCCATTCCAGAATCTCACAGTAAATTTTTTCCTGTTTACCTCCTTCCTCCCTCTTTATTTTCCATTTTGAGAGGGATGCCATTATGATGCCCAGGCTTCTCTTAAACTTGTGCTGTTTCTGTTCCTTCGGCCTCCTGAGCAGTAGGGAGACCCAGATCCTTTTCTTCTTCTCCTTTCTTGTTATGTTGTGGAGGGAGCAGTGGTGGCGGTGGGGTGGTGGGAGTGATGGAATCCTGAGGCCAAGCCTTGTATGCTTGGCAACTGCGCTACCCGTGAGCCACATCCCCAGACCCTGATTCATTCCTGGAAGACTAGAACGATCAATTTGTAAGCCTTCATCTCAAGAATCCCACTCTTTTCTTTTTTAAGATTTATTTATTTATTTATTTATTTATTTATTTACTTATTATGTATACAACATCCTGCCTCCATGTATGCTCGCATGCCAGAGGAGGGCTCCAGATATCATTACAGATGGTTGTGAGCCACCATGTGGTTTCTGGGAATTGAACTCAGGACCTCTGGAAGAGCAGCCAGTGCTCTTAACCACTGAGTCATCTCTCCAGCCCTAAGAATCCCACTCTTCATGAATGTCCTCACTTCCTCTAGTGGGTCAGGTTTCAGGCAGCTGTCCTTCGTGTCCCCATTTCCTACGCTGTCATGGAAGCCTTCTTGGGAGGTAAGTAGAATTAGCTTTGCCATTTCTAATTTTTTTTTGGTTGGGTAAGAAATATGTAACTGGTTCTCACAATATTTTTAGTGTGGTCATTCTTCAGGTGCTGGGCAGGTGAGCATTCTTCTTGAGACTTGCTGGCTTTCTTCCCTGGTGCATAGTGCTTCATCCACCAGTGTCTTTTACTGGTCCCACACCAGATACTCAAGTCACACAGCTGATCAAATCCACTCTCTAAAGCCTTCCTTCTTAACCATCAGCTCAGGTCGACGGTATACATACCCCAGCATCCCATCTGCTGTCTGTATTATCCAGCAAGCAGCCCCTGGGAATGTGACAATGACATTTATTTTTGGAAAGTAGTATGGAGACTCCTGGCCAGGTACCTAAAGCTGAACCCATGTCCATGGTAGCAGGAGAGGTTTTATAACCAGAAAGAGTTTTTATAAAGGTCACAGGGAGATGGGCACACCTATATGACCTTCGAAATACCTTCACACCATTTCTTTAGCTTTGAGGAACTCTGCTTGCATTGTATGGAAATTGACATCAAATGGTGTCAAAGATCCTATACACTTGTAAAAAAAATTGGCAGTTGGGGGGAGAGCAGTGTGTCTGGGTGGAGTGGAGTTACTGCCATGTCTGGTATCCCTGTCATCACTCAGCGGTACCATTGGCTGTGCTGTGCAAAGCCGAGGAGCATTGTGACCCAGAGCACCATGGGGTTACAGCAACCTCTCCTTTCCTCCACTGTGGGAGGTTTTTCCTCCTAGGTACTTGGGTATCTGCTTCCGAGTCACGGTCCTTGGTTAAAGTGATGGGGTGAAGCTGTTGAGTGAGTCTTGCTAGAAATCTTTTAGGCTCAGCTGAGGGAGGGGTGGGGACTTGAATGCTGTCACCAAGTGTTTGCCGCGTGTCCTTGCTGAGGCAGCTCCTAGGTGACCTTGATGACCTTGATGACACCCAGGCTTCTAGGATAAAAGGTTAACTTTGAGAAAGTGGCTGGTGACTAGGTCAGTGATTGGGAAGAGTGGGAGGATGTGGTATCGTTTGAGGAAGGAAGGGGACCAACTGTTCACTTTTTCTCGGACTACTTGGGGAGCTGACAATACTGTGGCCTTTGTGGTACGCATTTCCTGTCTCCTGGAAGATCGTGAAAAAGCACAGTAGGCAGTGTGTGCGTCACACTGAACCCTGAGTCCTGTCTCAATGCCAGCTGGGAGCCCGTGGGCTTTGCCATCCCAGGGTCTCTTGTGCCAGAATCTTCTTACCGAGCACCCCATCACTTGCTTCTCATCCACACTATTGCTGCCCACATCATCCTAGCCCCTCTCCTGAGCTGCCGTCTCCCTCGCGGATGCTCATTGAGGTCAGCTCTGTTCTGGCTGTTGCTCATTTGCTGTCTTTTCTCTCTTGTCAGCGATCCCAAATCCACTGTAATTGAAGGGTCTGAGCAGAGATAACGCACGCTTTGATGAGTCACGTTTGTTCCTGCTTTAATTATCCCTGTGGAACACTACGGATCTACTTTTCACTTGCCAGCTTTGTGACCTAGCTCCTAAAATACATGCGATTTTTTTTTTTATTCTAGACTAACAACTAGAAAGAATGTGGTGATAATAGGTTCCCTGAGAGTAACTGCATGGCAACTTTGCACACAGGTGGCCCAGGGACAATGGCCCTGTCTGAGTCCTTCACAGGGCTCCTGATGCTGGTCTGAGTCACTGGCTTTCCTAGAGAAATACGCCATTGTTTTTTTTTTTTTTTTTTTTTTTTTTTTTTTTTTTTTTTATGTGTGTGTGTGTGTGTGTGAAACCTTGAACTGACATTTTTCTTCCCCCAAGTCCAGGATCTTAAACACACCTGAAATCGCTCTACCATACTGAGCTGTGCCTCTGGCCTCAAAATGATGTTGAAAGATTCAAACCATTCTTCCACTGAGGAGAGCGTTTGTTTCTGAGAGCAAAGCAAGAGGATCCGACAATGCTGAAGCAGAGGGAATATATTAAGTATCATCAGCACAAGGAAGGGTTTCTCAGAGTAGGCCCTGAAAGGCTGCAGAGTTCTAGAATATGATTTCCCGTGACATATGCTCTCTGTGGAGGATGGACGAGGGGACACAGCTGTCCCACCAGCTCTGCCCTTCGTGAGTTCTTGCTCCATAGAATCTGGCAGTTGTGGGACATGTCCTGAATTCTCCCGTCTCTTGTGTTCACTATTCCTAACATGTCCCCAGGCCTGTCTAAATGCATCAGAGACCTGTCCATTTTCCTTCTTCAGCAGACCAAGTCAGCAGTGGGGGTCCCTTGGCTGAACTCCCCTGAGCCGTGTCTGTGTTCTTCGGCTCTGCCCGCTCTTGGTGTTAACCGGTCCTGTAAAGCCATGGAGGGCTCTAATTCTGCTCATCTCTGCTATGTCCGAGCACTGTGCTTGGTGCTGGAAATTCAGTTGCTTGCCCCTGGAGTTTAGTCTCTGTATCAGGAAAAGACAGATGCTTGAAGAAGCAACCATCATGAGTGTTGTGCGATAAATACAAAGACAATCATGAACAAACACGGCAGGGACCCTGCGATGCTCTGTGGTTATCCTGACTTCCTGCCAGTAGGCAGTGACATTTAACTGGAGTCCTGAAAAGTGATGTCAGCACACTGCCATTTAGAACCTTCTTGTGTATGACAGCCCTCATCATGTTGGGATGAACTTTTGTAGTGACAGTTGACATATCAGGTCTATTGAGGGATGCTGCTTTTCTTGAGAGGGGTGTATGCGTCTCTTTATCTCCCTTAACTCCTTCCTCCCATTGTTGAGTTCAGGGGCTCTGGCAGCATACAGCGCCTTTACCCAAGAGAACGGAGCGCCACAGGCCAAGATTCAAAATAGAATCAAGAGGGGGAGGGGACAGGAACTCTGACTGCCAAGGGGAACCTGAGATAGGAGTTTGGAGCAACATATGACTGAAATGTCCTTGCTAACTCAGCTTACCTTTGCCTGCCCCCACCTTTGGCCACACAGTTTATCCCGAGGAACAGTCTCCAGATAGCAGGAAAGGAAGATTAAAAGAGACCGATTTCTGATTGGCTCGCAGCATTTCTGTGTGAGAGCATTTTCTGCTGGGCATTTTGCATGGCTTGCTTGGTACTGGTGTCCACTATCAGGCTGGTACTGAGGTAGATGCAGCCACACCGCAAGGCCCTGGAAATTCGGAGTGAGGGTGAGCCAGGGGGTGGCAGGGTACAAAGGACCAGCTCGGGCTGGGTTCTAGGTCAGGCTTTCTTGTTGCACTGTGTGTACCACCAGTCTAACCTTTGCCTCCCTGTGCCTCAGTTTGACCTGCCAGCAATGGCGAAGGAATCATTAGATGACCCATGGGACCCGGCCCACCTACGTGACGCGTGTTTGGCTCTTATGTCCTCAGTGTGGCAGATTGATGACCTTTACTGGGTGTGAGGATTGACTTCCCAAGGGTGACCCACTCATCTCCCGTGCTCATCTGTGTGGAACTTCAGGGGGAAAAAGGGGTGACTGAGTGACGGTGTAGAGAAGGCTGCCCCTGTGCCAGCTTCTGCCAGGGCAACAGACCCCAAAGTTGTGGACTTGTGAAGTGTAGGGTTTATTTTGGCTCAGTTTTGGAGGTTTCAGTGTGCGCTTGGTTGTCCCTGTCGGTTCTGGGTTTGAGGCAAAGTGGCACAGGTCGAAACAAGTGACAAACCACACACCTGATAGCTAAAGAGCAAAAGAGACAGAGGGAGAAACTGGGGTTCCACAGTCCCATGAGGTTGTGCCCCTGAGAGCGGAGACACATACTGCTGGGCTCCACCTCTTAGCCTTCTCCCTTTTTGCATTCCAGATGCAAACTATAGTACTCCTACCATGAGCAAAGTGTCAGTGGAATTCTGAGGATTTTCATAGACCACAGAGTTCCCAGAAACTTCACAGAAGTTGTAATTTTACTTGCATCTGAACACTACCCTCTGCACCCCAAACCTCTTAGCTCCCTCTTACTCTGAACTTCCTGTGCCTTGAGTAGATGGTGGCTGCACCTACCTCAGTACCAGCCTGGTCGTGGGCATCCAGGCCATGCTAGCCATGCAAAATTCCAAACAGGAAACAGAGACCAAGCCCAGGACCTGGCTTGTGGTAGGCAAGTTCTCCTTATGTAGCTTTGAAAGTTTTGCTTGCTCTCTGAGGGTGCGCCCTTAGAGTCAACTGGGCAGGTGGCTCTGTGAGATGAGAAGAACCAGGCTAACGTGGATGGAGTCTCTATTCTGACTCCTACTTTTCATCTATTTCTTTTTTTTAAATTTATTTATTTATTATGTGTACAGAATTCTGCTTCCATGTATGCCCACACACCAGAAGAGGGCGCCAGTTCTCATTACAGATGTTTGTGAGCCCTCATGTGGTTGCTGGGAATTGAACTCAGGACCTCTGGAAGAGCAGTCAGTGCTCTTAACCTCTGAGCCATCTCTCCAGCCCTTCATCTATTTCTTTTACTTTGTTATTAACATCTTGATTTTTACTATGGAAAAATTTAAACTTCCAGAAGAGTAGATGGGTATAAAGCCACCCATATATTTATTGCTTAGGTGCAAAAGTTATCATTTTTGGCTGTATTTACTTATCTCCTGTGTTTATTAATGTGTTTTAGAAGCTGTGAGTGTAGCTCACTTGCCTAACATTTGAAGGCTCTGGGTTTGATCTCCGATACTGTTAAAAATCAAAAAATAGTACTTTAAATACTATTAAAGTTTATTGCTAGGTGCTTCAGACGTAATTCTAGACACTGAAAGCATTTTCATACTTAACTTCATTTTTATCATTAAAATTAATGAGCTTTTCTATTTTGATTTGTTAAAGTTATAATTCAGAGTCTGCGTGGTCCATGTAGCCATTCTGCTTCTAATGTGGTTTTGGTACGGCACAGTTTCTGCTGCCACTCTTCTTTCTCATTAATTGGGAGAGAGTGTGTGGCTCAGCAGTGGATTGCTTGCCGGTTTTCCGGGGGGAGGGAGAAGAGAGAGAGAAAGGACAGAGAGGAGGGAGAGAGAGAGGCTGTTAGTAGTAGGGAGGAGGAGGAGAGAGACTGTCAGGAGGAGGTGGAGAGAGAGAGACTATATCAGGAGGAGAGATATTTATTCATTCAAGTAAGATTGAGGAGGGCATCAAGGAGACCAAAAACCCTGAGTCATGTGTTGGTGGCTGCAGGACACTCTGCTCTTTTTCCCATGTTTTGTTTTTGTTTTTGTTTCTTTTTCTTCCTGCATTAACCCTTCATCTTCCCTGGGAAGACCTAGAGTGTTCTGGAAGGAAGTCAGAAGACTGGAAACCATACAGCACCCTCAATAAGTGGGGGTGGTTGTCATATGATGGTGACACGAAGGGACAAACTCAGAAAGCTGAAGTTTGGGGCTACAGATGAGACCAGAATTTAAAGGAGGTGATCCAGAATCAGGTTCCTTATGGGCCTACGCTGTGTTCCCACAATGTCAGGTCCTTCCTGAGAAACCACGGCTTCTTGCTGAATGTGTGCTGTAGCTTTGGGTCAATAATAACATATGTGTGGGACTGTTGCTTTGTGTAGGGTGTGCTTTTCTTAGTCCTAAAATGGAAGGAGACAGCCCCACAGCAAAGTGAGCTTGCCTGTGAGCTCTGACTCCCTGCCTGCACTCCCAGCAGGTGGAGGAGGAGCTAGATCATGCCATATGATGATAATGGTAAAGCCAATGTCAATCACAGCTAAATGCTTTTTTTCAGATGAGGAGAGTTTAAGTGACTCAGCCAAAGTCACACAACACAACAAATGAATTGTGAAGCCTGGGTGTGGGCAAGCCGGGAGTGAAGCCTTTCACTGGGTGTTGGGAAGTACTGCTGGGCTGCAGTCTGTAGCTCTGTGCTCCGTATTGGTGGCTTCGAATGCCTGCACACTTTTCCTCCCAGTGGCAAGGGCTAGCAGAGTGATGGGGAGAGTAGGGACTCAGTTGCAAAACCAAACCAGGGAGCAACTGGTCCTGAAGTCTCTGGCCCTTGGAGATGGTCAAGGCGTCTGCTCCATTCCTGTGCCCAGAGAGGCTTCTGGGTTCTGGATTTCGATGCATACACTGCTTGTTTCCTCAACCAGCTCTGCTCTCCGGAGCTTCTGCTCCTGGCTTGGGTCACTCAGAGCTGGAGAGTGCCACATCAGGTCATGGATAAGAATAGAAACCTACAGACCAGGCACATGCTTCCCTGCTGGGCTCTGCCAGGTATCACAGGACAGAGTTACCCCATGTGGGCCACTGCTTCTCCACAGATGGGCAAGAGGTGGAGGATGAGTCCATTTTTCCAGGAAATTTGCTTGAAAGGGTTCTTCATACACACACACAGACACACACACACACGCACGTGCACACACACACACACACACACAGCCCTTATTCTTAGGTGCTAATGCTAGAATCAGTTAGACAATTGAGGTTTTAAATCAGAGCAACTGAGTTAGAAGAACACTCAAAAGCTGAGATTTATTTAATACTTGGGCTGACCTAAACAGCAAGGTAGATAGTGGTGTCTCCAAAAATGTTCATTTCTCAACATTCAAGAAGAGCCTAACTTGGCCTTGATGGTAAATAACTCATTTATTGTTTCCACATTTATAGCCATCATACTGACTGTGTCTATGGTGGTTCCCCTGTGACAGTACCGGGCTCTGTATGCACACCCTGTGTTTGATATCTCAGAAGGACAGTACTTAGGAATTAATGTGAATGCTGGCGCCATGTGTTGAAAGGTCAAGGTTAGTCTGTTGCTATCTTTGACTTGTTTGGAACAATGTCCTGTGCCAGATGTTGTGGTGCCAGGCACCTGGAACCCCAGACACACCCTGGTTATGGGGTGGTGCAGCTGTAGGCTCGAGCATCCTGATGGTTGAATGTGCGGAAGAGACAGCCTTTAGATGTGGGGCTTCGGCCCATGGCCGGCGACTCAGGTCCTCTGACTTTGATGTGCCCTGTTTCCACAGCGGGAATGCATATCAGTCCACGTGGGTCAAGCTGGAGTTCAGATTGGCAATGCCTGCTGGGAGCTCTTCTGCTTGGAACATGGCATCCAAGCAGATGGGACCTTTGGCACTCAGGCCAGCAAGGTCAATGATGACGACTCCTTCACCACCTTCTTCAGTGAGACTGGCAATGGCAAACATGTGCCCCGGGCTGTCATGGTCGACCTGGAACCTACGGTAGTAGGTGAGTAGCGGCCAAGGGCTCTGCTGCAACAGCAAAGTGCAGGGATTGGGCTAATGAGAGGGAAAAGAGCTGAAAGGTGTGAGTGAGCCATGTGACTTCCCTCGGGTCCTTGGGGGATTTGTAATAGGGGTCAACAGATCCTGCTAAGCTGTGCAGAACAAAATGCTTCTTAAACCTGCTGAGACAAGAAATGGCCATGATTGTTACTGATGGTACGGAGATAAAAGGCACAAAAAGCTCTAGAAATTGTTAGAAACCTCTCAGTCAGGTGGTGGTGGCGCACACCTTTAGTTCCAGCACTTGGGTGGCAGAGACAGGCGGATCTCTGTGAGTTCAAGGCCAGGCTGGTCTAGAGAGTGAGTTCCAGGACAATCAGGGCTACACAAAATAACCCTGTCTCAAAAATCCTCTCCAACGGTCCATTTCCTAAAGCATAGGTTTCTGACCATCGCTGTAGTCTGGCCTCGGGTATGGTCTAGCCTTGCAGCACTTGACAGTCAAGGTGGGATGAGGGTAGCCACATTCACAGGTAAGAGGTGCTGCAACCCTGCTCCTTCTGAGTTAGAACCACGCACAGGTGGAGTCTGGCTTTCTCAGGACAGGGCTCCTGAGGATCCAGATCCAGGTGGAGGGAAGGAGAGAAGGGGAGGAAATGGTTTTGGTGTTTGGTGGTCTGCTCCTTCAAGTCTCTTCCTCCTTTCTAGTTCTGCTCAGGGGCTTGGGCTTGGTTAGTGTGCCCTTGTCCCTCTGGATCTCTGAGTCATTGTTCTAGGGTAGACCGGGTCACTCCAGCTGAGTCTCATACTCAGATGAGTGGGACAGAGCGTGTCTCCTGGAAATGGGGATCTGAGGGTCCTGTCTCTTGACAGATGAGGTGCGGGCAGGAACCTACCGCCAGCTCTTCCATCCCGAGCAGCTGATCACGGGGAAGGAGGATGCGGCTAACAATTATGCCCGTGGGCACTATACGGTGGGCAAGGAGAGTATTGACCTGGTGCTGGACCGCATCCGTAAGCTGGTAAGCACAATTGGGCAGGGCAGAGCCCATCTGGTCAGGCTTGGACTCAGGTGGGTTAGAGGCGTGCATCAGCTGGCTGCAAGAATGGCCACTAGAGTTCTTGGGGGGAGGTTCATTGGTTGGTGCTGGGGTTCAGATCCAGGGCCTCATCATGTCAGGCACATGCTGTACTGCTGGCTGTACCACTAGGCCTCTGGTCATGTTTCAGAAGGAACAGTCACAGGGATGTACACCTCCCCCAGCCTGGGTATACTGGCCTACCCTGTAGATGGAGTTAGAGTTAGAAACATAGGTTAGTAAAGCATTGGCTTGGAAGAACCAAGGGAGAGATTTTATTACACATTTGAGTAGTTATGTTTACTCTATAAGTGCGAATTTCACACCTCCATTTGCTTTCTAATAAACAAGGGAGGCATTTCCCTTGTATTAAATGCAGGAGTTTTGGGCTGGGGCAGTTGGTGTCTTAAGTTGGGTTACACTACTCAAGAGTGCTAGAGGCAGATTCTATTGAGTACTTAGTCTTTAAAATAGGTTTACAAAAAAATCAACCACAAAAAGAACAAATCCAGAGAGATCAACTGTGGAGCCTTAATGACTTTCAAATTTTCCTGGGAGACATTAACTGGCTATGGCACACAACTGGATAAACAACTCATGGACTAAGTAATTTATTTCAAACCTTACAAGGTGACAAGGACTTAACTAGTCCAAGAAAATTATCAGCTGAAGCTGAAAGAGAATTGACTGTGGCAGAGAAAAAAAATTACAGGATGCACATGTGGGTCACTTGAATCCAGAGCTTAATTGTAGCCTAGTTATTCTACCTTCTACCTGTTCTCCTACTGGAATTCTCCCCCCTCCCTCCCTTCCCTCACTCTCTCTCCCTCCCTCCCTTCCTCCCTCCCTCCCTTATTTTCTCTCTCTCTCTGTCTCTCTCTCTCTGGTTTTTGAGACAAGGTTTCTCTAGACCTTTGGAACCTGTCCTGGAATTCACTCTGTAAACCATGCTGGCCTGGAACTCACAGAGAACCAATTGTCTCTGCCTTCCAAGTGCTGGTATTAAAGGGAGTGTGCCACCAATGCCTGGCATGCCTACTGGGTTTTTAAATAAAATTTATTTATTTGTTTGTTTATTATGTATGCAGTGTTCTGCCTGCATGTGTGCCTGCACGCCAGAAGAAGGCACCAGATCTCAGTATAGATGGTTGTGAGCCACCGTGTGGTTGCTGGGAATTGAACTCAGGATCACCGGAAGAGCAGGCAGTGGTCTTAACCTCTGAGCCATCTCTCCAGCTTCCACCCCCCCCACTGGAATTCTTATGCAGAGAGAAGATAATATTCCGCAATAGATATTTTTGTCAAACAAACAGAATAAAAAAAATCAAAGACCTATATAAAAAAGATTTCTGAATTGATTCTAAAAGGAAAATTGAGACTTCGTCAACCAACAGGAATAGACCCAACAAAAATTGTCATACCTTTTACCAATGCTAAAGTTTCCTCCTTATGGAATAAAATGAACACTGGCAAAAAGTTTGCAATAAATTTTTGGTAAAGATTAAAAAAAAAGAGTGCTAGAGGCTGCGGAATTAGGATTTGAATCAGGCTGGCTTGACTACTAAACTGCGTTGTGGGTTACATCACTTTCTTTATAAGCTCTCATTTCCATGTGATGGAAAAAAATTGACAAGACTAGTGGTGCCCAAAAGTTCAGAACCACTGGATCAGATGATAATAGCTCACATCCTCTGTGAGTCTATAAATTTTCTTAGTTCTGCCAGGAGTCAACATGGAGTGCTTACTGTAGTTCTGCCAGGAGTCAACATGGAGTGCTTACTATAGTTCTGCCAGGAGTCAACATGGA
>NW_004949099.1:35538858-35557896 GCF_000317375.1 Microtus ochrogaster
TTACTATAGTTCTGCCAGGAGTCAACATGGAGTGCTTACTGTAGTTCTGCCAGGAGTCAACATGGAGTGCTTACTATAGTTCTGCCAGGAGTCAATATGGAGTGCTTACTGTAGTTCTGCCATCTCACTAACCATCACTAAATCTTACAAGATGATGATGTAGCATGGGGGAGGAGGCCTTTGGAAAGGTTAATGACTGGCTGAAGTGTTTACAAGTTGGGAATTCATGGACGTGTTGCTCATTTTGGTGTGGCCATTCCACAGTCCACACAAAAACCACAGCAGCATAGTGGATCCTATATGTACACACAGTTTGTCAGCATAAAAACATGTTCTTTTTTAATCTCGAAATTTCAAAATCTTAAAAGAAAAAAAAATCCATAGCTGCTTTTACATTTCTCAGACTGGCAGGCACCCTGAGCCCTTTCCATGTTTGAATGTGCTCATCAACCATGCCCATAGAAGCATATGTCAAGGACAAGGGTAGTCAGCAAGATTTGAGCTCTCGGAAGGCAAGGCCCACCACAAAAGCAACTCTGAGACTTTCTACTCCTGCTTTGGCCAGCTCCAAGTCAGAGCCGTATGCATGCATGTGTAGTTTGTCAGTCTAGACATTAACCACTCCTCCCAAGACCAAAACAACCTCTTTTGTGTCTTATTCCTTATAGGTTATTATGATTTTTTTATGAGGATAGGATATGCAGACAAAAAGGGTTTGTCTGGATTTGTCTCCACGTGGGGTCTCAGGACTCTTCTGATTTCTCCTTGTTTCTGGCTCTCCCCAGACAGATGCCTGCTCCGGCTTGCAGGGCTTCCTCATCTTCCACAGCTTCGGAGGCGGCACAGGCTCTGGCTTCACTTCTCTCTTGATGGAACGCCTTTCCCTTGACTATGGCAAGAAATCCAAGCTAGAATTTGCCATCTACCCGGCACCACAGGTCTCCACTGCAGTGGTAGAGCCTTATAACTCCATCCTGACGACCCACACCACCCTGGAGCACTCAGACTGTGCTTTCATGGTGGACAACGAAGCCATCTATGACATCTGCCGGCGGAACCTGGACATCGAGCGCCCCACCTATACCAACCTCAACCGCCTCATCAGCCAGATTGTGTCCTCAATCACTGCCTCTCTCCGCTTCGATGGAGCCCTCAATGTGGACCTCACAGAGTTCCAAACCAACCTAGTACCCTATCCCAGAATCCATTTCCCGCTGGTCACGTATGCACCCATCATTTCTGCGGAGAAAGCCTACCATGAGCAGCTGTCTGTGGCAGAGATAACTAGTTCCTGCTTTGAGCCCAACAGCCAGATGGTGAAGTGTGACCCACGTCATGGCAAATATATGGCCTGCTGCATGCTCTACCGTGGGGATGTGGTACCCAAGGACGTGAATGTCGCCATTGCTGCCATCAAGACCAAGAGAACCATCCAGTTTGTTGACTGGTGTCCCACAGGTTTCAAGGTGAGAACTGAGGACTTGGGGTGGGGGACAACTGGGGATGCAGAGGGGATTACTCGAGAGAATGAACCTTGGGAACTTGTGGTCTTTATGATAATTCTGGGAGATGACGTAACCCGATGCAACATTAACCTCATTCAACTTTGACTGAGACATTCAGCCCTTGAAGGCTGGTCTGCTTAAGCCATCTTAGCAAGTGCTTGTCTCTGCTGCTATTTAAGGTTGACTTTTTCCTTTTTTAAACTGAGGGACCCGAATCACAATGCCTTGAGGACTTGCAATTCATTTCAATTTGCCGAAAAGAAAGATCAATGAATGTTTTGCCCTTCTAGGTACACTTTAATTTTAGAGTTCGCTAAATGATTCAATTTTAGAGTTAACTAAATGATTCAAATTGCTAGAGAGGCACAGTTCTTTCTTCTAACAGAAGATGCGTTTCCCCAACATATGTTAAGAGTTAACTATGCACCCTGTAAGCCTTACTCAGCTTAGAGTAACACCGAGGCAGTGCCTCGTCTTTGGGATTGACTCCTGTTTGTCATGAAGTCTCACTTCTCCCCTCCTGTTAGTATTGTTCCTGCAGGCCAAGGGCACACAGTCTTTCTGCTCACCGCTCTACTCCTTGTGACACACATCATCTTTCCTTCCTGGACACAACCTATTTTTGTGTGTCATTCTGGCCAAAGTAGTCAAGGTTATCCAAAAACTGTGTTTCTGTTTTTTTTAGTTGAAACAACAACATAAGCTAATAAGGGAGTTAATGGGAAGAAGGAAAAATGAAAGAACCATGGAGATAGTGGGGTGACGAACACAGAGGGGATGCCACCCCCTCTAGTTTAAGCTTGTTCTGAGGTCCTGTATGGAACTGAGTAAGATGGTGTTAGCATTGGTAGCTGCTTTTCAGAAAACTACATGCTGGCAGAATGCATATTGCTAAGCCTCACCGGCTGTCATTCTCCCCAGGGGTATTAGTCCCCAATTTGACTAGGGTCTACAATGTCGCTTTTGAGAAGGGAAGAGAGGCCTATGCTGGCCAGAGCCACAGCAGCAAGATGCAAGATGTGGTAAAATAGATATCTCTTTCACATCTGTGCCACCTGCTTGTTTAGTGGCCGTCTGCCTTGCACTAGCACTATCTGAAGACGTGTATTCCTAAGCAACGCACCTAAGAGGTTGGTCGCGTAAACACAACGGCCTTAGTTCTGGGCACTGCCATAGCTCTCAGTGTCCTACTGGTGATATCACACTTTGCCATCTTGATGCCTTCCAGTTTCCTATAATTCTCGGTCTGCCTTGGCTTGAGGCCTTTGTGGGGAGATTTCTAGGGTAGAAGCCCCACTGGGAAACTCCCACTTCCCAGTGCACTAGCAGATCTCGGGAGGTTGGCTTGCCTGTGTGTGACTTTTGACTTCTGTGCTTGCTGTTTCTGCCTTTCTTCTAAGAGAACTGTTTACTAGAGATCTGGCTGTGTGAGCAGTAACTCTCTCCCCAAGGACCTTTTAAATTTATTTTTCTGGATTCTCCCTGGAACCTCTTTAAAAGCCCTTCACCTCGACAGAGAAACTTCCCTAAATTTATTGCAAAAAAAATTAAAAAGAGCATCAGATAAACATCTAGAAAACAATAAACTTTATGATAATAATGTCAATTCTAGAAATTGATTTGCCTTTAACAGGGAAGGTATTTCCTGCCCCTTGCTCCTGAAATAAACACTTGAGACCCCTCTTTTATGCCACAATTTCACTTAACTACATTCATCAACTTATTTCCTCTTTTTAACAGCCTGGCCATTTCTTTTCCAGCCCCTGTGATCCTCCTGCCTCAGGCTCCACGGTACTGAAGTTACCATGTGCTACCATGCCTCTCCCTTTTTTTAAATTTCCTCCTTAGCACACATCCTTTTGCTCTGCCCATGTTCCCAACTTCCTTGTTCCTCCTCCTGCTCCATCATGCCATTCCACCCCACACCCATGTCTAGATCTTGCCAACAAAGCTTATTACCAACAGATTGCCCAACGCTGTCCTTGACCAACTTGCGTGTCTTTCTGTTGCCCGTCTTCTTTCTTTGTTTCCCAGGTGGGCATCAACTACCAGCCTCCCACTGTTGTGCCAGGAGGGGACCTGGCTAAAGTCCAGCGAGCCGTGTGCATGCTGAGCAACACCACTGCCATCGCAGAGGCCTGGGCCCGCCTGGACCACAAGTTTGATCTCATGTACGCCAAGCGGGCCTTCGTACATTGGTATGTTGGCGAGGGAATGGAGGAAGGAGAGTTTTCCGAGGCCAGGGAGGACCTGGCTGCGCTGGAGAAGGATTATGAAGAAGTGGGGACTGATTCATTTGAAGAAGAAAATGAGGGGGAGGAATTTTAAATATACACCTGCCCCATGACTGCGTCTCGTTGTTTGTGTTGCTCCACTCTAACCATGGTGAGTTCATCTCCTAGCACTGTTCACGGACAGACAGACAGACAGACAGACAGGGCAGCAGCCGTTGTGCCTGCTCACTCCCCTTTTCTCTTCTTAGTATGCTGTACTCATGGTTGCATGGGAAAAGGAAACCACAGAAAGACAAAGTGAGAGACTGGCCTGTCGGTACCAGCCCAGTTCCTGTCCTACATAGATTAGGGCTCTTGGCTCCAGCACATGGGTACCGAGCACACAGGGGACCCCCTCCCTCCCCTGGAATGAGAACAGCTTCATTCCTAAAGAATGAAGTTAAGGTGGACAAGTCACACACGCACGGGGTGGGTGGGGTAAGGAGGTACATGAGGAATCTTTATTCTAGGTGGGTAGGCTGCTCACCCCTAAGACAGGGCCTGCTGGGGGAGGAATGGGGAAACACCAGGAAACTCCCACTCTCGGAAGATGCCGTGGAGAGAGCAAACAGGAATTCATGAAACGGATCTGTGGCACAGCTCTGAGCTCATGTGGATCCATCATGATCCCCCTGGAGGGGGGATATCCCAAGACCCTCATTAGGTGTTGACAGCCACCAAGAGTCTGTATGTATGTTTGTACGTATGTATGTGTGTGTGTTTGTGTGTATTTTAATACTTACATTATGAAATACAATTTACATATCAGCACAGTGAAAGATTAACAGTTGCCATCAATGAAATACAACAACTACAACAGAACTCCATAATAAAAATAATTCAAAGACTTGGGGTGTAGTTCTGTGGTGAGCAGGTCCTTAGCCTGTGTGAAACCCTGGGTTCATTTTCTCCCACTGTGCTCAGACAGACACAGAGCAGATGTGCCTGCTTGTTCCTGTTTTCTTATCTGAGGATGCTGTACTTTCTCTTCAAAGGGAAAAGGAAACCACAGGAACAGAAAGTGAAATCGTGGTGCCTACAGTAAGACTTCCAGGGTCAAGCCCCTTGTGCTATGGGTCCTTGTGTATCTGCATAGCTCTTCAAGTGTGTTCCCAGAAACTTTCCAGTCTATTGCTTGGGAGCCCTGAGAGAAGTAGAATGTCCTCGTCCAAGAAAAGGAAGGCTAGGCAAGGTGTGTAACAACCTGCTTTCTGGCCCTTCTGTGCAGGAGATCATGGTGCTAAGAAAGCAAGTCCAGGACTCGCTTAGGAGGTGGAGGAGTGTTGTTTTAGAACTGGAGATTAGTGTTCCCACGTGAGGGTGGCTAGGGAAGCAAGTACCTGCCATTCCCAGGGCCAGTAGCTCCTAGCCTATCACATCAGTTTGAGGCTTCTTAGGAAGGTGAAGTAGAGAGCTGGAGAGATGATTCAGTGGTTAACACTTCCTGCTCTTCCAGAGAACCCGAGTTTGGTTCCCAGTACCCACATCCAACAGCTCACAGTCTGTAACTTCATTCTCAGAATAGATGACATGCTCTTTTGGCACCTGTATGCATGATATGCACACCAACACAACACAAAACACACATATGTATTTGGAATTTATTAGAATGGCTTACAGGCCAGCTGATCCAACAATGACTGTCTACCAGTAGAAGGTCCAAGAATGCAGTAGCTGTTTGGTCACAAGGTTAGATGTCTCAGCTAGTCTTCAGTATACACCAGAATCCCGAAGAAGTAGGCCAGGGAGGAAATGGTTTTGCCAGAGAGAGTGAGAGCAAACAGACAAAAAGAACAAGCTTCCTTCTTCCATGTCCTTTACATAGGCTGCCAACAGAAGGGATGACCTAGATTAAAGGTGGATCTTCCTACCTTAAAAGACCCAGATTAAAGGTGGGTTTTTCCATATAGCAAAGAAAGCCAACCTACAATTCACAGTCCCATAGAACCTAGACAAGAAAAAGAACCCTAAGAGCAACATACATAGATCTAATCTAAATGGGAAGTAGAAAAAGACAAGATCTCATGAATAAACTGGAAGCATGGGGACCATGGGACAGGGTTGAAGGGGAGCGGGGAGGAAGGGAGGAGAGCTGAGAAAAATGTATAGCTCAATAAAAACAATTCAAAAATTACTCTATCACTTCAGACAAGTTAAAAAATGTGGGTCTACCCACTTCAATGATTTAATTAAGAAAAAAAAAAAAACCTCTCACAATTGTACCCAGCCTTGTGGGTTTTAGTTTTACAGACCTAGTCAAGCTGACAAGAATGGGCATTAGGTTCTCATAGTCTGGCTTGCCTCTCATGCAATCTAACAGGATTGCCATTGCTCTCCTGTCCTCTCCTCTTCCCTCTTCCCTCCTCCCCCACCCTCTGCCTCCTTCCCGCTTCTCTCTGTGTTGCAAGACCTAACTCTCCACACTAAGAAATAACATAAAACAAACCGCCCCAGCACAGTAGCGTAAGTCCAGGATGGTAGGCACCTGGACCTTCTATATCCAGCGATTTGGCTCACGCTGAAAGAATTGACTAGAACAATTGGATAAAGAAACACCAGAAAATAATCTATATAGATCGTATAATGGAACAACCGATAGAGTACTATGTAATCAATGGGAATCAGAAGGGCTGTGGAATTTGTGTATATTATTGTTTATGGATTCCTGTTTGATGCTTTGTGTCTCTATGTCTTTAGTATTAATTTCTTCTCATTCTCCATATTGGAAATTTATGTCTTCTCTGTTTCTTTGTTAGTCATGCCTGTTGGAGATTTTTTTTTAAAGAATAGACTTCCTGTTTTATATTTTTTCACTGTTGTGTATTTTTCCAACTTTATTTACCTGTGCTCATACTTTTTAATATTTATTCATTCGTTTGTTAGAGCCTGTGAGCCCCAACATAGATAACTATTTTTCCTAACTGGACTGGTACGGAGCCGCAAAGAATAATCAGACACAGCTTACATGGTCATCACGGAAGGGCATCTCAGGCTTCTTCTCTCCTGAAGATCTCCCCGCGTTTATTATCCAAACAGCTTTTATACCAACACATAAACCGATCGGGGAAAATACCTGTCTCCTAGGTAACCAGGTGAATGGCATTTTGTCACGTGCGCATCTACCTGTCTGCTGTGTAAGCTAGCTGTCACGTAGGCTTGAATCAGGTTCTCTATAAGGCATCCTCCAAATTACAAAGAAAGGAGCAACAACATCCTGACCTTTTGTTAGGCAGAGACAGCTTGTCTGCAGAGCTATGTGACCACCTTGGATGGGGCCTATGACTTTAGAGCCTGGCTGCCACACCATATAGAAATATGGGCCTACATTCGTTGCTCTAAATCTCTAGCTAGCGTAGACCTCACTGTATAGACCAGGCTGGCCTTGAAGTTGTGGTGATCCTCCTGCCTTTGCCTCTTGCATGCTGGGTTTAATGGCATGCACCACCATGCCTGGCTTAATTTCTGTTAGTGGAATCTTAAATGACTTAAGACTTAGTTTTTCCCCTAATATGAACACTTAGTGCTGTGCAGTTATTGCTCCCTAAGTTTCACCATGAAATATTTCATCTTAGGAAATATTACGTGCACTTGACAGAACATGTATTGCTAAATAACGTGTTCCATAAGAATCAGACTGGGGCTGGGAGGTAAATGACTCAGAGGTGAAGAGCAGTCACTGCTCCTGAGGGCCTGAGTTCAATTCCCAGCAACCACATGGTGGCTCACAACCATCTGCAATGAGATCTGGTGCCCTCTTCTGGTGTGCAGGTAGAACACTGTATACATAATGAATAAATCTTTTAAAAAAATCAGTTAGATCCCATTGGCACTGAGTTATTCTGTTGTTCTTGCTGATTTTCTGTTTAGCTGTTCTGTTGATCACTGAGATTTCTTCTAGTAGAAAATTTTTGCCTCAAGTATTTGGAATCTAAATGTCTGTTCTATTGGTAAGGGTAATGTCCTTTTCTTTTCTTTTCTTTTCTTTTCTTTTCTTTTCTTTTCTTTCCTTTTCTCTCTCTCTCTTTCTCTCTCTCTTTCTTTCTTTCTTTCTTTCTTTCTTTCTTTCTTTCTTTCTTTCTTTCTTTCTTTCTTTCTTTCTTCAATTTTCTCCACTCTGAAACCTTTATGATATTAAATGTAGCCCATGATCATTATTGCATGGTAAATTATTCCCCCACCTGTGGGGAGAGATGAAATCCTTAGTGGATGTGTGCTGTTGATGGTGAGCATGGCCCTGTCAAGGATGCCAAAACCTCAGACCCATGGGAACAGCGAGGCCTTCCCCAGGTTTGAGTAGAGATGTTGGCAGTGCATGCACGGAGTACGACCACAGCTTCCTGTACAGACCACGGCTTCCTCTCCCAGGTTGGGGTACTTGCAATGGGAGACTGCTCCCCTACAGAGATCCTTCCTCTACCAGGATTAGCTCACCTGCCCCCCTTCCTGCTGTGTAGAAGACCATCTGAGTTTCGGGCTGCCGCATCTCCATTGGAGTGCGCCGCTCTCAGGACCCCGGTTTCCCTGCACATGTGTCTGTTATGTCTTCATTTTCCATTACCTCAACTAGGTCAAATCCAAGACTGTGCAGGTCTTGGCACCCACCTAAATTACTGTCTTGTTCCTGTGACCAAAATACCCGGCAGAAACAAACAGTTTGAAGAAAGAAAGACCTGCTTTGGTTCCTGGTTCCAGAAGATTTCGGCTCATGGCAGCAGTAGAGTGTGTTGGCCGTGTGTCATGTCACAGTGGACCAGGGGACAATCTGCAGCCAGAGGTCACGTTTTAAATGCCCACTGCTTCTACTAGCTAGCCTCCTCTTCCTAAAGGTTCCACAGCACTCAGAACGTGAGCTGTGGAAGCTATTTCAGAGTCAAATCATAACACAACCTATTCTGTGTGTATATGCATTATTTTAAACTCTTACGAACAGTTATATAGTAATTATAAAACCACTAGGTTTCATAATTGTGGCCATTTTAAACAGGCATGTAGCAGCCTTAATTTTTGCCCTTATTTCTCCCAGTTTTCTTTCCATTTCCCAGCAGACTTTTGTGCCATCTTTATCATTTTCTCTAGATTGCACTCGTGAGAGAATCTGTGTGATATTTTTCTTTGTGAGGATGTCTTATTTTGTTCAACATGATGCTTTCCAGTGCCGTCCATTTTCCTGTAAATGATACATTTGTTCTTCAGTATGGCTAATACGCCACTGTGTACATGTTTTACATTTTCCTTATTCCTTCCTATGTTGCTGGGCACCCAGGCTTATCCTACATCTTGGCTGTAGTGAACAATGCTGAAATAAACAAGGGTACAGAAGTCTCTCTCGGGTCTATTTCATTATTACTTATTTCATTAAATTTGCTCTTTCACAATTTCATGCATGCATGCATGGCTGCTCTCACCCCCAGCCCTCTCCCATCTTCCTACTACCTACAAAACCTGCTCTCACATTCATGCTTGGTTTGTGACCCATTGATTTTTCTCTGCTCCTCTCCCTTCCTCTTCTTTCCCCTCCCCTCCCCTTCAATTCTCTCCCATGGTCCCCATTGCTCCCAATTTATTCAGGAGATCTTGTCTTTTTCTATTTACCATGTAGATTAGATCTGTATATGTCTTTCTTAGGGTCCTCATTGTTGTCTAGATTCTCTGGGATTGTGGTTTGTAGGCTGATTTTCTTTGCTTTATGTCTAAAAGTCACTTATGAATGAGTACATGTGATAATTGTCTTTCTGGGTCTGGGTTACCTCACTCAATATGATGTTTTCTAGCTCTACCCATTTGTCTGCAAATTTCAAGATGTCTAAATTTTTTTTTACTGCTGTGTAGTACTCCATTGTGTAAATGTGCCACATTTTCCTTATCCATTCTTCAGTCGAGGGGCATTTAGGTTGTTTTCAGGTTCTGGCTATGACCAACAATGCTGCTATGAACATAGTTGAGCACATGTCCTTGTGGTACGATTGAGCATCCTTTGGGTATATACCCAAAAGTGGTATTGCTAGTGACCCACACTGATCTTAACCACGGTTGTCTGTGTGCCCGTGGTTTGGAGCTATCCTCTGCAGCCTGGAGGGCTCAATAGTGGGAAGCCAACTACAGTTAATGACTGCCCCCCTCCCAGAATTTGTTAATAGCTAGTGGTTTAGCTATAAGAGGTGGGCCAGATGAGCCTTCCCGTCATTTCATGATTGACTGTTAACAGGTCCAATCCAGTCAGACAGTGCTGAGAGCTGTGAGTTCAGGTTCGTATGTGTTGTGTGCAGTCGAGAGGCGTGCTTTTCATAGCCCTTCACCTCGGGTTCTCTTCTAGGCTTCCTGTTCTTTCTTCTGCAGTGTTTCTCAGGCTTCAATGTGGGTTGTAAACGTCTTGTTTAGGGCTGAGCCCTCCCTTTCCACTTGCACTTCGTGCCCTGGGCAGCCAGGAATCTCTGTATGCACAAATGTTCACTGCAGAGAGAAGCTTCTCTTGTTAAGACTGAGTATAGCTTTCATCTGTGGTATAAACTGAGGTTTAGAAGGCAGTTGCTGCTGTGTCATTTTAGTTAAACAACAGTCGTAAGTGCCCTACTTGACCTATGATCTCCCAGGTGAGGTTGTTAGCCAGGCTACAGTACCAGCTCGTGGAGCGCACCTCAGATCTAGTCAGAGGGTGGCGTAGCCTCTACAACAGCTGTGCCCGCTTTCTCTACATAGGGAAAGGAGATGTTTGGTGCAATAGGGGCTTATCTTCTGGTTTTGGTGGATAACAAAAAGGACTGATGGTAGCTGGGCTGTGGTGGCCCACACCTTTAACCTCAGCACTTGGGAGACAGAGGCAGGTGGATCTCTGTGAGTTCGAGGCCAGCCTATTCTACAGAGTGAGTTCCAATAGGCCAGGGCTACACAGAGAGACCCTGACTCAAAACCAAAACAGAACAAACAAAAAGGGAGCCAAATTAATAATGAAAAACAGAAAAAGATTTATTCAAGGGGGACAGTTGAGAAGAGGGACAAAGAGAGTCAGAATTTCCGCCAAGAATCCCAAGTCCATCTTTTATGTCTTAATATGGGGGATAGATTTTACATAGGAGCCAAGAGGACCACACATTTAAGTAGCCCTGGTCAAATGTGGTTCCATCACTGACCTGCAGCTCAGTTTCAGTCTCTCCTGTGGGTGATCGGGCATGTTGTCAGACGGTGCAAATCCCCCTCCTCTTCTCTGGCTGGCACCAGGCTCTAGTCTTTTCCTTCTCTAGTCTGGGAGTCCTGGGGCAGGGGAAATTCCAGTTCCCTGGGGTCCTTTATTTCAAGATGTCAGCTAGCCAGAGAGAAAGGCTCCTCATTCCTTTAGGCATGCCTGTTTTAGTGTTTGGTAGGAATGCAGAAGTCTGGCCCTTGATGCTGACCCCCAGAGAAAAATGACAAAAGACTTCTATTATCTGTTCATTAGAGGATTGGACCTAGGGCCTACAAACTCTGCCAGACTTGGGATGGGTGGGAATTGTCTGTCTCCAAAACTCAATTCTCTTTGCTTTCAAAATGGTGGATTTCAAGGACTCCATTTTCTTCTTCCTGGACTTATGTATAAAGCTGCCTGAAAGACCTAAGACCTAAGGTCCCCTTCCTCAGAAGCAAGGAGCAGTTTGCCTACGTAACAGTTGAATGTTCATCCATTGTAGCCATTGTCTCGCAGTTTCCTATAAACTGGATGGAGATCATAGGCATGGAGGGGAGAGCATGATATCTCCCCCAGCACTTTGTATTTACATACACAGTAAATCGGTATGTATGTATTGTGTGTGCTCATGTTTATGCAGGGGTACATGTATGAATTTGGGAATCTTGTATCCTTATCTTGGGTATATGTGTTCTCTCTTCCATTTCTCTTATTTCTTCTCTTTTCCTTCCTTCCTTCCTTCCTTCCTTCCTTCCTTCCTTCCTTCCTTCCTTCCTTCCTCCCTCCCTCCCTCCTTTCTTTCCTTCCTTCCTTCCTTCCCTCCTTCCTTCCTTCCTTCCTTCCTCCCTCCCTCCCTCCCTCCCTCCCTCCCTCTCTTCCTCCCTCCCTCTCTTCTGTCCTTCCTTTGTCTTTCTCCTGTTTTGAGACAGGATCTCAGATAGCCCAGGCGGCCTTGAAACTTGCTTTGGTTTTTGAAGGGACTCTGGCCAGCTTGAGCATGGTGGGCGTGGCTCTGGCAGACCTTGGCCTTCTCCCCAGTCCCTCTGCCTTGCTAAACCGTTAGATTACATTCGTAAAGCCAGCCACCAAGAACTATTTATTCCCTTATGTGTCAACTTCCTCCTCCAGCTACCAAAGTATTAAAGTCCAGTAATCAAAATCCCCCTTTGACTTATCTAACCAACATGCCCAAATAAAATTAAACACCTCATCCTAACACCGGGTTTCCCCTTGTACCTTTATGAACTGCCATTTTCCTATGTGCCACGTCTGTGTCCTCTCTATCCAGAGGCAGTCCTTCGTCCCCTGGAACAAATACCCCTTCCCCCTTTCCCTTGCCCCTTTCTTCCCTCTCATTTGCTCCCTTCCTCTTACCCCTCTTCCTCTGTCTCCTGCCTTTGTCCCTTGTCCTTGCCCTCTGTCCCCATTGGGGCAAGTAAATCTCCTTTGGTCTTGGGGGGGGGTCCTTTCAGTTTTGAGACAGGGTCTCATGTAGCTCAGGCTGGCCTTGAACTTGCTTTGCAGCTGAGGCTGATCTTGAACTCCTGATCATTTTATGCCTTCATGCCTAATCTCTCCAGGGTTAGGATTAAGAAGTGTACCACCATGTCTAGCTCTATGTTAATTTCAAAGATGGGAGGAGAGAAATCACTGACCTAAATCATCATGGCCAAATTAATTAAAGCAAGCTGTTTTTTTTTTTTTAATTTGTGTACACGATTGCCTCCCCCTAAGGCGGGGTTCTACAGGTCAGTATTATAGTCGGAGGCCTCACCCCAGCCCCTGGCACCCATCTTTGGAATACTGGCCAGGAAGCAAGGAATATTCCTAACGGGCAGCACTGGATGTGAGGAAGAAAAGGTTTTTATAAAGCTCAGGGGAGTGGGTTTCCAAATCGGGGATTTGACGGACACAGTGGGTGGGGCTAAAGCAGCAGAACAGAAGTGTAATGAGTTAGGCATAACAACCTCCTGAAACAAAGACATGGTCGCCAGGTGGGCACAACAGCAGGTAGTGATAACAGGGTAGTTCTAGGGGTCTTCTAGCCTCTGGAAACAAAAATGGAGTGCCAGATGGCTATTAACTTTTTGAAACAAGGACAGGGTTGCCGTTCCTGGAACAGGCAGAACAGAACCATTTGTATTAAGGTCACAGATGGGACATAGCTTAATCCTTGAGAAACAGATTTAATCATAAACAAGAATGAGCCTAGTTTGTCTTTACTATAAGATGACCTTTAGGCCTAATATGGAGGCAGACTGGTTCTGCACTGTACTGTTCCTTTCTTAACAATCTTTCTGAATACTCATGCTTACTCAGATCATTTACTGAAGCATAATTCATAAAAACTCAGAGAGAGAAATTGGGGTTCAACCTGAAGATCTGAAAAGCAAAACAGTCAGCCATTGGCTCTTACTTTGACCTCAGCCTGAAATGGCCTCCCAGAATCTTAGAATGAGTTAGTGTATTGAGAGCTGTTTCCTCCTGTTTTATATTCCTCTCTAGGGCGGGTATTAAAGGCATGCACCACTGGGATTAAAGGCATGCACCACCCGATTTCTATGGCAACTAGTGTGGCTACTGGGATTAAAGGTGCATATCTGGTCTGTAAGGCTAATCCGTGGGAACTGTTTTACTTCAGGCAGTCTTTATTTATTAAAATACAATTGAATTTCTCCTTTTTGTCTAAAAAATAAAAAAGCTATAATATAAGAAAACTATATACAGTAAGTACAATGACTATATATAATATATACAGGCAATAAACACATCAACAATGTCTAGTCCATTTGCATTTGACAAATTTATAGAAAATATTTCATATCTATCCTGTCTTGGTAAGATCAAAATCTTATACTTAATTTACTTTCTATCATAACTTGCTTTCTGTGTCTGGTAAGATATAACTACAGCTATCTAATCTTAAACTCCCTCAGAGACCCAAGAAGGAAACAATACTAACTGAGTAAGCAGGAAGTGCAAGCAAGTGACTTCCAGAATACGTGAGTAATGACAGAAACAGCTGGCTGCCTGGACAGCCATCCAAAGGTCCTCTGCAATGTTAGAACATCCATCTTCGGCACACAGGCCTAGTGTTTTTGACAGACTTTTCTATGAAGCAGAATATTTTGTGTCCTGCTTGTCTAATTAGGACAGCATAATGTCAGCAGTCAAGGCAGGGACATTTTCTTGCCCAGTGGCTTTTGGAGTTTCTTTGATGCTCATTATCTTCTCTGAAGTAGATTGGTGCTACCAGGAGCAGACATGTTTCATTGTCATGAAAAAGAAGAACCTAGGTTATTAGAACACCTTTAATGTCATATTCTATAGATCTCTGAAGTGTTTGAAGATGACCTGTCTATCTAAAATATATCGTTGTTTGACCTTGAAAACATACCTAAGGTGACTACAAATTCAATTATACTAGGTGATTAACTACTAACCTATATTTATTTATTATCATAAACAGTTGACAATAATAATTTTCAATGGCTAGAAATTTACATTACATTACATTCTTTTTTTTTTTTTTTTTGGTTTTTCGAGACAGGGTTTCTCTGTGGTTTTGGAGCCTGTCCCGGAACTAGCTCTTGTAAACCAGGCTGGACTCGAACTCCCAGAGATCTGCCTGCCTCTGCCTCCCGAGTGCTGGGATTAAAGGCGTGCGCCACCACCGCCTGGCTTACATTGCATTCTTAAATGAGCTCTATAGGTACAGTACCTTGAAAAAGATTAGAAATGTATGTACAATATGTTTTAAAAAATTAATCTCAGGGCTGCAGTGATGGCTTGAAGGTTAAGAGCACTGGCTGCTCTTCCAGAGGTTCTGAGTTCCATTCCCAGCAACCACATGGTGGCTCACAACCGTCTGTAATGAGATCTGGTGTTCTCTTCTGGCCTGCAGGTATACCTGCAAGCAGCCCACTGTATATATAATAAATAAAAATCTAAAAAAAGAAAATTAATCTCTGTTGGGAGCCAATTTCCTCCTAAAATCATTGCAGGAACCATCACCCTGGGGAGTCTACAGAGAACCCCACACCCATAATTGTGTTAGGAATCGTTCTATTGACAGAGCCTACCCCACACCCAAATTGGCTGATGGAGAGCTATCTGTTAGCGGAACCCACCCCACATTCCAAACTATCTAGGGAACTAGGTGTGTCAACTCGCGACTTCCTGGCCTACGTGACCTGACCGAAGGTAACTTCCTGGCTATGTGACCAACGTGAACCACGTGGCAAGAGCTCAGGCCCCTGTGCCCACCCCCCAACTCCTTACCCTATATAAGCTGTACCCCATCTCTAATAAATGGAGGCTTTGACAGGAACCCCAGCTTAGCCTCCTTCTTGTCTCCTAGCCCATTTATCTTACAGATAGCGCCTCTCCGGGACCCTGGAATAACTGAACTGCCGGGCGGGTTACTAACCCTAGACTAAGTAACCTGCCAAGGCAACCAACAAATCTCAAATTTGTATCAATATACAAAGTTTTTATACAATATATAAAAGTTCAATCCAATGTAAAACATTTAAAACTAATAGGTACTTTAAAAAGTAGATTCAATAATCTACCTTTCTTTCTTATCCTATTTATATTGCCTTTTTCTTTTCCTTTCTTTTTCCCCTTCCTTCCTTCCTTCCTTCCTTCCTTCCTTCCTCCCTCCCTCCCTCCCTCTCTCCCTTCCTTCCTTCCTTCCTTTCTTCCTTCCTTCTTTCCTTTCTTTCTCATTTTTTGGTTTTTCAAGACAGACAGAGTTTCTGTAGACCAGGCTGACCTTGAACTCTTAGAGATCCACCTGCTTCTGCCTCCAGAGTGCTAGGATTAAGGGCACACACCACCACCGCCTGGCCTTTTTTTTTTTTTCAAACCAAGAACCTTGAATCTAATTTTTTTTTATTTAGCTTTTTTTCCCTGACCATTATCCATAACAACTTGTAACCAACACATTAAATAAAAACAAACATCCATAATTCATTTTTTGGGGGGAATGTGGGTATAGTATTTTAGGCTACTTACTGCTGATTGGGGGCACTGATAATCTTATGGGGACCCAAAGAAAATTTAAGATTATGGCCAAGGGCTGGAGAGATGATGGCTCAGCAGTTAAGAGCATTGTCTGCTCTTCCAAAGGTCCTGAGTTCAATTCCCAGCAACCACATGGTGGCTCACAACCATCTATAATGAGGTCTGCAGGGATACACACAGACAGAACATTGTATACATAATAAATAAATAAATAAATATTTAAAAAAAAAAGATTATGGCCAAGTCCTTACTGGAGTATTCTGTGAGGCTGGATCATTTCAGTCAGCAGTCTTGAAGCTGTTCTGGATGTAGAACACAGAGGAAACTGTGACAACTGTTCTCCGAAACATTGGATCATCTGGGTCTTCTGTTCCCACTGGAGATTTTTCTGTTTAATAAACTCACCTGTGGAGTAGTGGGAAGCCGTTGGGTAGGAAGGGGGCAGGAAAAAAAAAACACAAAAGCAAAACAAAACTGTAGAACTTGAAGACAATTCTGAAGCCATTTCTGACAACTCTCTGTCTCAGCAGTAATGCTCCTCCCTCCATCCCCTGGGAACCAAGGACCTAACAATTGCCCACACACGTACTGAAATGTTGGGAACGTTCCATCATCTCCCTGAGTCCTTGTGAATGCTCTCCAAATAGAACTCAGTTATTGAATAGGGGCAAGATAACCCTTAGGTATTGAATCAGTGACTGATGTTTTGACTCAGGCCCTGGGAAAGGGGCAAAGTGACCCTCAAAAGTTTTTCCTTACCTCATCTGATCTGGCAACCACTCTCCAGCCAATTATTGGTAATAGCCCTTTGAATAAACCAATCATAATAGTTAAAGAACAACCCCAACACCCTTTCCTTCTGTGGTTTTTCCCTTTAAAAGTAGCCTGTACCAGACATTCAGGGTCTTCTAGCCTCCCGACTGCTGGAAGACCCTGTCATGACAGAATTAATAAAATCCTCATGCTTTTACATCAGCTGTGATATGAGAGATGGTCTCTTGGGGTGACTCCTCCTCCTCCTCCTCGGTGATTGGACGCTAGGGTCCAACAAAAACAAAAGCAAACAAGCAAAAACAGCTCGGGAGTGGTGGTGGCTGCAGTGGCAGGGCACACCTTTAATCCCAGCACTCAGGAGGCAGAGGCAGGCAGATTTCTGAGTTTGGAGCCAGCCTGGTCTACAGAGGGAGTTTCAGGAGAGCCAGGGCTGCACAGAGAAACCCTGTCTCGAGAAACACAAACACCACCCTCCCTCACCCAAAAATCCCCAACTCAATCCAAAATATTATTAACCTTGCTGTCCTGTGACTTGCTCAACTCTTTTCTGTGGCACAGAAGTACCTGGCTTTACCTGTCCCTAAGAGAGGACCACCTTAGGCTACTCAGAGATAAAGGCACTTGGTGCATCTTGCTGACCTGTAAGTTGGCTGGCCTTTAAGCTCACTGCACCTTGAAAATGCGTCCTTGTAATGTACTCGTATCTTCTTAGACTTTCCTGAGGTCGAGGGTGGCTTCACAGTTACAAGCCAGGCTCTCTGGTTCTCAGGCAGGGGGCAGGGAGGAGGTAAGGAGCAGGATGTGTTCCCGCCAGTCCCCACTTTGATGCATACCCACTTTTCCACGTGAGAGGTCCTAGCACTCGGAAGTCTGTTCTCTAGAGAGTCACAGATGTCTGTCTGTGGGAGGGAAGAGCTGCTTCAGGTGCAGTGGCCTGAGCAGCAGCCGTGGGGTTCTAACATTGCTTTTTCATACATACCCTGGTCCTGGGCCAGACGAAACAGAACATGGCTTGTCTGGGGAGATACCATTTTACTAGCTGCTCCCTGTCTTAAAAACACTTAAGATACAGCTGAGATGAACTAGCCCTAGGATGGCACCCAAGGAGATAATATCTTTAATCAGCATATTTCTGATTCCCAAACACATTTAGCTGGCCAGTTCTTTGCTTGATAAGGCTCTTATCTTCTCTCTATGGAAACTGAGACTTTCCAGTTGATTCCTCACCCCCTCCTTCTCCTGCAGGAACCAACCGCCTCTTGTAAAGTCTGCAATTGCATACACAAGAAATGTGGACACCACCCTCCAAAGACAACGTGCTTGTAGCTTCCCCGAATCTCTAAAGGGGTACTCTAGGGACATTGAAAAATCCAGGGTTTTTCCTAGTTCTTCACTTTCTTTTTCCTTCCAAATATACAACTGAACACAGAGGTTTCAATATAAAACTTAAAAAAAAAACAACAACAAAGCAAAACAACAAAAATAGCCATGTTGGCCCGAACCCCCTGAGTTAATGTGATTGTATTATGTTCCTTTAGCTGTGTTACTCTGTGGTCTGTGTTCACAAGTGTTGGTTTCTCATGACTCTTTATGTGCCATTTTGGCTGTTGGTTTAGCTGTTAACCCGCACCTATGAATTGGCATTCTTGTTTTGTATGTGAGGCTGCAATATGGAGTTTTTTTTCTTTCTTCTTTTCTTTCACCCTAATAACTTGATTACCCGCCCTTCTGTGCCTCTAGAAAAACTGGCTAGTCAATGGGTGTGGTGGTGCGTGTCTTTAATCCCAGCATCAGCACGCAGATCTCTGAGTTAAAGGTCATCCTAGTCTACAGAGTGAGTTCCAGGAGAGCTACAGAGCTACACAGCCAGAGAAACCCTGTGTTAAAAACAGAAATAAATGAAGAGAGAGAGAGAGAGAGAGAGAGAGAGGACAGAAGGAAGGAAGGAGGGAGGGAAGGAGGGAGGCAAGGAAGGATGGAAGAAGGAGGGAAAACTGGCTATTTAAAGTTGATCCAGTCCTAGCTAATTAATTATCCTAGCTAATTTCAAGGATTAATTATCAAACTGGCTTGGGACTAAGGATTTAGGAGGCAGAGGCAGGAGTATCAGAAGGTGTAGAAATAGGAGCGGCGGGCTGCGTCCCGGCACCCGGCCGCCCACATGGCCAGCTCCACCCAAAATAATTACACGGACACTGCGTTCATTCAATCACCGCTTGGCCCTTTAGCTCTAGCCCTTACTGGCTAATTCTGATATCCCGATCAACCCATCTCTAATAATCTGTGAGCACCGGTCTCT
>NW_004949099.1:35560946-35561773 GCF_000317375.1 Microtus ochrogaster
CCCAGCATTCTGCTCTGTTTACTCCTCCCTCCTGTTTTAACCTATCAGGGCAAGCAGCTTCTTTATTTAATTAACCAATGGCCTTCCTCCATCAAGAAGGCAATGGTCATCCTCAGTTACCTAGTGACTTTTGAGGCCACCCTGGGCTGCATGGTCGCAAGTCAAAGAGCAGCAACCCCAGTGACAGAAGGAGACAGCCATAGCAACAGCAGAAGGCTGTAGAGGAAAAACTAAGATGGCCCAGAAAGGCAGGGCAGCTCCTCATCGTGGAACCCAGTCTACATTTCCCTCTGACTGAGTCACAAATGCAGCCAATACCACTAAGCCTGACTCGGAGATGAGGCATGGTTTCTGCAAAAACTCTCAGACATGGCTGCTCACCACAGACAAAGAACTGTGCTTTCTCGGGGCCTTGACCATGGCTGAACCACCATTCCTTTCTTATATTTTTGGTTGTGAGCCTAGCCTTTAATGTCTGGGCCATCTCTCCAGCTCACCATCCCTTTCTTGTCTCTAACAATGTCTCCCTTACAGAAATCTCATTTATAAAGGAAATTGAAGAACAGTGAAACAGCCAATGGTTAAGCTCGATTTTCACCTTGCTTAGTCTTTAAATGTTATGAGCTACATCCTTTGAGGATAGTAACCTAAAAAGATGTTATGATTCTGCTATCATTCAACAGTCATTGCAGAGACAGCCGACAGGGACGCCTCTGTCTTGAGAAGCTTGTGCTCATCATGTCTCACAGGTATATTTTCTCTCTGTCTACTTCTCTCTCTCTCTCTTGCCCTCCCTCCCTCCCTCCCTCCTTCCCTCCCTCCCTCCC
>NW_004949099.1:35561873-35586518 GCF_000317375.1 Microtus ochrogaster
TTCCCTCCCTCCCTCCCTCCCTCTTCCCTCCCTCCATTCTTCTTTCTCTCTCTCCATGTTTAAGTCTGGAAATATACACTGTCCCTATTAACTCCTGAATAAGCTAGCTAATATGTCACTTTATCTTGTCCTAAAAGTACTCAAGGACCTGGCTTTATCTGAATGGAGGGTCCCAATGTCCCTATCTCCTTAGGCTACTAGCAACAGTGCTGGTTTTCATCTGCCAACTACTGTGAACATTATCAGATGGTTAAACTAAGAAACAGTGCCACCAGCAAATGCTGGAAGGGTGCTGGTGACCAGATCGCATGCCCATGGCTATTGGGAAGGTAAAACAATGTTGTCAAGTGTGGAAAAGAATTCGACACTCCTAAGAAAATTTAAGCCTGTAGCTACCAACCACCTAGCAATTGTGCTCTAGGTGTCTATCCCAGAGAAAAATAGATCCATGCAGAAAAATGACATATTTTTAAATATTCCTATTTGTAATCAATAAAAAATGAAAATAACTCAAGAGACGGCTAGACAAATACATTCATTCTATGGAATACTACTCAGTAATAAAAGAAAACAAACTATTGTTATTACTCTACAATCATGAGTGACCATGGCATGGGAAACACAGAGCTGGGTTACCCCAGGTCCCATGTTCCATCATGAAAGCCATTTCCTAGTAGCAGGATAGAGTCATAAATCAAGGCAAATTTAAAATACAGTGGTGGGTACATCAGAGAGGTGACAAAAGATGGGGGAATCTCTCCTATAGGTCTCGACGCTGTCTGATGACAATCTCAGCTTTTGGGTTGGTAGAAGCCAGTGGTCTCTTACGTTAATAAGTTCCAAAGGCTTTACCTGTCAATCACAGGACTTAAAGTCCTACGCAGAGGTGGATGAGGAAATATGTTTACTTAGGAGGCTAAAGCTAGCTGTGGACCTGCAGCGTTTCAGCTTCTCTATCTACTGTGGTCCCCATCCGTTAGTCAGTCTCTGCACTAGCTCTCTCGTTCACAAACACTTTTGAAGCGACGAAATTATGGATATGGAAATCACACAAGTGAACTAGGGAAGGGAGGTGGAGGAGCAAGGACATAGGAGCATTCTTCCGTAGAGGAAACACTCCACGCTGGCTTGTGTCAACACTCTGGGTGAAATTTGTTCTATAGTTTTGCAAGACGTTGTACTGGGAGCATAAGATGCTTCCAGTTTATTTTTCTTTTAACTGAACACATGAGTCTATAAAGGTCTCTAAATTATGATGAAAACCCTAAATAAATGAGATTATTCATCTTAACCAATATTTATATTGGCCAGAGTTTAGAACATTTCCAAATTTGATGATAGTTTTACCAAGGCTAGGTAATAAATGATCTTTGGTTCTAGGAGATACACAGTGAATTATTCAGAGCTGAAGAATCTTGATTCTGTAATTCACCACTTAATAGTCCACAAAAAGGAAAAATCAATATGTAGATTTATAAGTGATGTGCTTGGTATGCATATGTTCAAGGTTGATAAACAATTAGACAGTTGTACCAAAATTAATGCTGAGTGAATGTCATGTTGGGGTCACTGGAATATTTCTGTTTTTCCTTACGTGTAAAATATATTTTTCAAAATAGGACATTTCATACTGTGTTAGAAGGGCCCCCAGTGAGGCATCGCCAGGGCACAGGGGATGTCTGGGCAGGTGACAGGCGCTTTCCTTTCCTCACAGTCTCTGTTACTGTGTCTTCTGAACCTTTAGCTGGGAAAGTGAAACCTAAGTTCCTGTGTGGCTGCTTCAAGCCAGCACCGCCCTCCTTCTCAGGGCAGGACTCTGTTGAGGGAGATTCAGTTCTCAGCCTTAAAAAAAAAAAAAGCTTACTACTTATTCTTGACCATATGCAGAATGCAGAGAAGTTTAGAGTACAAAGACATCAAGATGCAAAGAGGGAACTAGAAAAGAGCTGTGGAGACGTAGCTACATCAGACAGCACACATTGTGTAGAAATGCGGTTGGTAAGGAATCACTAAAATGTTATTAGCCACGGCTTCCCTTAAATCAACAAGCTTTCTCACTGTGTGCAGATGGTCTGTCCTTCTTATATGCATTGCTGTTCTGGCCTCTGGTAGGACTTGTTTCTGAAGTAACTTTCCCCATCAGGGAGGGGACTGCCTCATCCTCCCAAGTCAACAATTTCTTCTGTGACCAAATTTTTGAGTGAGGTAGTTGGGCATGGCCTCTTGTTTCATAATTCAACTTTACCAAAAAGGTAAAAAGTAAGACATTCTGTCAGTGAGAATTCTGGTAATGCTGAAATTACCCTACGTAGGCAGAAATGGACAGGCCACAGGAAAAGCTCCTGGGGTCTCATACTCACTTTTGAAACAAGTATTAGGTGGTTGGAACTGAAATTCTTTCCTGCCTCGTATTGAAAAAGCATCTACAAAGCACAATAATATTAGCAGTCTTCAGAAAAAGATATACTATCAATGGAAAGTCTATAGAAAGCTGGAGTACAAAGAACTTATTTTCTGTACCACATAAAGGTAAATTATCTTTCTCCCTTTCCTTTCTTATTTTTCTTTTCCTTTCTATTTTTTGAGGTAAAGTCAAACTCTGTAGACCAGGCTGGCCTTTAGCTTGAGGCAATTCTCTGACCCCTGCTTCCCAGGTGTTGGGGTTACAGATGTGTGCCACCATGCCCAACAAGAATATGCTTCCCACATGATGTTTCTTCCCCCTTAACCCCTTCCTTAGTGTGAAATTATTGCCACTCAGATTTTACCAGTTTTTGCAATAACGTCCTTTCCAGCAGAAAGACCCAGCTCAGGGCCTGTGGTTTATCCTTATTCCTACAGTGCCAGTCTGGGTCTCTTCTTCACACCTTTGATTTTCTTTAGTGAAGACAGCTGATTTGCAGAACATCGGTCACTCTGGGTTACTCAGATGTTCCTTTGGGAGCAGTCAGGCCACAGTCTGTGACAAGAGACTCATGGAATGGAGCTGTGTTCCTCTTTTTCTTTACATCCTGTTACATTCTGTTACTTGGTGTGACTGCCATGGCATAGACACCAGTGACGTCCCCTACCGCGGGAAGGACACTTCTTTCTGACCACTTAGCTGGTCTTCACATTAATTATATTAATTTCAGTTACAAAGTAACATTATGTGTAGACTCTTACCAGTAATTGGTGTGTACTTTCAGGGAAACTACTTCAACATTATGTAAATATCCAAGCCACAGCTCTCTTTCACTTTACCCACTTATTTACTTGTAATGTACAGACAACAGTTTTCTGTTAATTTTAGTGATTGCAACGTTATTACCATATCCATTTCCAAGTTTAGTTTGTTTCAGACTTGACCGACGGGGGGGGGGGGGGGGTATGTGTCCTTTAGACACACCCCTCCCATTCTTTGGACATTTATTTTTTGTAGAAAGGGGTTCTGCTTAGGTTTCTCTTGTGCTTTTCTTTGTCCCAATACTGGAAGCACCATTTTTTTTTTCTTCCTGAACAGGGGTTCTCTGTTGCTTTGTTACATGTCCTGGAACTAGCTCATGTAGACCAGGTTGAACTTGAACTCACAGAGATCTGCCCCAGCCTCTGCATCCTGTGTGCTGGGATTAAAGGCATGCACCACCACCACCGCCCAGCTGGAAGAACCATTTTTAAAAAGCAGTTCTGGATTGTTTTGTTTGAGAAGAACAACTAGAAGCCAGATGGGTGAGTTGTTCCTTTGGGGTGTCTTCAATCCATCCCTCGCAGTGGGCCAAGCTAGGGAAGTATGCACACGTATACAGGCATACCTCTCTAACTGCTCATCAAAAACCTGGGTCCATGCAGACTCACAGTTGCAGGGCTTGGCTTCCGTTCTTCATCTTCAGCTCTACTCCTGGGCGTTTTCAAGCTTGTTGCCTATTCTAAACTGTTGTGAATTTGTTTGTGTAATTCTGCCTCTGGGTGTAACTAGCGTTTCACCTCTACCAGCATCTTCTTATGTGGAACCATTCCTCACCCAGCCTGTGCTTTCTTATCACACAGAACCCTCTCCAGTTCTCTAGGCTCCGATGCCCAGGCAAACTGGACCCGTTCCATGTATGGGTGGATTCCTCAACTAGAATAGGTTCTGACATCGGTGGTGGGCAGCATTCCTGTGTTTGTTGACACTCTCCACACCCTGCCCTGGGCCCCTGTGGAGTTCCACCGCTGGGCTGTCTACCTCACTCAGTCTTCTTCCTTGATCTAGCCCTGAACTGTGCTGGTAGGTAAGGAGAGAACAGGAATAGGCAAGGGAAGAGACCCAATAGGAATCCCAGTGAGTTCTTGGTCAACCATGTCTCCTGTCCATGATTGACCCTCGTCCATTCTGTATTGGCACAGATGCCAATCACTTGCTTCATTGAACAAGCAGGATTAAAAAAAATCACTTGGCTATAAGGAGCTGTTTGCTAATCACCACTGGGGTCAAATACAATTTATTTCCTAGAACTCTTTGGGTAAAATATATTAATCAAACGATCAAATTTTACAACATCCTCTTTTCATTTCCCTCCAGTTTTTGATGTTCCTGTTTTTGGACACAACTAAACAGATAAAAGAAATTAGTCACAGAACTGGTTGGTTAGCAGATGTATTGGGACTTAATTAAAATATTTGTTCATGTTGTGTGCAAATGCCACGTTGATTACCTCAACCACTGTCAACCATTGTCAAGAGACAATGTGCTGTCCCGAGCACCATACCGCTTCCTCTTTCCAAGCATGGACATCCTGGCTTATTATCAACATCTGTGTATAGTTCATCTCTCTCCTCTCTCTCTCCTCTCTCTCTCTCTCTCTCTCTCTCTCTCTCTCTCTCTCTCACACTCACACACACACACACACACACACACACACACGTTATAGACAGGCATATATTTGTGTATCTTTAGGTTGTAACTACAACCACAAAACAGAATACAGACTCTACCAGAACTCATAAAATCCCGTTAGCTTTGGGTTAGGGGTATCTCTCTGTCACCTTTGTCCTATGCTGGGGGAGGGGGCGGGGAGGGAAGACCCACTCTCAGAGCAAATACGTGTGGAAACCTCATTCTGATCTCGTGCCCATCTCCCCCAGCTCAGCAGCTAAGAGATCACCCTCTGCCTTCGCTCCCACAGCCTGCATATACGAAATACATCCGTAAAGAGCTAGGAAAGCATTTCATGTGTGTACATCCCGGATCCTTCAAACCAGGCTCGGTTTAGGCTGTGTTCGTACCTTCATGGTCACCTGGTGTGTTAATTACAATGGTCTGCTATTTTCCACAAAGGGGTGGGATTGGTCAGAGGCCCGTTAGTTTAAATTTAACATTTTATCCTATAAAATTGGGATTAAATGTAAAGACACAAAAGGCCACTGTGTAGATATCAGGAGCAGAAGGAGGGGGAGCACGAGCAAGGAACTCAGGACGGCGAGGGGTACACCCACACTCTGAGACAATGGGGATGTTCGTTCGGGAATTCACCAAGGCCAGCTGGCCTGAATCTGAAAAAGCATGGGATAAAACCGGACTTGCTGAACATAGCGGACAATGAGGACTACTGAGAACTCAAGAACAATGGCAATGGTTTTTTGATCCTACTACACGTGCTGGCTTTGGGGGGGCCTGGGCAATTTGGATGCTCAACTTACTGAACCTGGATGGAGGTGGGCGGTCCTTGGACTTCCCACAGGTCAGGGAGCCCTGATGGCTCTTCGGGCTGATGGGGGAGAGGGAATTGATCGGGGGGCGGGGGGGGGGGGGGGGGGGGCGGTGGCGGGGAGGAGGCGGAAATCCTCAATAAATACATAAATTAAAAAAATTATTTTCATAGTTTAATGGTGAGTCTGGCAAATAACAGAAACGCAATAAATGTTAGCGCTAACTGACTCTTTACCCCCTTGGGGCTAGCCTCAGCCAGGGAGTCCTCTGCTGCCGGCTCCCGGAGCAGCTGTCACAGCAACGGTGAGCATTTCCAATCTTACAATTGCACATAAAAAAGACCGTGTACCCGGGAGGCACCGGGCCAGGTCCGACGAGGATGCTGAGCTGCGGTGCAGGAGACCACGGGTTCCCTGGGCGCGTGCACAGGCGCTCCTCGCGCCCTCCCGCCCGCCTGCCAGCTTGCTCGCTGTCTTGAGTTTCGCTTTCCTTTGAATCTAGAGGAAAACGAAAGCTTGGTGGTGAGGGGGGCGTGGCTGGGCGTGCAGAGGGCTTGGCGGGGATGGCCAGGGCGGGATCCTGAGCGCTGTGCCTTAAGAAGCACAGACTTTCCTGAGCCGCGAGACTGACTTCGTGGCTGTCCTGAGCGCGGTAGCTGCACCGTGTCCTCCTCCGGAGCTCGTCGCGGATCCCTCCTCGGTCTTCGCGTTGGAGGCTTGACGCGAGGTACTTGAGGCAAGTTTGTGGCTAACTTTGGAAGTTTCCTTCATCCACCAGAACTCATGTAATTCCAGATGATTAAGAATTTACTTGGGCTCCGCAAATAGTGTCAGTCTGCATTTTTGGCTTGCATCTACGGGGACAGTCGGTTTGTTTCCCAAGCAGATATATTTATTTGGACCTTAGGCGTGCTTTATGTTTACTTTAAAAAAGAAATCACAAAAGTGGTGTGTTAAAAATCCAAACAACGCAGACAGATGTGTAGAGATGTTTCGCTTAATTATTAACTCAGTATCATTTTATGTGCACTTTATCAGAAAAATCATAAAATGAATATCTTTAACGTCGTTCTGTAACTTGCTTCTTGTTTTTCTCCTTTCCATGCTAGTGTTTTAACTGATGTGTCGTAGGAGAAGTTCGTATTTCACTAACTCATGGACATTTAGGTTATGTCCTATTTTTACTATTTTTTTTGTATGCCCTCGTGCAAACACACAAACACACTTGTGGAAAACTCATAAAAGTGCAATCAATGAACTCAGAAAGTGGAAAGATTTTTGTCAAATCTTCTAAACCTGTTCCCTGGGTCTGCTTTTCATCTCTGTGAAGGAAGCCAAATATATACTTTAAACATAAAAGTCCTCTGGAAGTCCAAGTTCAAGCTGTTTCAAAGTTATGACTTAATTTCATGCCTAACATGGAGGGAGTTTATACTTTGAAATCGGTTCAGAAGGTGAGGTAAATGTTTCAAAACATTTTAGAACATTCCCTGAGAAGTGTCTTTTGAGAGCTTCGACACCCATTCCGTCCTGTGTTCAGAAGAATAAGCTGAGCAGAACGTGGCCCAGAGGTGGGTTGTCTGGTCTCTCTGACTCACCGTGCACTAGCAGAGGGCCTTTGTTTTTAAAAGGGAGGCTTTTTGCTTGTTCGTTTTCTTTTTTCACTCAGAAAGCCCTTGCTCTGCAGTCTTGGCACTTTAAATCAACGTTAGGTTGATAAGGCTTACAATGGCGGGTACGATGTGCCTGGACTGTGGCCAGAGCTCCAGTGGACACCGGACAGGTGCACCCGCATTTCAGGGCTGAGGATATGTCTAAGGGTTTGCTCAGGAGAGCACAAATTCTCATCAGCCCACACAGGCCAGAGGAGCCCCAAGACGCTCTGTTAGTTGGGTTTTCTCTGGGGAGATCTCAGCTTGCCCACCACATTCCCATTGTTCCTAAAATGTAAGCAGATCCTCAAAAATGGCCCAAAGTCCGGAACAGAGGTTTGGGCCATTAGTAGTCCCTGGGGATTTTAGCCCTGGGCAGGCTGAGTGAGGTGAGAGGAGCAAGGGTTTGAATGTGATGATTCAGCTCACACCTGTAATCACAGCATTGGAGACGCGAGATGGGATTTCATTGAGAATTTGAGGCCAGCCTACATAGTGAGACTTTATCTAATATCTATCTATCTATCTATCTATCTATCTATCTATCTATCTATCTATCTATCTATCTATCTATCTATGCAAGAAAGTTTGAGTCAGTGGACTACATTACTAGACCTTGTCTCAAAAGTTTTGAAGATGAGGCTACTTTGATATTGCCAATAATACTAATTTTGTTCCTTTCAGGGCATTTATAGCTGTCCCCCCCCCAGAGTGAATAGCCCTGGAGGGACTCCCCACCCAGAATTTCTACATCATGCCATTAACTCTCTAGCTCTTTCCCTCAATACCCTCACTGACTCTATGACCACATCGGTGGGCTACCCATGGTGGTTATTCCCTCCGGTCCCCCTCATTTGAAGGATACAGCTTCAGAAAGGGTGAGCGGAGCTAGGTTTCTTCTTTGGAACCGGTGTGTTTTGAGTCAGGGGTTGGGCTTAGGAACGCAGCTTCCTCTGCTCCTGCAGATGGCTGTCACCCCTGCCTCAGCTGCATCCTCTCTGCCCACTTAACCGCCTTCCTCAGTTCCCTTTGTTTCGATTTCCTTCCCTATGGTGCTCTACCTGAGTCTGTACCAGCCTGAACCCTTATCCCGCCCCCCCCCCCCCCCCGGGTGCCATATAGTCCTGGCAGTCCCAGAACTTACTCTAGATCAGGCTGGCCTCAAACTCTCAGAAACCCTCTTACCTCTGCCTCCTGAGTGCTGGGATTACAGGCGTGCGCTGCAGTCACCATCAGGCTCAGCCTGAACTTTTAAAGACTCCCCACATCAGCCAAACAGCTTTGTAGTCTTGGCCTCCATGCGCTGGCTCTGCCTCTCAAGCTCAAGCTGCATATGTGCTTGGCACAGCGAGAGGGTTGCTTCCCTCAGGCCTAAGCTAGACTGCATCTGCTGCTGTCAGTCCAGGTTACGTGGACTGATCCATAGTGAAATAAACCTCGGGTGCTTGCTCTGCTACCGAAGCCGACTGTCCCGAGCCACATTTGACCCTCCTCAAGCTTCATGCCTTTGCCTTCCCTCAGAACAGTGGCCTGAACTTGATTTTTATTTTCTATTTAGAAATTTTTGTCACATACTTGTATTGATGAATGCATAGTATAATTTTTCATTGACATCAAGTTTGAATCTATAGTAAGAAGTTATATAATGTTTTCTGAAATTTTATTGGTGGTGGTGGTGGTGATGGTGTGTGTGTGTGTGTGTGTGTGTGTGTGTCTGTCTGTCTATGTGGATATGTGCATAAAGGCAAGATGTCACCCTTAGTGTAGCTCCTCAGAAGCCATTTACTGTCTTTTGAGACAGGGTTTCTTATTCTGGCGACTACAGATGTGCACATCTGGCTTTTTTATGTGAGTTCTGGGTACTCAAACTCAGGTCCTCACGCTTGCTAAGCAAGCCCTTTACAGACTGAGCCATCTCCTCAGGCCTGAGAGTCACTGTTTTGAGTAGATGTTTTATTTTTAAGAGATTCATTTGCTTTAAAATTGCATACAAGGGTTTGCCTCCATGCATATATATACACCACATATGTGCAGTTCCCACAAAGGCAGGATCAGGGCATCGCATCTCCTGGAACTGGAGTTCTGAGCTGCCATGTGGATGTTGGGAACCAAACCCAGGTTCTCTGCAAGAGCAGCAAGTGCTCTTAAGGCTCAGTCATCTCTCCAGCTCTCTTTAGTAAATATTTTGTTTCTCAATTCAGCCCGTTGTGACATGTGCTGTGGTCTGTTTATGTCCACGATGCACACGCGGTATCTAAGGTTTGTACAGCATAAACAGCGCCGCTGTGATCATGTCACACGTGTCACCAAGGACACTGAGAATCTCTTTAGGGGGTGTAGATGTGGTTCAGTGTAGACCATTTGCCTAGCATGTTGAGAGCGCCTAGATTCATCTCCAGCACTGCAAACAAATTAGTTAGCTAAGAAAGAAAGGGAGGAAGGAAAAGGTCACCAGCAAAATAAAACAAACTCAAACAAACAAACAAAAAAAAAACAGTAAAGAAAAGGGAGAAAGTAAAAAAGAATCCCTTGAATTTTTGATATTGAATTTGAGTTTAAAAGATGATAACAAGTTACTTCCCCAAGCGATTGGGCCATTTTGTAGTCTGCCCCTTGTAGCATTAAGAATCCTGTTTGGGGGCTGGCAGTGAGATGGCTCGGTGACTGAAAGCCCTGCGGCCAGGCCTGATGTCCTGAGTTTGAGTCCTGGGACCTATTTGGAAGAAGACTGACTCCAGCAAGTTGTCCCCTGACTTCCCTTTGTGTGCCATGGCATTCATGTACACACACACACACACACACACACACACACACGAAGTAAGTAAATAATATAATAAGAAACTTTTAATCTTAAAAAAATCACGGTAAAGGTGTTTGCTGCACAAGCCTGGGGGCCTGGGTTTAATCCCCAGGCAGAAGCGACTCAGCCAAGGTGTCTTCTGATTTCTGAATGTGTGCTGTGGCGCGCGCGCACACACACACACACACACACACACACTATTAATATTTGAAAAGAAAAAGATCCAGCCTGGTGTTGATGACAAACACCTTTAATCCCAGTACTCTGGAGGTGGAGGCAGGCAGATCTCTGAGTTTGAGGCCAGCCTGATTTGCAGAGTGAGTTCCAGGGTAGCCAGGGAGCACAGAGAAACTCTGTCTTCAAGTTTAAAAAAAAATTCTACTTACCCATACCTCCTCCAATGCTTGGCTCAATAAAAAATTTAAATATGTATTTTATTTTTAATTGACACACAGGAATTATACAAATTTCTACTGGGTGTGGTGACATTGCTCCTAGCCATTTTGGAACACAGGTGGCTGAGGCAAGGGGATTGAGGTTGAGGCCAGTCTTGGCTCCAAGTAACATCTTGTCTCAAAAAACAATCCAACCTGGGCTAGAGAAATGACTCAGAGGTTAAGAGCACTGGCTGCTCTTTCAGAGAATCTGAGTTCAATTCCCAGCAGCAAATGGTGACTAACAACCGTCTCTAGTGAAAGCTGATGCCCTCTTCTGGCGTACAGGCATACATGCAGATAGAGCACTCGTACATAAAATAACGAATCTTAAACCAAAACCAAAATGACCAAACACCCCTCTCCCCCAATTGCATATTTATGAGTGAAATGGCATTTCACTTCAACACATTTGTCATCGCGTGCGATGATCAGATTGTCAGAATTGCTGACTGCTCCCTGATGGAAAATCTACAAGGATGTCTTATTATGGTCTCGATTTGGGCTTCCATGACTGTTACCTTACCACTTAGTAAATTTCTAGACCGTCTTTCCTTCCATTTTGAGTTTGGATTTCCTTATGCATATTTCCTTATGCAAATATTCTTACAGCCCTCTGCATAAACTTACCCACATCCCCTTTCTCCAGACACTGCATGTTTGCACACCACCCGTATTACTTTTCTTGCATCAAGATTCAGATTCTTGTGCTCTCCGAAGGGTCTCATTCTGTGGCCCAGGCTGGTCTCCAACTTGTAATTCCCTATCCTGAGCCTCCTGTGTGCTGGAATTACTGGTGTTTAACAACGTGCCTGGCTTAACAGCCTTAGCACCCACCCCCTTCTGCCCTCTTATCTTTAAACAAACTCTGTTACAAGGCCACTCGTTTAGCCACTGAGTTCTGACTGGTTCTCTCCATTGGCCAGACTATAAACTGATACAAGACATGTAGCCAGCCACGTGTATTAAAAATGTCACCTTTTTGGTGCTGGAGAGATGGCTCAGCGGTTAAGAGGGCACACTGCTCTTGCAGAAGACCCAAGTTTTGTTGCCAACCAGACTGGGCAGCTCACAACAGCCAGTACTCTAAGGGATCTGGCACCCTCTTCTGGTCTCCATCGGCAACTGAACGCATGAGCACAAATCCACACGCAGATGGGAACATAGCCGCACAATTAAAGAAAACCTTACCTTTAGACTAGGGAGATAACTCATTAGGTAAAACACTGGCTGGGTGAGGACAGGGGTTGGGCTCCGTGCACCTGCGTAGGTGCCGGGAGGGCATGGCAGTCTCCTTGCAATTCTAAGTGCTCAGGAGGTGGGAACAGGGAATCCATGGAGTGAGCTGGCTAGCTAGACCAGACTGTATTGGTCACCCGAGAGACGCTGCCTCAAAGAATAAGATGGAAGGCAATCGAGGAAACCTCCCAACACCAGCCTCTGTCTCGAGAAGAATCTATTGGGAGGGCCCTAGCTGAATCCAGCTGGTTTAGTGCTCCATAGCCGACGGGCTCTCAGGCCTCTTGACTTACTTGCCCGTGGGGCAAGAGGAACACAGAGAACTCTTGGGTTGCTTGTCTACTCTGACTAGAGAGAGAAGGAGACACAGAGGACTCGGTGCCTCAGCTTAGGTCTGTGGGCAGGCTGAGGGCTGGAAGGAAGCTGCAGGCAGAAGTTGAAGCCCTTTCAAGGGAACTGGGGGAATCAAAGGGCACATGGCCACTGAGGATGGCTAGGTGTTTTCCACTTTCACGTCATCCCTAGCTGGAGATGCCAGCACGCTCTTTCCAGCAGGCTGCTGTGGCTGGCAGGTGCCCAAGCTTGCTGGAGAGGGGCAGGTGAGACCTGGCTCAGCAGTTATAACTTCTGTTCTGAAACACATGCGGGACCTCCGGGGATCCCAAAGAATTTTAGGGGAGGGTTTACAGGTGGCTGAGGCCTGCACTGTCAGGAGGAAGTAAGAACAAGGGTTGGCGGATCATAGTACATTTCCTCATCTCTACGATGATCTCGTGCTTATGATTCTCTGGTTTGGGTGAAAGAGAATCAGTTGTCCTCTGAGTTTGGGAAGGATTGTCTGCTAAAGGGGGGACCTGAGCTGAGGGTCACCAATTCCACAAGAGACCCATAGTCCTTACATCAGAATTTGAGTAACTTCGTGCACAAAGTGCTTAAAACAGGTGACCATGAAGCCCTCCTGAGGACCCACGACAAACTTCCCAGAGGAAGGACCTTAGATGTCTGCAGGCATGTCTCAGGGGCTCAAGGATATGGAGAACGAGGGGTTTGCTTGTGAGCAGTCTTTGGCCAGTAGAACTGATACCTTTTTCAACTTTTAAGGATTGAGAGTCGGGGCAAGATCTTCAGTCTTTGGTCCAGACCATTTACTAAGACAAAGAGCCCAGGAGGAGGAAGAGACCAGCATTAAGACACGACAGTTCCTACTGAGGAAGGATAAAAGGTAAAGAAGGGTTGGGGATGCCCAGCTTGTCATTAGTTCTCATTTTAGAGTTAAACCAGTCTCCCTCTAGCAGTCAGACGCAGTGGCCTGCTTTTGTCCCCCATCTCAGTGTCATCTGTTGCTGTGTGTTCCCACAGAGGTTTCTTTGTTCCTGGCTTGTGTGGACTCTTCCTGGAAGTGAAGTTGGGGAATCCTGAGCCTCAGTCAGGCAGTCCCAGCCTCGGGGTTTGGGCGTGGATCACTAATGGGCAAGGGGTCTGGGTTTCTGAGGGAAACCTGCCCGTCAGTCGTGGCCGACCCTCAGTGCTCCTCAGAACTGGAGGACAAGGACATGAAGAGGAAGAAAGGGCTGTCTAGAGAACACTGCAGTGCCTGGAACCGCCCTCACGGTCAGTGGAGCCTCCACTCCTGCTTCCCAGCCTATGAAATGCTTCCTTCCCACTCTGTCGTGAAAGGGGCCCACTCTGCATCAGTTTCACGCTAGTGGCTTCATCTGCTAAAGAAGGGGCTCTGCTGATTTGGCAGCCAAAACCCATTGCTGAAAAGAGTTTTCATTTCTTTGTCTTTTCCTGTCTCAGAAGCTCTTTGTCCAGGCCTCTGAGATTCGGGCTACTGTCTTGTTCTTCAGCCTCTCACCTTCTGGGGTCAGCTGAGCCTGTAGCTGGGGTGGGAAGGGAGGCTGGTTGCTGGTATGTCTAGAAATATTAGTTTTGGTTCTCCTACATTCTTCTTGAACATTGTTTGGCCTTTTGCCTCTTGAGGTAAGCTTAGTGCTGGCGGGTCTCCCCAGTGCCGCCTCCGGTGACCCCCATTTCTGTGGAGCGGACTGAGCCCAGTGTGAACGTGATGGACTCTGAGTTTCCCCGAGCCCCGCTGCTGCCCATCCTAACTTACCAGGGTAGAAATGCCGAGTGAGGGAAATGAGTAGCTCCCCAGATACCTTCTCAGGGTTGCTATGCTTTCTCCCCCTAACACCCATTCTGCTGCTCTCTGTCAATGTGTGATGGTGCTTTTGTCTAGTGAGGTACTACAGCTTGTTCTGTCATTTAACTCTTCAAAGCCTGATGCTTGTTAGCTCATCTGTGTCTGTGAGAGTGTTTCTCTGGATACCATGTCCTCTGTAGACCCAAGAAAAGCGTTTGAGTTCTGGTGTGTGTTATGTCTTGCCTTCAGCCTTCTTTCTCCCCATCTTCGTCTTAAAGGCCTGGTTGGTTTACACAACATCGGACAGACCTGTTGCCTGAACTCCTTGGTGCAGGTGCTGATGATGAATGTGGACTTCAGGAAGATACTGAAGAGGTACAGCTCTGGTTCTGCCTGATAACGTGCATATCGTTGGTGTTTTAGAATCTCCATTTGTTCACAATGACTTTGACTTCCCCAAGTCTCCTTTCCAGAGATGCCCGAGAAAAGACCTTTTCTCGCATATTTTGTCCAGCAGGTTAACATCATTTACAAAGTTTAAAAAGAGACAATGCTCGCCCCCGCCTCCATGTGGTTTCAGGTGGTGTGCGTCATTAGTGCTTTTAAATATTATTATTATTATTATTATTATTATTATTATTATTATTATCATTATTATTATATTGTTTTGCCTATGGAGGTCAGAGGAGGGAGTTGGAGCCCACAGAACTGGAGTTTTGAGCCACCATGTAGATGCTGGGGATAGAACCAGGGTCCTCTGGGAGAGTAGTCAGTGCTCTTAACTGCCGAGCCATCTCTCCCGCTCTCACTAGTGCTTTTTAAAAGACTTCTCAGACACTTTTGAAGTACAACCAAGGATGACGGCCACTGATCTGGAGCTGGGAGGGAGTGGACCAGCATCAGAGAAAGTGGGTGAATGGATGCACACATTTAGTCAGTGATTTATTTGGCCCTGTGTTTTTTTGTTTTGTTTTGTTTTGTTTTGCTTATCCACAAAGCAAGTGAGAATTGCCTGTAGCTAAATGAAGCATTGTCAAAACCCTGTCACCTGCCACATTGTCCTTTCTGCCCAGGACCTAACTCAGTATTTGCCTTTGCAGTATGAAGTACCTCAGGCTGGACATTTGCCTGCTCACTCTAGTGTGGGCCCAGAGTGTGGTGCAACTTTCTTAATGTGATGGTTGAGCATGGTCGGGTGGGACTATGATGATCTCCCTCCTAATACTAAATCACTTGAGTACATACATGAATCTACCCAGTCCCGTAATTCTACCTTAATTCAGAGAATAGCAAGGACATGGAGAGTCTTTGCAGTTGTGATTTCAGTGTGCTCCTGGCCTGGAGAAGAATGGGTATGAGCCCCGCCGCCTGGCTGTTCTTACTTGACAGGATAACAGTGCCGCGGGGAGCAGAAGAGCAGAAGAGAAGCGTCCCCTTCCAGTTGCTTTTGTTGCTGGAGAAGATGCAGGACAGCCGACAGAAAGCAGTGCTGCCCCTGGAGCTGGCTTACTGCCTCCAGAAGTACAACGTGTCGTGTAAGAGCCGTCGCAGCTCTGGCTCGTGTCCACTGATACACTGTGTCATCTGGGGAAAAGATGTCACTGGCCAGAGGGAAAGAGTGTGGGCTAGGGCTGCTGGTCAGCAAAAGGACAGGGAGACTCCAGACCCCTTTTTACTTAGAGACATTGGCGTTGATCTGAAACACACATCTCTTTATTTTTACTATTTTTTATTTTTTTTTGATTTTTCGAGACAGGGTTTCTCCATAGCTTTTTGGTTCCTGTCCTGGAACTAGATCTTGTAGACCAGGCTGGCCTCGAACTCACAGAGATCCGCCTGCCTCTGCCTCCCGAGTGCTGGGATTAAAGGTGTGCGCCACCACCGCCCGGCTTACATCTCTTTATTTTTGAAAGGAAAGTTTCACGTGTGAATGTTTTGTGACTATTATCCGCTTACTGCTTTGAAGTGGCTTTAAAGAAAGGTAGCATGACACCTGCCTATTTTCAGGATGTAGTGTGATTTGATACATTTATGCACTGTGTAATGACCACACCCGGGTATTAGCATATCTTTCTCTTTAAACACCCATTTCCTTGTGTTGCCTATAGCCAAGTGTGCCTTTGCCAAAACACACTGTCAACCTCCCTGTTGTCCTTTGTCCTGGTTAACTTTTAACTCTCAAGTCACCTGACCAGGGAGCCTCAGTTGAGGGACTGTCCAGATTAGACTGGGGTGTGGGTGTGTCTACGGGTGATTGCCTTGATTGTTAATGGATGCAGCAGGGTTCAGCTCACTGGGGCCCACACCACTCACTGGACAGGTGGTCCCAGGCTGTATAAGAAAGTCAGCTGAGCATGAGTCAGAGAGAGGCCAGCAGGCAGCATCCCTTCATGGTTTCTCTTTCAAGTTCTCGCTTGAGTTTCTGCCTCAGCTTCTGTGATGGACTGTGACCTAGAAGTGAAAACCAGAGAAAGCCTTTTCTCCGAGTTTTATCACAGCCCCAGACAATGCCACAATGTCTCTTCTTCTGAGGACCTGACTCAGAAGGGTCCACCTTGGATTCTTCTCTTCTAATCCTTTATAAAATATACAATAATTGGAACGAACTACCAACAGTTGAATGCCAGAGCTTATTCCTCTCTTTTCATTTGGAATGTTTTGTAAATGTTGAATCCATTTGGTGTATCATATTGTTTAACTCATTGTTTGTTGGTTTTAAAAAGATTTAAACTTTTATTATTAGGATGTTTATGTTTATGTATGCTATGTGTGTGTGAGTGAGGTTACCACAGATGTGTGTAGAGGCCAGAGGAGAACTTTTGGAAGTTGATTCTTCCCACTGTGGGTTCTGGGTGTCACACTCAGGTTGCAGGTCTTGGACATCAAGTGTTTTTTTTGTGATGAATCATCAGTCTCACCATCATCATTGATTTTTTTTGGCCCAAATGATTTGTCCACTGTTGAAGGTGGGGGTAGTGAAGCACCCAGGTAGTTCTGGAATCTATCTCTGTGCTTAGACCTCGGAGCATTTGCCTTCTGTAATTGGGTGCTTCAGTTTTGGGAGTGTATATGTTTACAATTGTTACGTCTTTTTTTGCTGAGTCAACTGTGTTCTCATTCCATACTGTCCTCCTCTGTCCCCTTGTGCAGTGTTTGAATTTTAGTCCACTTTACTGGCATGAGTGTAGCTGCTGCCTTTTGGTTTCTCTTTCCTTGCTACATCAGTTTCAGCCTTCACTTTCATTCTGTGTGTCTTTACCGGTGAAGAGATTTTCTTGTAGCTATCACACCATTGATGTTATATCATCATTTGTTAGATACATCAATGGGGAACTGGACCGGTGTACATTAACTGTTAGCACTGGGAAATGAGGCATGCTTTTGTAATGATGTGAACTTTCTGTATTTGTTCTGGATAATTCTTATTCTTTTTTCCTTCTTTGGTCCCTTTCTTCCTCCTCATCTTCTCTTCCCTCTTCCTGGTCCTAGTCCTTGTTCTTGCCCTCCTCTTCCTCCTCCTGTTTTTCATAGCCTCACTTCAAACACATTGCATAGCTAAGTTGACCTTGGGCTCCCGGTCCTCCAGCCTCTGCCTCCTGCTTGCTAGGACTATAGGTGTGTGCCATTACACACAGTTTCCTTCCTTTTTTCTCGTTCACCCTTGTGAATAGGCATTTTTCTTCTCTTTCTCTCTTGTGCACAGAAGGTACTGTCCTCCCTGTCATGTACTTTTATGACGTCAGGTGTCATCTTTCTCTTCTACTATCACGGTTTTCATGGGGCCAACCTGCTGAAGAATTCCTCAGGTTTTTGATGGTTTTTTTTCCCGTGGAAAGCCTTTATTTTTCTTCATTTCTGAAGGATAGCTTTACTGGGTATAATATACTTGGCTTCTTGTTGTTGTTGCTGCAGCAGGACTCTGTGTGTCTCATCCCACTCTCTTGCCTTAACGAGAGTCTTTTCTAACTAAATCTTTGGGAGGCTCTTTGAGCTTCCTGGACGTGGATGTTTATATTTGCTCCCAGTGATCTGGAAAGTTGTCATTGATGAATTCAGTAGGTTTTCTGTGCCTCTCCTTTCCCGTCTCCTCTTTCAGTGCTGGCACTGCGAATGTTTGTGTTGTAAATGCTTTCTTCCTTAATTGTGTTCTGTATGTCCCATAGACTTTGTTTTTAGTTTTTCTTAATTTCCATTTTTTTTTGATTTGGTTATTTCAGAGACCTATTTTCTTACTTAGAATTTTCTTCTGCCTGCTCAACACTGTTGAGGCTATCTACTGTTCTGATTTGTTTTAAAACTTCATGGTATCATTAGTGCCATGATTTTTCTTTATTATCTCTGTATGTATGCTGAATTTCTCACTCATATAACGGTTTTCCTTTTTTAACTTAATTGATGTTTTTATTCTCTTGTGTCTCATTAAATTTCCTTGCAATCATTTGTTTGAACTCTTTGTCACACAATTTATTAGTTTTCTGTCCTTTAGGGCCCATCGCTAGCAAGTTATTGTGTTCCTTTGAAGACACTAGGGAGTGTAGTTTTTCATGATTCTTAAAATCCAGATTTCAACATACTAAAAAGGTTTTTTTTTGTGATTATTTTGCTTGTATATATGTCTATGTACCATTTATGGGCCTGATATCCTTGGAGGCCAGAAGTAGTTGTTGGGTCCCCTAGGACTAGAGCTACAGAATATATTATATGCCATGTGGGTTCTGGGAATTGAACCCAGGACCTTTGGAAGAACAGCCAATGTCTCAGTTTATATTTGAGTACCTGATGGGTCTCTTGTATCTACCTTAAAAAAAGGATATTCTTAATTTGCTGTGAATCTTAGGGGAAAAATCTCAGATTTCCTTCACACCCTTCACACAGGAAGGAAATATTAAACGTGGGTTTGGCATACATATTTTTTAAGGACTACCTATTTATTGTTTTTCATATACCTGTGCAGGCACACAAGTGCCACACCATGTTTGACATGGACCCTCGTAGAGGGCAGAGGGCGGCTTTTGGGAATGCTGTCTGTGCACAGTGGGCTCCAGTGTGCAAATTCAGGTCCTCGGGCTTGCTCAGAAGTGCTTCTGCTCTCTGAGCCATCTCGCCAGCCCTCTGGTTTTAGGTTGTGAGCATTTTAATTGCTTTTATGAAGAAATAGACTCCGAGAAGCTCTCCTTTCCACCATCTCGTTTATATTCTCACCTTTCTTCAGCTTTCCGTAGGTTTTGTGTCCCCTGGGGGCCTTTTATTCTTGTGTGAATTTTGATCGGCTGGAACCTGCCCTCCATTAGGATATGGTTTCTCGGGGACAGCTGTTTTCTTTGGTGTGTGCAGTGCCTCCCAAGTGTGACGTACATAGTGGCACAGACAAGCACTCTTTTTTTTTTTAACCATTTATTTATTTATTAAAGATTTCTGTCTCTTCCCCGCCACTGCCTCTGGCTCTGGGATGGCCAGATGAGGTTTTAAACAAATGACTCGAGATGGCAACCGTCCTAGTTTCGTTTCTCTTGTAATAAAATACCTCGATGAAAAGCAACTTAGGGCAGAAAGTCTTTATTTTAGCTCACAAATCCAGGGTACAGTCTGTCATAGCTGGGGAGTTGGGGTGGCAGGCAGAAACTCGAAACAGTTGGGCATGTCACACCCACAGCCAAGTTCAGACGGAATGAGTGCACACGTGCTTCTGACCCTTAGCTCACTCTCTCTGCTCTTTTATGATTCTGAGTCCAGACCCACCAGGGACTAGTGCAGCCTACAGTGAGCTGGGTCTTCCCAAACCAATGAACCCTGCAGATGAGTCACAGGCCAATGTAACCTAGACAGTCCCTGACCGAGACTCTCTTCACAAGTGTTTTCTGATGGTGTCAAGTTGATGGTTAAAGCTGACCATCACAGGAGCTGGAGCGATGGCTCTGCAGTCAAGAGCGCTTGCTGCTCTTGCAGAGGATCCAGGTTCAGGGCCCATCACCCATGTGGTAGTTCAAATGTTTTTTTTTTTTTTTTTTTTTTTTTTTCGAGGGTTTCAAAAACTATGCTATGGAGCTTGCCCTGGAACTCGCTCTGTAGAACAGGCTAGCCTTGAACTCACAAAGATCTGCCTGCCTCTGCCTCCCAAGTGCTGGGATTAAAGGCATGCACCACCACTGCCTGGCTATTTGTAATTCCAGTTCCAGGGGGTCAGATACCCTCTTATGACTTTCAAGGGTACCAGGCATACACATGTTACACACATATACATGCATGAAAAACACATATACATATAAAATCAAATAAAGAAATCTAAACAAAGCAAAACAAAATTGACCATCACAATACCTTAATCCAATTTTCTTTACATCTGTTAGCTCTGTGACAGGACACCTTCTGCACCCAGTTCCCCAGGGAAATCAATGTTGAGTTGGGGTTCATTATATAGATTAATATATTCAATTAACATATATTGTTCACATTCATCATGGTACATTTGATGTGCACAAGGCAACAGGAATGGCAGCGATTTTACCTCTAGGGACCTTACAGTTTAGAAGCAGGACCGGCCAAAAGTCAGAGAACATACCATAGGACGTCAAGTGTCTGCTGTGATATGTATTATGATTATCACGACAGTGCTGTGATGGGAGACGTAGCACGTCCACACAAAGTGCCGCAGTCTGAAATGTCTGTGTTGTGTCACAGATCTGCCCTTTTGTGAAATAGTCTGCAGTTTCTCATCTTTTCTGACTTCCCATTCCTTTGGACCAACACCACTAGAGTCAGTTGTGTCTGTTCACGATTTCAGACCTACTTATAAAAGACAGACAGACAGACAGCTCCCTGCAACATTCCTGCTCATCTTAGCCAGGATCATCTAACATGAAGTTGATCTTTTCTCTATCCTCCTTTCCTCTGGCTCCTTTGGGGAATCCTGGTCCGACTGGGCTCTGCTTTTGGGGAAGTGAATAAAATGACCACCAGGGGGCGGAGGAGTCCAGTCATAGGAGCTGCTCAGCAGAAAAGTGGGAGAAATAGATCTGCAGGGGTGGGAGGGGGAGAGCAGACAGAAGCCTGTAGAGGTGGCTGATGAGAGAAAGTGATGGGACTGTGACTTCAGTTCTAAGAGAAACTCTTAAAAAACAAACTCCAAGATTGCTTTTCATTTCCTCTTTTAGAAAGTGAGGGAAGGCCAGGAAAGGATAAAGGAGGGAGTGTTTATGTGTCCATGCGGCTGGGGTCCTGGTGGCTCTACAAGGGCATGAGACGTCTCCTTACTAATTGTGTTTCCCTCTGACCAGTGTGTGTCCAGCATGACGCTGCTCATCTCTACCTTACACTCTGGAACCTGACTAAGGACCAGATCGCTGACGTGGACTTGGTAAGGGCTGGGATCTGAGGAGTCAGAGATATGAGATGTGGCTGTGAGACCCACTTTACTACTGTGTGCACCATGAGCGAGGAATGAGTCTTGCTTGGCGCAGCTCCCTGGTGTGGTTATCTGTTATGGGAAATCCACGTGTGTCTGTTTAAGGAGCATCAAGGATTTATTAAGACATGAAAGGGGAAAAATATACTCACACCTATGGGATATGGTATATCTAGTTGCAGAGCCCTCAGAAAACTGGGAACTAATCACACGTTGCTTCACAAATACCTGACTTGGTCTTCACCACCCAAGAGAGAGTGAGCCTCTCCCTCTTTCCTTTAAAGAGGTGATGAGAAACTCTGCCTCCTTTGGCCCAGATAGCCCAAGGTCATGGGCAGAGTAAATACCCACTACACTTCCACTTTTTGTCTAAATAAGAAGGTTCTAAACATAATACAAAACCATATATAATAAAGATGATTATCAAGTACAGTTTAGGAGAAAGAAAGGGTAATAGCATAAACAAAAATGGAACTACGACCAATAAGAATGTCAAGTAAGAAACACATCCTAAAAGTCCAGACCATAGGTAAATGGCAAATTACAGAGATTACTTCAATATCTGTCCTATCTTGAAGAATCAGAATCTAGTGCCTGATATACTCTTAGTTAAGATACAAGAGGAATGTAATTGTAACCATTTAGTCTTCAATCCCATTGAAGACCTGAGAAGGAAAATATTACCTGAGTAAGCAGGAAGTGCAAACAAGCAACTTCTGAAAAATACAGGAAATGATAGAGATAGCTGGCTGCCTGGACAATCACCCAGTGTTTGTCTGCAAAGTTAAAGCATCCACTTTTGGCTACAGGCTTAGAATATCTGACAGACCATTTTCAGAAGCAGGGAATTTTGAAATGCTGTCCTACCCTGTCTTGGAAAGGTTCAGCAGTTGTTTTTCCTTGTGTCCTGCTCATCTGGAATGGACAGCATGCTTACTATCAGTGGCAGAGGCAAGGGCAGTTCTATGCCCAACAGGCCATTTTTGCCAAGAAGCAGACAAATTCCATATGGAGTGTCTTGGATGCCCATCATCCTCTTGGGAGTAGATTGGTGCTGCCAGGAACATTTGTGTCTCATGTCAACAAAATTCTAAGTTATTAAAACATTTATCTAGGCCTATGAAGTGTTTGAAGATTACCTATCCATCTGCCATATATTTCTGTATATCTAGAAAACCTAACTAACATGACTATAAGTATGACAAGCATGGCTGACTATTAACCTATAATTCTTACTAACATAAACAGTTTAAAGACTAAGGCTTCACATATAAAAACAAACAGTCTGTAAACAGACCCACTACAGTTAATATTTATGTGCAGGGAAGCAAAATTTTGTGTCAGTCGTTTCTAGAGCTTCTGTCTAACATTCACTTGTCCTGACCTAGCGTGACCTAGGTCATCTGACCTCCTTGCTCTCTCTACTTGCAGGCCGAGAGCCTGCAGACTCTGTTCGCAATCTGGACGAAGGAGTCCCTGATTTGTTTGGGCTGTGACACAGAGAGCAGCAGAAGCAGCCGGCTGCTCACTCTCTCTCTTCCTCTGTTTGACGTGGACTCAAAGCCTCTGAAAACACTGGTGAGAAACTTCTCATCAGAGACTTTGTGCATCCCGAGGTAGCCAGTTTCCCCTTGCTTCAATCACTATCCTTGGATTTTTAAAAAAGATTTTATTTATTATGTATACAGTGTTTTGCCTGCATGTATGCCCGTGTTCCAGAAGAGGGCTCCAGATCTCATTATAGATGGTTGTGAGCCACCATGTGGTTGCTGGGAATTGAACTCAGGACCTCTGGAAGAGCAGCCAGTGCTCTTAATTTCTGAGCCATCTCTCCAGCCCCTCCCCCACCCTTGCATTTTAAAAAGTAATTTGTGGACTAGCAAGATGGCTTAGCATGTAAAGGTGCTTGTTGCCAATAAGTTATGACCTGACTTTGAGCCCTGCATCCTACACTGGAAGAAGAGGACTAGAAAACTTGTTTTTGTACTCCACATATGTGCGTTGGCAAAGTACATGCTCCCCTACCATGATAAATAAAAAGAAAACAAAAACAATACAATTTTTAAAAAGTGACTTGTGTTTCCTGTGTGTACCCTGGGCCAATCTCTCCTTTGACTTGGGGGAGGATGCTTCTTTCCCTCCTCCTGCGTTCTTCCTGTTCTCCCCCTGGCAAGTCCCCTCCAGTTTTGTTCCTTTCACCAGTGGGTGCTTTCTGAAATCCTGCCCCATGTATCACACGTGCCCACTTAAGGGGATGGGGATTAAAGGGTAGCGGAGCTTGGGCTTCCGCTGGCAGGGGCAGAGGGCTGTTTTTGAGACGAGGAACATGGATGTCGCCCTTTGCTTATTTCCTGTTCTCCCGGGTGGGGCAGGAGGATGCCCTGCGCTGTTTCTCCCAGCCCAGAGAGTTAGCAGGCCCAGAGAAGTGCTTCTGTCAGAGCTGCGGGAAGAAGACAACTCAGAAGCAGGTACTCTTTAACTCCACCTCTTCACAGTCTGGGGTTGCCCGGGGGGTTTCCTGGTAGGTCTTTGCAGGCCCCTTAAGGGCATCTCATAATGGCCGACATAAGGAACCTGGGTCCAGCCAGTACTTAGGATCCCAGAGCTTCTTATCTGCATAATTTCAGACTTGGCTTCTTAGATCGTAACACTGAGAGGGATAGGAAGAACCTTTTAGGGATAAGAGCAGTGGGTAGGGTTTTCCCGTAGGATTGGCTAGAGCCGTATAGAGTAGACGCCACAGTTCCTGTGCCTGAGCAGAGGCCTTCTGTGGCGATGTGTGGTGGGTGACACTCAGTCCTGTGAGTCTTGGAGGTGCCCTGCACGCCCCTCGTGGGAAAGAGCACCTTGCCGCCCTTGACACAGCTCTGAATGTGCCCATCTACGGTGCCCAAGGACCCCATTGTCACGCTGATTTTGCTTTGTCAGGTTTTGAAGCTGACTCACCTGCCCCAGACCTTGACCATCCACCTTATGAGATTCTCGACCAGGAACTCAAGGACAGAAAAGATCTGCCACTCAGTGTATTTCCCTCAGCACCTGGATTTCAGTCAGGTTCTGTCAACTGAGAAAGAACTTGGTGATACCAAGGAACAGGTGAGGCTTGCCTTCAGTTCATTCATCTCAGCAGATTTGCTTGGCATCCTTCTGAGGAAGCCATCCAGCAGGCTCTGTGTCCTTCTGAGGTAGCCATCCAGCAGGCTCTGTGTCCTGAGGTAGCCGTCCAGCAGGCTCTGTGTCCTTCTGAGGTAACCGTCCAGCAGGCTCTGTGTCCTTCTGAGGTAGCCGTCCAGCAGGCTCTGTGT
>NW_004949099.1:35586618-35596564 GCF_000317375.1 Microtus ochrogaster
TCTGAGGTAGCCGTCCAGCAGTCTCTGTGTCCTTCTGAGGTAGCCGTCCAGCAGTCTCTGTGTCCTTCTGAGGTAGCCGTCCAGCAGGCTCTGTGCCCTTCTGAGGTAGCCATCCAGCACGCTCTGTGTCCTGAGGTAACTGTCCAGCAGGCTCTGTTTCCTTCTGAGGTAACTGTCTAGCAGGCTCGGTGTCCCCTGAGGTAACCATCCAGCAGGCTCTGTGCCCTTCTGAGGTAGCCGTCCAGCAGGCTCTGTGTCCTTCTGAGGTAGCCGTCCAGCAGGCTCTGTGTCCTTCTGAGATCAAGCCTTTGTCGTGCTGAGAAGCAGTGGTGGGTCATCACCCCATTGTCACCGCCAGCCCTTGTCTTGACTTGTAAAGATTTCTAAACACTGGGTGTTCTGGAAATGCCTCAGAGCAGTGAGGAAAGGGACCTGTAATTGGGTACTTCCTGTTTGAAACAGAGTGGGGATAATACTCTCAGACCCATAAGTAAACACAAAGTTTCAGGTTCTTAGAACCAACTAAACTTGAATTGAAAAGCCAGAGCCCGCTTTGAGGATAATATTAAAGTAGCCAGTTGTAGGGGGAAATTTAATTCCCTTGTCTCAAGGTAATAACTTCTTCCGAGATTCTGAGAGAAAAAAAAAAAAAGACTGTCTTTTCCTTGGAGGTTTGGAGAAGGAAATGCTGCATTTGCAAGTTTTAGATCTGACACATGTGGTTCCAGTGTTGAAATGTTTGTTCTGGTTTGTTGGTCTGTTAGCCGATTCATGCCCAGAACCATGGTTTTGGAGTATAAGGCCCGTCTTTATGCAGTGGGTGTCATGTCTGCTCTCACTCATCCCATTAGCATGGAGGGCCCTCATCTGCCTCACAGCGGTGCTTTCGCTTGGTTGTCTGGTACCTCCAATGGCTGTGCTCCAAGTGAGTGAGGTACTAGTGACTTGTGGAGAGAGGTGGGCTCTGGGCTCACATCCTCTTCTCGGTTCCTGGAGGTGAGCTTTGGTGGCTCAGATGGCACGGAGCAGTGAGGGACCCTGGCTGCGGAGCTCAGGGACCTGGGCTCCAGGCTTCGTGCCTATTGAGCACAGTGCACACGTGGAACATGTGGAACGCGTTCTGACTAGCGTGGTGACCTGATTCTCAGGCAGTCAATCTCTCTCCACCACTCTCCCTTTCCCACAGAGAATTAGCTCCTACTTCGCTTTCCTAAGGTTTTGAGGGAATGGCATGAGTTAGTGTCAGTTCTAAGGGATACTTCTGGCAATCTTGTACTTGATCTGTGATAGCGATGCTGCTTTCCTGATATCTGTTGAACTGGTTCCTAAAGCGCCATGACCAGGGAGGGATACTTACGGAAGAAAGGGTTTACTTTGGGCTTACGGTTCCAGAGAGGGAGTCCGCGACAGTAGGATGGAGGGTGACGGCTGAACCGTTTCTGCCTTTGTCTCCCGCAGTCTGAAGTACACTATGAACTCTTTGCTGTGATCGCCCATGTGGGGCTGGCTGACTTCGGTCATTACTGTGCCTACATCCGGAATCCTGTGGATGGAAAATGGTTCTGCTTCAATGACTCCCATGTTTGTAGGGTGAGGAATATCATCCAAATTGCTGCTTGCCCCAGATTAGCAACTTCTAATAGATCCGGACCCTGGGGCTATCTAGATCCTCACCATGGAGCCTGTGTTCTGAATGGAGGTGCTGTTTATAAGTTCAAAGTTTCTTTTTTTTTTCTTTAAAGCTGCTCCTGGTTTATAAGTGTAAATGCACACTCAGCGCAGGGCCCAAGTTCTGGTCCTCTAGGCTCAGTGCCCTGTGCTTCAGACCGTGGGAACTCCTCTAAGGCCAGAGTTGTAACTCTTGGATAGGCATAACCACGTTTAAAGAGATTAATGGAGTTGTCAAGGAGGGCAAATCACAGTACCATGTATGCTAGGAACACCGAATATTGAGTCGGGTGCTGACTTCTTCCTTATGCATTGCTAGGTGACCTGGGAGGACGTCCAGTGTACCTACGGCAATCACAGATATCGCTGGTAAGAGCAGGGCCGGCTTGGTGAACTCACTCTGAATTCCTGGCTGTGGGAAACTCTCATGACTTCAGCTGCTACTTACATTCTGATAACTCCCCTGAGACTAACTAGCCAGCTTCATCTGTGACTTTCCAGCGCACTACACCGTGCTTTTCTTGATAGTAAGATTTCAGTAACGCCAGTGGGTTTGTAATGGAGTCCAAATGCCGCGTCTGCCATTTCCTACCTAACTGCAAAGTCCCCCTGTGTTTCGTTACTCATGGCCTTTTCCCATGGTGCAAAGCCTTTACGGATTGACCCAGGCAGATCCGTGGGCTTCTCACGTGCTATCATTGTATCTTAAGCACGCGTCCCTATGACAGAGACCATCTCTTAATTGCTTGCTTATATAACTTTCGTTCACATGTCACGTGTACTCTTTGAGGGGAAAAGGTCACTCTTTCCATCTCTTCATGTCTGCCAGTCGCTTGCATTTACTAAGAGTCAACAAATAGCTCTTAAAACCAATCATGACTCCGGGCCGCTGCAGAGAAAAATAAAGCAGGGGGAAGACAGATCCAAGGGTCTTTGTAAAGCTTTGCCTGCTTTTTTTTTTCTGGTCTGGAGACAATGGCATACACAAAAGGTGATCCGAGATGACTTTCAGCTCAGAGGCAGGCGGGACCACTTGAGAAATAAAGAAGTCGATACATTTGTGTTGAAATCCTCCTTCAGCCCACTTGCCAGCTTTCTTTTGTTTCTTCAAAGAAGCTCTACAGGATGCCAGATCTTTGTTTCCGATTGTTCCCGATGCCCTTCTGATTTAGGCCAGGGACTGGCAGGCTGTCTGTAGAGAGCGAGGGAGGAAGTTCTCAGCTGTGGAGCACAGCTCCTGGTGCAGCTGCGTGGCACCGCCCTTGTGGCGCTGAAGAGTCTGTGGACAATACGTGGACAACCGATTGAAATCGGCTGTGTGGCTGAGCGTATTTGCAGAAGCAGAGTTAGATTTAGTTTGTGGTCCCACAATTTTTCACCATATGATTTAGATGCCAACTAATAACCACTCACTGGGGTCATGGGTTAGATGGATGCTTGACCTAAGAGCTGGGAAGTTTACTGATGCATGTTGTGTCCTGGATTCGCTGCGGATGCTTCATTTTTCTGTGCTGATGTGCTCTTTGCTTTCTAGGCGGGAAACTGCTTATCTCTTGGTTTACATGAAGATCGGATCCTGATGGATATACTCACCGGCAGTGGTGGACTCTTATTTTCCTTTCCTGTACCCATGTTTGCTGCACCTTCAATGAGAATCATAATTTAAAAAACACAGTTAAACCTTATTTATAAGCAGAAGTTAATATTGCTGTGGCTTGGATGTGGCTTGTTTCCTGAAAGCTCACATACAGGAGGCATGGTTCTTAGTGTGTCGATACTTAGGTGGTAGAACCTTTAAGAGACAAGGCCCCATGGGAGGGTCATTGGTCCATGGGATCTCTCTTCTGTGCACTAATGGTTCTTTCTCTGTTTCTCTACCATGCTATGATCCCATATGGTCCACAATATGATGCCAGTGTCATGTTGGCTGGATCCTCCAGCCATTAAAATTTTCAATCAAATAAAGGTTATCACACATGACTCAGCCTCAGGTATTTTGTGACAACAACAGAAAATGCATGAACATAATTGTTATATAATTGTATAATTGTAATGTAAATACCTAGCAATGACCGCACATAGGTCTGGATCAGTTGGAATGGGTAATTTCTGTCGCAGCCACCCTCGACCCACAAGGATGACGCGACCACCGGAGCTCTTCTCACTGCAGTTTTATTCCAGGACTTTTTACACTTCTCTCTCTCTTCCCCTCTTTCTCTTCCTCTCTCCCCCTTCTTCTCTTTCTCTTTTTTCCTCTCTGTCCGTTGACCTCTCTCCTTTTTTTCCTCTCTCTCCTTTCCTCTCTTCTCTCCTTTTTCTTTTTCCCTCTCTCTTTCTCTTCTCTCTCTTCCTTTCTCTCTCTCCTCTCTCTCTGTTGACCTCTCTCCTCTCTCCTTTTTTCCTCTCTGCCTCCTCTTTTCTTCTCCTCTCTCCTCTTTCCTTGACCTCTCTCCCCGGGCAAACCTCTCCCAGCCCTTAAGTAGGCATGGGCTGCCAACCCCGAACTGCCAGGTGGGCACTGCCCATAGGCCCATGCATATGCAAGCAGCTGATGATCATTGCGTGATCATAGCATAGGTCAGGCTTTAGCCATAGGAGTTGATTATACATCTCCATCAGTTGTGATTCCACGCAGCTCGCTACAGTTCCCCCTTTTGTTTTGTAAAGCAACAGGTAAGAGTAGAGGTCTGATCTCTGTTAAAAATGAAACATGTACTAGTGTTTGTCCAGGTGTCATCCACTCAGAGAACACTAGACCTGTCCGGTGCCTTTTTACAGAGGTGGGAGCTAGACACCAACCCGCATGCAATCAGACTTGCTCTTCTTGAGGTTGATGTATGCTTACCTCAAGTGCAGTGCACAAGCCTTGCATCCTGTGCTCGCTTACATCTCTAGTCAAACTTGGGGAGACTGTCCTGCTTCAATGACCGTGAAGGCCTGAATGATCATAACTGCATTGCAATGCTGTGAAACCCTTCTGTAGCAAATGCACCATAGGCATACCAGGGAGGCAAGTACCATTAAGCCTTGTTAGGGCTCTTATTCCCGCCCACTCCCTCAGATGATCCACGGAGTGATCCAGGAAGATAGTTCTTCTGCCAGGCTGGTGGTATCCAAGCATGTGGAATCTGCAGTCACCATCGTCACCCGCAACTTTTCCAGTTGTTGTTCGAATTTACCAGACCAATTACCTAAAAGATAGACAAATCTTTAGACAGATTTGAATGAGTCATTTTGAATGCTGGTCACACACACAGCCTCGGATGGATAGAAATGTCTGACAGACTAGGGTATAGACTTGCCTCTAATAACATATCCCAGCTGCCATACCCCGGTGGCACATTCATTCTTGTCAGCTGAGTGCATGGAAGACACCTTCTCCCTCGTGCACCTCTTTGGCTTCCCTAGCAACCCAGCTGATCCTTAAATCAATCCCCGCTTAAATCGTGTTTTAGGGAATTTGGGCGTTGTCAATTTCTCTGGCTACTTCCTGCTGAGTGGGGACGTTGAATTCTTACGGGTTTTTACTGCAATTTACTGCCATTTTCTAGTTGAGCTCGGACACGGGTTGCGGCGACAGGGGAGAGGCAGAGACTTCACTTCCCCACCGAACTGTAAGGTGGAGGCGTGGTGAGGTTGAGAGGCCAGCCCCGACAGGGCTGGGACAGAGGTGTAGGCCAACAGATCTTATTCTATGCCCTGAGGCAGGTCCCGGTGTTTGCAGCTTCGCAGACCCTCAGTGCTGCTTGGCCTTGGAGCCGCCTAGAGCTCCTTGGTCTTGGAGCCGCAGCTGCTCACACTCCACTACAAACTCCGGAGGTCTAGGTAACTCAAACCACATGAATATCACTCCCTTCCTTAGCATACCTTGTTCGGTGGCAAAATCTAGATCTCTACCAGGCTTATCCCAGGATGACACATTAAGATTGGCAGAGACGGCAAACAAGAAGCAATTGTGTCACATTTAGCCAAAAACCTCTCCAAAGCGCTCCTTAATAGCTCGTTAAGAGCTAGAAAAATCAGGTGTGATGTTGAAGCACCCATTCTAAAATCCAATTCTTCCTTTTAGTTTCATTTTAAACCTTCCACTTTGGTCGTGGCCCTCACTTTACACCGTCCGCTTTGGTCGCGGCCCTATTACCCCCACTCTCCCTTCTTCTACTGGCAAGAGCGGAAAACCTGCTTTTTGTTGCGGATCCCCAATCTTTACCTTGAGGATTATTTGGTGCACCCCCTGACTGCAGTAAGTTCTGGGCTCCACAGAGAGAGGTTTGGAGGTTCCCTGTACGCTTGTCCCCGTACGGGCCACCACTTGTCACGTCCACCATCGACCCACAAGGATGACGCGACCACCAGAGCTCTTCTCACTGCAGTTTATTCCAGAACTTTTTACACTTCTCTCTCTCTTCCCCTTTTTCCTCTCTCTCCTTCCTCTCTCTTTGACCTCTCTCCTTTTTTCCTCTCTCCTTGGGCAAACCCTCTCCCAGCCCTTAAGTAGGCATGGGCTGCCAATCCCGGATTGCCAGGTGGGTATTGCCCATAGGTTCACGCTTATGTAAGCAGCTGATAATCATTGCATGATCAGGCATAGGTCAGGCCTTAGCCATCTCAAGAGTTGATTATACATCTCCATATCTCCATCAGTTGTGATTCCACGCAGCTCGCTACAAATTTCACCAGGGGATCTGGCTAGATCATGGTCCTGATGTGGCCTTCAGTACAAGACATGACCACAGTTGGGAAACTGGGAATCCAGGCATTGTCGGAGAAGATTCAGTGGTAGTAGGAGGAATTGGAGAGACAAGGGACAGTAGAAGGAAGTGTTTTTAGTGTTGTAACAGCTAGTGTTACTGGCAAGCACTGACTACATATCACCCTCACTGAAAAATATAACAATTATTGTTGTTATCATTATTAGTGTGTATGTGTGTCTGTCTGTCTGTGTCATGGCATGCATATGGAAATTAGTTCTCTCATCCCACCAAGGGACCCAGGGATTGAGCTCAGGTGGTAAGACAGGGAAGAGGGGAGCAGAGAAAAATATATAGCTTAATAAAAACAATAAAAAATTTATATGTGAAGCCATTTTACCCTCTGAGCAATCTCAGTGACCCTTGACCTGACGTTTTTTGATCATTTATTTCTCTTTTATGTGTATGAGTGCTTTGTCTGCATTATGTATCTGCGCATCCATTCATGAAGTACCTGTTGAAGCCACAAGAGGGCGGCAGGTCCTTTGGAACCGGAATTAGAGATGGCTGTGAGCCAGGTCCTCTGCAGGAGTAACCAGTGTTCCTAATTGCTGATCCATCTCTCCAGCTCCCTCAGCCCTGACTTTAGTTTATTGCACATTTACTTGTAAATATATTATGATCATTTAGTCTCTATAAGGCTGTCATATTACTTTTGCGTAGTCATGACCAAAATATCTTCAAGAGCAACATAAAGGGCTGGCAGCTTCAGAGCATACATGGTTGCTTAGCCCTGTGCACATCATGGCACTGTAAGTGTAGTGGGGTAGGCTCCTCACCCCATGGTGGGCAGGAAGGAGAGAATTTGAGAGCAGGAAAGAGAGGGAGGGCGGGAAGAGGAAAGAAAGGGGTTGGGGGCCGTTCTTACCTTCAAGGTCCCCTTCCTTGCATTTCTTCCAGTGAGGTCCCACCTGAAGTTTCGCCCACTTCCCAAAGCAGTCCCAGCAGCTGGGAAGTTTGTGGTTTTAATGAAGCACAATTGAAATACGTAGATACGGAGGGCTTGTGCTACAGGCACTGAAAATGAGATCTTTCTGTTGTGGGGCAGGAAGTGGGAGGGGCCCCGGGGGAAGAGTAACTGGGTTTGTAGGGAAAGCATCCACAGTTGTGCAGCTGAAGAAGGCAACACTCAGGGTTCCCATGTTGGGGAAGAAAGGGCCGAAGGGTGGAGACCGGAAGTGAAGCGGAAGGCCTCAAACCAGGCTGCCAGGTTTGGGTTTAATCAGACGGCTAGGGAACTACTGAAGGGTTATAAAAGGGAAAACACGCTTAGTTATGTTATGGTTAAACTCACCTTCGGGTGGAGAAGGTTAGAGAAAGAGCTGACGGAGCAGAGGGACTTTGACCGCCATCGGGGCCGTTTTGGATCAGGAATAGATGTGGGTGGTGAGGGGAATCCAGAGGCCGCAATAAGGGAGCCGGGCGGGAATCAACAGCCTGTCCCGCACAGGAAACACCTCCAGCACACACTCAGTGACCGGCTCAGCATTTCACAGTTCTGTTAGACCAAACTGAGAGGATGAACACGTATCAAAAGAGGATTTACTAGATTGACTTCCACTATCTGGCTTTAGAAGCAATGGCCATCTTTATACTGAGAGGCTAGGGCTTAGCCACAGGTTGGAAGCCTCAGTAGCCCTCATCCGCTGCTGAAGGACCCTTCAAGAGCGCTTGCCATTAGTTCAAGCGGGCAGGGTGAAGAAGCCGAGTCCTGGCGGCAGTAAAGAGCTGTAGAGGCAGCAGCCAGAGCAGGTGCATTTGCAGGCAAGAGGCTAAGGCAAGCAGGCAAAGATCAAGAGTTTTTCCAGGGGTCTCCTCTTATCTGGGCTGCTACTGGAAGGTGCGGTCCACAGAAAGGGAAGGGTCTTTCCTTCAATTAACCTGACAAGGAAAGTCCCTCACGGGCATGCCCAGGGGCAAACATAACGTAGATAATCCTGCAGGTGTGCCTGGGGCAGTGGTTCTCAACCTGTGTGTTCTCAACCCGACAGGGGTTGCATATCAGGTATTTACAATGTGACTCATGACAGTAGCAAGATTACAGTTAGGAAGTAACAACATAGCCGGGTGGGGCGATGGTGGCGCACGCCTTTAATCCCAGCACTCCGAAGGCAGAGGCAGGCGGATCTCTGTGAGTTCGAGACCAGCCTGGTCTACAGAGCTAGTTCCAGGACAGGCTCCAAAGCCACAGAGAAACCCTGTCTTGGAAAAAAAAAGGAAGTAGCAACAGAAATAATCCTGTGGTTGGGGGCCACCACAGCGTGAGGAACTGTATTAAAGGGTTGCAGGGTTTGGAAGGTTGAGAACTACTGGCCTAAAGGCTTTTCAAGTCAGTCTTTGAGGTTAATCACCATAGTGCTGGAAAGGGCTTCTACCAAGCAAGGGTCAATTCTATAAGGGGGTTGTTGCCACTCAGACTTCAGGCAGCCTTTTAATTTCAAGTCCTTGTAAAATGGGAAAAAAAGGTTAAAAAATGATTCCAATATACAAAGGTATACAGTAAACATCCCCAAAGGGAAGAATGGGCATAATAAGAACAGATTGGGCCAAAATAAGACTGAAACTTGTTAGGAAAAACACCAAACGGTAAATGGAGAGAGACTGCACTTTTGCTTCCTGGCCTCCCAGACATGAATAATCACACAAAACTATATTAATTACAACACTTTTCAGCCAACAGCTCAGGCATATTCCTAGCTAGCTCTTACATCTTAAATTCACCCATTTCTATTATTTTATATTTTACCACGAGACTTGTGGTTTGTTACCTCACATCTTGCTTCTTGGGCGACTACATGGCATCTGCCTGGCTCCGCCTTCTTTCTCTCTGCATTCAGCTTAGTTTTCCCACCTAGCTATATTCTGTCTTGCCATAAGCCAAAGCAGATTCTTTATTAACTAATGGCAATAAAACATATTCACAGCACACAGAGGGGAATTCCACATCACTAAACCCTCATGCCAAGTATCTGAGCCATGTGGTGTTCTGATGTGACCTCCTATGGATTTGGGTAACCCAACTCCTACAGCCCAACCAATTGAAGTTCACAGGGCCTCTCTAATAAGTCGTCCCATTTATTGTCTGTTGGTTTCCTTGGCAAATGTCCCAAGTTCCTGGTATCTCTACTGTTTTAGGATTTCAATTGCTGTGAAGAGACACCATGACCACAGCAACTTTTATACAGGAAAGCATTTAATTAGGGCGGGGTTTTACAACTTCAGGGTTTAGTCCATTATCTTCATAATGGGATATGGTGGCATGCAGGCAGACGTAGTGCTGGAGAAGAAGTTGATACCACAGGAAACAATGAGACACTGGGCATAGTTTGAGCATAGAAGACCTCAAAGCCCACCCTCACAGTGACATGCTTCCTCCAATTAGGTCACATCTCCTAATAATAGATGGACTTTTCTTTCCTACCTGCCAGTTCCCAAATAACCAACACAGAGACTTAATACTAATTATAAATGCTTGGTCAATAGCTCAGGCTCATTACTAGCTAACTCTTATGTTTAAATTAACCCAT
>NW_004949099.1:35596664-35600784 GCF_000317375.1 Microtus ochrogaster
TGGAGCCTGTCCTGGAACTAGCTCTTGTAGACAAGGCTGGTCTCGAACTCACAGAGATCCGCCTGCCTCTGCCTCCCAAGTGCTGGGATTAAAGGTGTGCGCCACCACCGCCCAGCTAACCCATATTTCTTATCTATGCTTTGCCACATGGCTTGGTACCTTTTCTCATCACAACATGTTCATCTTGCTTCTCTCTGCATCTACTCCTGACTCCTGACTCTTGTCTACTTCCCAGCATCCTCAGTTTGACTCTTCCTCTTAACCTTATCCTGTCCAACTATTGGTCAGTCAGTTTCTTCATTAAGTCAATCATAGTAATATATATCTACGTGGTGTAAAGGAACATTCTACAACTCCTTAAGACCTTACAGGGGTCAACCACATCCAAACTACCACATCTACTATTCTGAAGTCTCTATGACAGCTAAGCTTCACCTTCAAGGGTCATGCTCACCCTATCCAGAGTCACCTTGCTACACATTTCCTGGCCTAACGGAACTTTCTTTGGAAGTGCAAACCTTTAGGGCCCCATTACTTTGCATTGTGTGTGAAACCAGTACCTACTGGGCTTGGAGAGATGACTCAGAGGTTAGGAGCCTGTACCGCTGTTGCAGAGGGCCCGAATTCAGCTCCCAGCACCTAAGCTGGGTGGCTCATAACCACATGTAACTCCTCCCCCAAGAGGTCTGGTATCCTCGTCTGGTCTCCTGGACAAAGGTAATTAGCCTATAAGAATTCACATTTCCTGAACATTCCTCTCCTACTTTCTACTGATTAGTCAAACACATCTGATTGTGAAGTTGAGCTCCCACAAGAAGAACGAGGTGTAGATACTACCTACATAAAAGACAAAAGATAGGCATTGTCTTGACCAAGTCCATTTGTTAACCCATTTTGGGGTTTGGTATACTTTTCCCCACCCCAGAAATAACTGCCCTTTTGAGCTAATTCTGCTTTGTTTGTGGATATTTTCACTTTGTGTGAAAACTGAGATTGCTCTTTGTTTCTAACAGCTGTAAGATGAAATAAACCCAATTGTCCCCATGTTGATTTTCGTCACAGCAACAGTAAGTAATACGGAAGTTGTTGCCAGCGAGTGAGTGGGCCGTTGCTGTGAAGATCCCGACCATCCTGGTCTTTGGAGAAATGAGAACATTCTGGAGGTTTGGACTAGAAACACAGTTGAACTTTGTAGGCGGGGCTTACAGGTCACGGTTTTTGAGGATGTGGAGGTTTTACATGAACTGCTCAGAACTCTCTGATTCCAAGGCAGGGGGCAGGGAAGGGATGGGGAACAGGATGTGTGGCCACTGATATCCTTTGATGTAAGTCTCATTTCCTCAGATGAGAAATTCTGGTACCTGGAAGTCTGTTAGCTAGAGACTCACAGACTGTGTGTCAGGAGGCTGCCTGTCAGGGCTGCTGTGGGTATTATGGCCTGAGCAGCAGCTGGCCCTCAACATCACACTCTTACAAACATGGGCCTGCTAAGACGTTTGGCCTGTCTAGCCTGTCTTCCTTCCCTCAAACTCCAGCAAAATGTCTCTTGGGTTTTCTTCCAAGCACAGCTGCAAATTTTTACAATCTACTAAGACTAAGGATCCACAACAAAGAACTTGGATTTCTCGCCAATGTATTTAGGTGTTAAATCATCTAATTCTTATAACATTATTTACAAAAATATAGTGTTTCTTAGCAGTTATCCCAATGACAAAATTAGCCCATTTTAACACTGATAAACTATGTATCTTTCAAATAGAAGGCCCAGAAAGCATGTGGAAATATCTCTTCATAAGTTTGCCTAGCAAAAATCAATTTAGAGGCCAGGCATAGTGGTTCACACCTTTAATCCAGTACTCAGGAGGCAGGAGGATTGCAATAAGTTTCAAGGATAGCTTTGTCTACAAAAACCAAATCAAAACAACAAAGACAAAACCAGTTTAGAGATTTTTCTAACATTTAATGCAAGTATATTTTAATAATTCAATCAGCCTTTAAATTTGTTTATTTTTTTGTATTAATGTTTTTGCTTCATGTATATCTGTGCACCATATGTGTGTTCAGAAGGGGACATCAAATGCCCTGGAACTGGAGTTACAGATGCTGTTGTGCAGATGTGGGTGCTGGGAATCGACCAGAGTGAGTGCTCTTAACTAAGACAGCTCTTTAGCCTGTAATCAGTCCTTATATGTAAGGCATTTGTTTATCTCCTTTGGATAAGACTTATAGAAATCGGTCTTTAGTAAAGTTACTACAGGCAGAGCAAGCTGGAGTGATGGCCTCCGACCTCTGTGGGCACCTGCACTCACATGCAGTACATGCCAGCAGACATACACACACCTATACATAATTAAAAATGATAAAAATAAATTTCTAAAAAGTTATTATTTGTAGAGATTATATATCCCATAACTTTCATTGAAAAGGGGAACTTTAATGTAAAGATCTTGTATACATATACCTGTTGCTTTATATATTAATTAGAGCTGTGTATTTATCACTCATATATTAAAAGAATGAGTTGATAAGCAATAATCCAAATAACAGATTTTTAATTAAGTTTAGAGGTAGTTTTTTTTATCAACATAAAGCATTTGGTTGTCATTTGATTTGAATTTTATCCAGCTTCTGTAATTTCTCTAATAAGATTTTCTCACCCCATCTCAGTTTCTTTTTCTTCTTCTTTTTTAAACATTTTTTCAATCTTTATTTATTTATTATGTATACAATATTCTGTCTGTATGTATGTCTGCAGGCCAGAAGAGGGCACCAGACCCCATTACAGATGGTTGTGAGTCACCATGTGGTTGCCGGGAATTGAACTCAGGACCTTTGGAAGAGCAGGCAATGCTCTTAACCACTGAGCCATCTCTCCAGCCCCCCATCTCAGTTTCTTGAATCAACACTAAAAGGCATCAGCTTCAAGCATTCCCCTAGCAAGGAATCTCATAATTAACTCTTCCCTTAGTTAACGTCTTACACAGGCCAGCCTGAAGTCCAACTTTCCTTCTAGTTTCATATTTCCTCTTGCCTTCCAGCTGTCTTCTCTTTCAAGGGGAACCTCCATCCAGACGCCATGGGTTCTTAGTCAGAAATACTTCAGGGCTTATTACAACACTCAAGGGTGCAACTCCCCCAGGAGGCGCTAAGGTAGCATTTTTCATGGATGCAGAAATCATGGCACCAATCTCAAAACCCTTGCTTCCTTGTATCAAATGGTTCTACAGAACCTAATGGTCCAAGAGCCGCAAATCCTCTCCTGTCACATTGCAAACACCCCACGCAGCTCAAGAGAACTACAGATTTGTTCAATAGAGCTTCCAAATTGAGAGAGCCAGACATACCGATGGCATGGTAGCTCAAATAGTTCGGCAAGAGAATTTCCAGAGACAAAGCCAGACACCAAATGGCAGTTGCCAATGGTGGTTCAGACGAATCACAAGTTGCTCAAGAATCTACTTGAATATGCAGTACCACCACTGGGGAAAAAAAAAAACCCAACAAAACAAAAAAAGCAAGCAAGCAAACAAACAAACAAGAAAAAACAGGAACGCAAAACCTGGGGTGCTCGGGCCATGGAGGGATTTTTTTTTCCAAGAATCCGACTTCCTGGGTAATCTGAAGCAAAGTTCCAGATACTACAGACACTCACTTTTCTGCTCATCAATGTTAGAAGTAAGTTGGGGCCACAAAGAAGCCACCACTCCAACTGAAGTGGTGGTTTTCTTGAGGGGTGGTTCCTTAGCTAGGTGATTGACTTGCCCAACTGAATGTTCGTCTCTGCGTGGCTCAAGGATCTCATTCTCTTGACTAGGAGATAAGCTTTTCCTTAAAGGGCCTTCAGAGCTGCTACGACAACACTGACTTCAATAGCATTTTAAAGCTGCTTAAGATGTCCAAGTGTCTGCCAACATTGATGCTGCTTCTTAGCAGCTTCAAGTACTGGCTGCTAACAGAGTTAGCAATGGAGTCCTTCCTACCTTTGGGACTCAGGGTGGAAGGAGAGAACTGACTCCCATAGGTTGTCCACTGGTGTCTACATGTGTGCACAGCCCCTGCCTCTACTAACCAACCAACCAACCAACCAACCAACCAACCAACCAACCAATCAACCAACCAA
>NW_004949099.1:35600884-35606608 GCF_000317375.1 Microtus ochrogaster
CAACCAACCAATCAACCAACCAACCAATCAACCAACCAACCAATCAGCCAACCAACCAACCAACCAACCAACCAACCAACCAACCAACCAACCAAATGCAATAGAAAAACCTAAAAATAAAATGCTCAGGTTCCTCAGTGGTCCATAGATGGTGGCAAGGGGATGGCTGAGTGGACAGAGGTCTGGTTGTTCTGCTCTCCCAAGTAAACTAGAGTTGAAGTTGTTTTATGTAATATTTTTATATTTTAACAATGTTAAAAATATTTTATGTGTACATGTGTCATGCCGACATGTCTATCTCTGCACCATGTGTGTACCTGGTGTCCACAGAGGCCAGAAGAAGGTACCAGATCCCTTGGAACTGGAGTTACAGAAGGTTGTGAGCAGCCATGTAGATGCTGGAAATTGAGCCCAGGTTCTCTGGAAGTGCATCCAGTGATCTTAACTGCTGAGCCATCTCTCCAACCCCAAATATTTAATATTTTTAGAATAAAGGCTCTTTCTACAAATAATGAAGGGAAAATTGACTGGTCGTGGTGGCACATATCTTTAATCCTAGCACTTGGGAGGCAGAAGCAGGCGGATCTCTGTAAGTTTGTGGCCAACTTGTTTTACAAAGAGAACCTAGGACAGCCAAGCTTACACACAGAGAAACCCTGTCTTGGAAAAAAAGAAGGGGAAACAAATTTAGAAAACCTTAACCCAGAAAAAAAGAATAATATGTGTGTGTGTGTGTGTGTGTGTGTGCATGTGCACACGTGCGTGCATGCGTGCACCAAGATGGCAGATTAGAAGTAGCCTTTGTGTGATACCAGGATTGAGAAAAACAAGGGAAACAAAGGCTTTTCTATATACCGAAGAGAGAAAGAAACTACAAAAGACATCATAGAGCAACTGAAGAGTTCAGAGAAATAGAAAAGATAATGAGTTGAAACTTGGAACCAGTCTACCTTGCTCCTTGGTGAGGACGGGAAAGCCTATGCTCTTCCACAAAACTCAGATAACGGAGGGGACTGATAGCCTGGAGCAGAGAGACAGGGTGCCTCAAATTCCACGGCTGCTTTTCTACCCATGCAGTTTTCTCTGTGCATGGTCAAGGACTATGATTCAGGTCCGGTGGATGCTCCTTGCAGCTCTTCCCTCCCGCAGGGCGTTAAATGCCCAGCATGGTTAGAGCCTTAGATGGGTCCTCCAGTAGCTGATCTCAGTGCTGGTGCACCTGTTCCAGCATACCACAACACACGCAGGAAAAACACCCTGGCTCGGATGTTAGCCGCCCCAGTGCTAAAATCAGAGTCTCTGAAGTGAGTGTTCAGGAGCGGCTCCCAGTGTGCCAAAAAGGGAAGCTCCCTCCCCCCGAAGGCTCAGCACCTCAGAAGGAAACAGAAGCAGCTCCACCCTCAAATGACCACATGTACGCCAGTCAGGATCTTAGAGAAGCCGGAAATAAGTTTTGTGAGTGAGCATGTGCCTGTGTTTACATGATTCTGCCCTTCATGTTTTTCCTTTTGTTATACTCTTATAGTACTTATATTTTAAATGTCAGCTTATACATTTCATTTTTATCTTAGGTTTAATTAGTTGAACTTGTGTATTTTTCATTGTGCATTTTTGTCTATCATCTATCTATCTATCTATCTATCTATCTATCTATCTATCTATCTATCTATCTATCTATCATCTATCTATCTACCTACCTACCTACCATTTATTTTTGAGACAGGGTCTCACTATGTAACTCTGGCTGGCCTGAAATTTAATCTGTAGACCAGGCTGGCCTGGACCCCACAGGAATGCACCTGCCTCTGCCTCCTGGGTGTTGGGATTAAAGATATTGTGAATTAAACCAAACCAAACCAAACCAAACCAGAAACTCTTCTTTTCTTGTCTTCTTCCTACAAGAAGTTTATACCTTTCCGTTTCCTTCCTCCTTTTAACTTAGGTTCTTCTTTCCTTTCCTCCTTTCCCTGTCCTTCTTTTATTTCAGACAGTTAAAATTCAACATTTCTTTTGTGTGTGTGGGCGCATGCATGGCACAGCACGTGTGTGGCACTCAGAAGACAACTTGTAGGTGTCTGTTCTTTCCTTCCGCAGTGTGGGTCCTAGAGATTGAACTCAGGCATTCAGGTTAGCAGCAAGCGCCTTTACTTGTTGTTGGGACCCACAATGGCTCCAATATTAAATTTTCTGCTGCTCCTTTTCTCTTTAAATTGTGTATTTTGTGTTTCCTTTTGTCCCACTTGCTCTTTTTTACTGTAGACCTGTATAAGTGTGATTGCCGAGAACCATGTAACAGGGTCGATAGCAGGCTGTCTGGAACTCTCCTTCACCAAGGAAACTAGTCCACTACCTTTTAACTTAGCTTCAGACAAGTTCTTAGCACAAGAATAGAAAGCAGCCATATTCTTTGCCAAAATATCACAAGAATGGTCTCTAGCTCAGTTGCTGATGTTGTTCCCCTCTTAAACCTCTTGCGCTGGGCCTCCACAATCCACATTGCTTTAAGAGCTGTTGTCTTCCAAGCATCTATGAGGATGCCCTATTAACCTCTGATTACAGCATTCAACTGCCTTGCTAGTCCAAATTCTCAGCCTTCCACACTCCTTCAAAAAACAGCATGTTTGGGCTGGAGAGATGGCTCAGCGGTTAAGAGCATTGCCTTCTCTTCCAAAGGTCCTGAGTTCAATTCCCGGCAACCACATGGTGGCTCACAACCACCTGTAATGAGGTCTAGTGCCCTCTTCTGGCCTGCAGTCATACACACAGACAGAATATTGTATACCTAACAAACAAACAAACAAACAAATAAACAAAAACAGCATGATCAAGTCAGGCACAGTGATAGCTCACTCCTTTGTACCAACTTCTGTCTTGATCCACAACCATGTAACTATGGGGGTGGGGGACATCAAGACAGCACCGGGAATTGAATGAATCTTTTGAAAACTCTAGACTTCCCCCAGTGACACACCTCCTCAAACAAGGTCACACCTCCAAATCCTTCCCAAACAGCTCCTCCAACTGGGGACCAAGTGTAGGGGACACTCTCATTCAAACAACCACCATAGCTAGCCAGCAGGAACGAAACGTCCAAGTCAATAAGAACTTGATTTCTCCATAATTCAAGTGTGTGGTGTCTTCAGAAATAGGGTCTTACCAGCAATGGCAATAACAGGAAATATTTGGAAGGACTATGGGACCCTCTGACCAACAACTTGAAAATAGGTAACATATACCTGGCCGTGGGCTTCTTATCTGATAGCCTATGGTATCTGGGCAGCATTGTCCTCTTTACAGGGTACCTCCATTTAAAGCCCTGTTCTTTTTTTTTAAACTTCATTTATTTTTTATTTAATGTACACTGGTGTTTTGCCTGCATGGATGTGTAAGTATGCCAGATGCCCTGGAACTAGAGTTACAGATAGTTGTCAACAGCCATGTGGGTGCTGGGAACTGAACCTGGGTTCTCTGGAAGAGCAGCCAATTCTCTTAACTGATGAGTCATCTCTCCAGCCCCTAAACCCTTGTTCGTGTGTGTGTGTGTGTGTGTGTGTGTGTATTTTTTTTAAAGATACTAGTGTGGTAGGCTGCCACACGGTGTTTCAAAAGTCTCTAGTGTTAACTGTTCTTCCTTATTCTCCTTCCTCTACCCTCTCATTCCCCACCTCATTTAACCCCTTCTGTTCTATAATTCCCCTTTCCTCCTTCATACAAATTGCATTTATTTCCCCTTCTATTGAAATTGCCCACCCACTGGCGCTTTACTAGTTTCTTGCCTGTTATGGGTACTCCCGTTTAAAGATACATATCTACAGATGCAAAACTAGCATCCACATATGGGAAAGAACATGTAGCGTTTGTCTTTCTGGGTCTAAGTTACCTCTGTCAGAATGATTATTTCCAGATCCATTCATTTACCTACAAATTTATTTCCTTTCATAGCTTGATATTGCTTCATTCGTATACACAATACGACAACCACATTTTCTTTGTCTATTTATCTATGGATGGGCATGTAGGTTGCTTCGGTTTCCTGGCTGTTGTGTCTAGAGCAGTAATGAGTGTGCATGACCAAGTGTCTCTGTAGAAAGATGTAGGATATATTCCTTTGGGAATATGTTAAGGAGTGGTACAGCTAGGTCATATGGTATGTTTAGTTCTAGCTTTTGAGGAACCTCTGTTGACTGAGGTTTCTGTCCCACCTGGTCCTGTAGTCATTCAGTCCCAAAGAAACACACAGAGGTCTACATTAATTTTAAAATGGTTGGCTGATGTGGGAGTGTCATATATCAATCTGTTGATTTCATTGGTTAAGGAATAAAGAAACTGCCTAGGCCCCTTGATAGGCCAACCCTTAGGTGGGTGGAGTAAACAGAACAGAATGCTGGGAGAAAGAAGCTGAGTCAGTGAGTCGCCATGGTTCTCCCACTCCAGGCAGACGCAGGTTAAGATCATTCCTGGTAAGCCAGCTCATGAGCTACATGGATATTAGAAATGGGCTAGTCCAGGTGTGAGAGTTAGCCGAGAAAAGGCTAGATGTAATGGGCCAAGCGGTGTTTAAAAGAATACAGTTTCCATGTAATTATTTCGGGGCATAAGCTAAGCTAGCCATGTGAGCGGACGGGTGCTGGGGATGCAGCCCCACCGCTCTTATTTCAACAGTTGGCCTATTAGCTCAAGCTTCTTATTAACTCATTCTTACATCTTAAATTGGCCTGTTATTCTTGTCTATGTTAGCCACATGGCTTGGTACCTTTTTCAGTGAGACATTCTCATCTTGCTTCCTCTGTGTCTGGGTGACAGCTGCAGACTGACTCTTTCCTCTTCCCAGAATTCTGTTCTTATTGTCCACCTCTACTTTCTGCCTGGTTGCCCCACCTATACTTCCTGCCTGGCTACTGGCCAATCAGCATTTTATTAAAATACAAATGACAAATCTTTACAAAGTATAAAACCATTTTCCCACAGCACTTGCCCCCCTTTTAAAAGCAAAAACTCTGAATCTAATCACCCTTGTTTAGCTTTCTTTATGACCATTATCTATAACAACTTGTAACCAGTACTCTAAACAAAGGCAAACATCCATAGTCCATTTTTGGGGAATGTGGGCTTAGTTTTCCAGGCTACTTCCTGCTGATTGGGAGCAGTGATAATCTTATGGGGACCTAAATAAAATTTAGAATTATGATCAAGTCATGACTGGAGTATCCTGTGAGGCTTGATCATCTCAGCCAGCAGTCTTGAAACTGTTCTGGATGTAGAACTCAGACATCTGGGCCATTCCTCCTATCGGAGATCTCTCAGGAGGTCTTCCTTGATCAAACCTGATTTTTCTTAATCCAGAATGAATCCACAGCCTCTCATTTCCTGTGGAAACAAAAGCAAAAACCTCTTCTCCAAAGTAACATATCTTTTGACTTATATTTTAAAGTCAGGGCATTTTCAAAATATATATGTTAGATTAATCCAGAAGCATTTATAATCAAATGTCTTTTAGCAGCTGTACCTTCCTCAGCCATCAAGTAGTTCAAAGACAACACAATAATATACAGTATCCAGACTCTCTGTGTATTTTCCATTTTTATGTGGCTTTATTTTAAACTCTATTGTTTTATTTTTCTTTTTAATTTTTTTTTTTTTGGTTTTTTGAGACAGGGTTTCTCTGTGGCTTTGGAGCCTGTCCTGGAACTAGCTCTGTAGACCAGGCTGGTCTCAAACTCACAG
>NW_004949099.1:35606708-35633057 GCF_000317375.1 Microtus ochrogaster
CTCTGCCTCCCGAGTGCTAGGATTAAAGGCGTGTGCCACCATCGCCCGGCTTCTTTTTAAATTTTGATCTTTTTTTGAGACTTGGTTTCTCTGTGTATCTTTGGCTGTCCTGGAACCCATGCCATAGACCAGGTTGTATTTGAACTCACAGATATCCACCTGCCTCTGCCTTCTGAGTGCTGGGATCAAATGTGTATGACATCACTGCCTGGTAGCAGTTGTCTTCTTAAAGGAAGGCATTGAACAGAACTAGAAAATATTTGTTGTCTCTGCTTCTCTTTTTGTTCAGTCTTTATTATAAGATGCGTTCTTTGTGGCTCAATCAACCTACTTTTTGTCACTCCTTAGTATTAGGTAAAGTTTTGAGAATTTCCACCTTGGAGGGGATTTGAAAGTATTGCTGTACTTGTGTGTCTCGAGTTTTCATCTCAATGAGTGAAGGGTTTCTATAGAGATTATGAGGTAACTACTTATCCAATTTAATAGGTTTTTATTTCGCCAAACTATATAGAAGTTGTTGCTTTACAAATAGCTTCATCTGGTTATTTTTATAGAAGAATGAATGTGTGTGTGTGTGTGTATGATCTTTTGCTTTTTGTAAAATTTTTGAAATACTTATGAGTTAAAAAACCTAAGGCAATTCAACCCTTATAAAATAATTTATTTTTTTGTATAATGTAATTATATCCTTTCTCATTTCCTTTTCCTTTTCTTTAAATCCTCCCATATATCCCTTCTCATTCTTTTTCAAATTCATGGCCTCTTTTTTCCCCTTATTTGTTGTTACATACATAGATGTCTAGAAAAACAATCCACAGAACAATTGGTAGTCAAATACATCTTTAGAAAAAAGTAAAACCAAGTATTTCCTTCATTTCTTTTTAAAAATAGTTTTACTAAAACAGCTTCACATCCAGATGGTTGAGAAACCCACATTCTCTGATGAATCCGTGTTGCTTGGGACAGGTTTAGAAGTTGCCATTTTGGAAACCACATACATCAAGGTGAGGACTCCGAGGCTAAAGCTGAAAAAAAAAAATCCATTCCTAAATACATAGCTGCAGCCTGCTTAGTCTGTGTGATGTCACCCGTATGCACGTGTTTCAGGACTGACTGGTGCTGGATAACCAAATGCTGTGCTCTTCCCTGGGGAAGGCTGTTTCTCCGACTCTCAGCATCCACAGTTGCCTGTGGTTCTTTGTGTGTGCTGAACCCTTGAGCGACCCCACCCTCTCGTGTCATCCACATTAGCTTGTGTGTACTGTTTTACTTGCTCAGCACACGTCCAGGCTGTCATGGGTGTAGCTTCTGACATTCCTAGGAGACACAGTGTCATAGCAAGTTCCCTATTTCTCTGCCTCTTACAGTCTTCCTGTCTTCTCTTCTCCACTGGTATCTGAGCCTTAGTTTCAGAGTTTTTTTGTAGATGTATCCTTTGGGACAGTGCCCTACAACTCTGCATTTTAATTGCTTATGGTTTTCCCTGATGGTCTCTGTCTGTAGCACAAAGAAGTTTCCTTGATGAAAGGTGAGTCCTACACTTTATAGACGGAGACTGAACTTTTGTTTCTTGACCTCCCAGACCTGAATAATAACACAAAAACCATATTAATTACAACACTGTTTGGCCAATGGCTCAGGCATATTCCTAGATAGTTCTTACATCTTAAATCAACCAGTTTCTATTAATCTATGTATCACCACGAGGCTGTGGCTTACCAGTAATGTTCTGGCATCTTTTTTCCTTTGGCAGCTACATGGTGTCTCTTTGACTCCTGTCTACTCTTTCTATATATTTCTCTTCAGATTTCCTGCCTGACTTTACTCTGCTAAATCATTGGCTGAAACAGCTTTATCCATCAACTAATAAAAGCAACACATATACAGAAGGACATCTCACATCAACATTTATCTGTAGGCATAAAGACCAAGTCAGATTGTTAGGACTGTATGCAATCCTCGTATTCAAAAGTACAAGGTAACAATGGTCCCTAGTCCCTAGCTAGGGAGAAGAGATGTCCTCATTCTCTCACCGATGTCATTTCACTTCTGGTGTTCCTGCAGAAGCCACGAGGAATGTGGAGTTGGAGAAGTGTGGCTCCCTCACGAAGCTGCTATAAACTAGTGTGACGTGTCTGACTCTTGACTTGTGCCTCAAGTCAAGTGAGATAGGAATTACTGCCTGTCACACTTCAAAGAACTGGAAAGCAGACAGTAAATCTGTGATGCCCATGATAAAAATGTGCCAAACCCTACGTTAGCCTGAGTTCATAGTGCTTCCCTTCCGTCTCTGCTTTTGTCCTCGATGGGAATCCAAGAAATGTCGATTTTCTTAGTTTGCTGGATGCAGTTCATGTAAAGAAACTGATTGCTGGTGTTTTAATTCTGTAGTACATGTGTGTGTCAGTCAGTAAAGCGGAGGAAGAGAAAAATTAAGAAAGTCTACCTTTCAAAAAGGTGTGACAGTCACTTCTTAAAGGAGAGAGTGATAGTTCGGAGTGGATTTTGAAAATTGTAAATCGTGTTAAGATTTAAAGCCCCATACGACCCTAAAACCAGGTCCAATAAAGTTTCACGTGTGAATTAGCTTCATGTGTGTAAAAAGGAGATTTGTTTATTTTTAAATTTACTTAAAAAGTTCAACTGCATGTGCATGTTTGAGTGTAAGCAGGTGCGCGTGAAGGTGCTGTTGTAGCCCGGGTGAGAAAGTTACAGGTCTCTATGCATACAGGGCAAATTAGAGTTCTTTATCTACGACGGTGAGCAGGAATGGGCTCTCCCCCCAGTGAGACTCAGCACCGAGCTCAGGTGTACAGTGTTTATAAGGATAAAAACCAGAAAGACATTACTGTCAGGGGTAGCTCGGTGGGGGCTACTGACATTTGTTTTGGCTATACTTTCAGCAAATATTTTTGTTATTCATCTGGACCACAGTCAGGGTCATGGAAAGTCCTGAAAGTGTTGCCAAGGAAGGCATGGCTGTCCAGGGGTTAGGAGTAAAAATTGACTGAGCATACATAAAGTGAGTTAGGGGAAGAGCAGGACAAGATGGCGTCACCTCAGTCACTTCAGTACAAGTATCCGTGGTGCTGGATCTCCTGGAGCTGGGCTTACTGGCAGGTGTGAAGTGGAGGTGTGGGGAATTGAACTCGAGTCCTCCAGAAAAACAGCAAAGGCTGAGCCACTTCTCCAGCCCTGAGTTGTTCTTCCAGTAGATCCTTAAGTAAAAGTCATCTCAAACCTCCTGTTCCTTTAAATCAAGCCACACTATTACTTTGAATATAGATTTGCCAAGTGGTATTTATAGAATAAATAAATAAGAGGGAAAGAATGAACATTGGTGTCTTTGAAATTGGAGTATTCTCCTGGCCTGGGTCCACCCTCTGCTGTGCAGCATGGGATGTGCACTGGGAAAAGATATGCTAGTTTGTAGGGGATGTGTGCTGGCTAGTTTTATGTCAACCTGTCACAGGCCAGAGTCGTTTTGGAAGAAGGGAGCTCAACTGAGAAGATGCCCCCACTGGGGAGAGCAGTTCCGTTGCTCATCTACTCTTCACTAGAATGAGATGTGCTCAGCCTATTATATTTTCTATATTGTTTCATGGAGTATTATATTTTGGAAAATGCTAAGTGGAAGAAACAAAGTTTCTTCCCTTCCTTTCCCTCTTTCTCTCTTTTGGTCCTTCCAAAATGGATTAGTTTAACTAATTTTGTTGGGTATTAAAACCAAGAGGACAAGATGTATGGTGAAGGGCAGGCATGGAACATTCCAGGAGCAAGGGGGCAAATGGCTGGTGGGTTTGGCTGTAAAACATTGTGTATGTGTTTGAAAGTCTCAAAGAATAAAAAACAAAACAGTAAAAGCAATTGAATCAAATGAAATCTTTCACTTTCTAAAAATCCTACAGGATCCTTCGGTTTAGGTCAAGTATTCTTTCTGTAATGGTTTTATTTTATCTAATTAATTCACGTGTGTGTGTGTGTGTGTGTGTGCATACACATGTGATTCCCAGGAATTAAACGTTGGAAATCTTATTTTGTGGTTGCTAGCAGAAAAACTGGGAAATTTGGAATTCCTTCACGGAAAGTTTAACCATTGATTGGGAGATTAAGTGTGGTAGAAGTACAGAACACCACACACACACACACACACACACACACACACACACACACACACACACAAAATAAACCCCAAACCCTGAAAAAACAAAAAGCCACATCACATCTAAATGTCATATGAGTAAACTTTAGATTTTGAAATGTTTTTCTCACCTATTTATACTTCTTAAAAAGTTAATTTTATTATTATTAATGTGTGTACATCCACGCATGTGAGCGCCTGTGCCACAGAGTGTCTGTGTAAGTCAGAGGCCAACTCTCAGGAGTTGCTTGTCCCTCCACCTTGGGCTCTGGGTATTGAACCTTTTGGAGCTTCAGGAACAGTGATTTTACTTGCTGGGCCGTCATCTTGCTGGCCCAATTTCTTCTTCACAGTGTACTTCTACTTTAACTTAGTAGGAAGAAAATATTTGATTGTATTTTATGTAGTAAATTAATTAGACATGCATTTTACACACCTTTGCCTTTTGGAGCTGTCCTATGTCACACTAGACAGAAAGGCACTGAGAAGCCTTAGAAACACTGAGTTGGCTCTGTGCAGTGAATTTGCACTGAGGAACCTTCTTGAGATGAAGGATGACCTATAAATTAAAATGTTTATTTATCTAGATGAGAGCCCTGGAATTACATAATGCAAACAGGCTAGGATTTAGGGGTTGGATAATCTGGGGTATAGCTCTAGGTGTGACCTCATGGTAGATCTTTGGAGCCTGTTTTCCTGCCACCTACAGGTATCATGTAAGTCATTATGTAAAGTAGTTTCGGATAACTGAATTAGCGGTTCTCAGACCTGATGGCGTCACAGAATCATCAGGAGAGCTTTTAAAAACCATAACCCAAGCCTGTCATCGCCGCTCCAGACAACTGAATCTCAGGTATGTCAGGGTGGAGGGCAAGCTCCAGTACAACTCTTTGAGATTTATATTCTGCAAATCTCCCTCCTTTATAGGAAGGATCCAGTTATCTTTGTAGAGACTTGGAGAACTGAGCAAGCATCACCACACACGGAAAGCACACAGTGTTTCCATGGCCTCCGTTTGCTCCCTCTGTCTACTCCCAGCCCCAAGCAGCCACCAGACGATAGATTTGCCTTTTCTAGTATTAAACATCAGGATTTCTTTTTTTTTTTAATATTTATTTTTAAATGTACTTTGGGGTTTTGCCTGCAAATACATCTGTGTGAAGATACCAGATCTCCTGGAACTGGAGTCACAGACAGCTGTGAATTGTCACGCGGGTGCTGGGAATTGAACCCGGGTCCTTTGAAAGAGTAGCCAGAGCTCTTAACCACTGAGCCAACACTCCGGTGCTCCGGGTTTTCTTTTTAAGCTCTCAGCTTATTTTAATAGGCAGCCAAGGTGGAGGACCTCAGCTTTAAACTTGCATGAGTAATCCCAGTGAATCCTGAGCCCTGCGTGTAGTAAGGGCTACGGCACACACTTTTACATTGTTGACCCTGCCCAGCCGGGTACAAGGACTCCTCACCAGTATGACCAAGATCGTGATTTGATAGTGGAGCTTAATGGACAGCTCTGGTTCACCTTTATACATCTTAGTATCCTGTTTCAAATCTTCTCTCATTCTCTTTCAAGTGCTTTAGAAACATCTCAGGAATGCTTTCCTGGCTGCCAGGGAGGTAGATGGCGCAGTGTTTAAGAGTTAGGCTCCCAGCACCCTTGTCAGGGGCTGATAACTGCGGGCCACTCTAGTTCTGTGGATCCAATACTCTCTCTGTACTCTTTAGAAACACACTCACACATACACACCACAATCACCACCACCACCCACACACACTCACACACACACTGCTACCACCACCACATACATACACACACACCATAACCACCACCACCACACAGGCACACATTCACATACACACTGCTACTGCCACCACATACATACACAACACACGCCACCACAACCACCACCCACACACACTCACACACACACACACTGCTACCACCACCACATACACACCCCACAACCACCACCACACACATACACACACACACACACACACTCCGACCACCACTATGTACATACACACACACATCACCACCACCACCACACACACTCACACACACCCACACACACACTCACACACACTGCTACCACCACCACACAGACACACACACACTCACACACACAAATGAATCCTTTTAGAAAGAATGCTTTTTTTTTCCTTTTAAGACTAGCTAGCAGCCCTGGAAGGCATATGAGGAACATTTCTGGCAACTTTTGTGGTAGTTGTTTCTGAAATGAGTGTGGTGTTGGTGTTTGCTGCCTTTGCCCACTCCACTCCCGTGCTTGCGTGTGCCTGTGGTGTGCATGCCCTTGTGGAAGCTGGAGGCTGGACATCAGGTGTTCTCCTTAGTTGTTCTCCATCCTGTTTTTTGAGACAGTATCTTACTGCATCTAGAGTGCTCTAATTTAGCTATGCTGCTGGCCAGCATGTGCCAGGAATCCTCCTGCTTCTCCTTCCTCTGCTGGGATTACGGGTGTGTGTGCTGCCATGCTCAGCTTTTTATGTGGGGCCTGGGGGATTGAACTCAGGTCCCCATGCTTGTGCGTAGACTGTAGGTTGAGCCATCTCTCCAGGTTGCAGTCTTAAAGTGATATTTCTCTGAGTCTCTTTTACTTTGATGCTTCTTCGCTGGGTGTTTTGTTAATTAACTTCTTTGCTGAATGATGTTTTTGTTTTATAGATGCATTAATACTTCTGAAACTTTCCTTAAAATATATTTCTTATTTTAAAAAAAAAACAGTAACAGTGTATGGACATCTACTTCCAAAGTCATGTGGATAAAGGTAGCATTTAACTCTTTATGGGTCCTTTGCTTTTTAAAAATGCTAGAATAGGGGCTGGGTAGTGGTGGCACATGCCTTTAATCCCAGCACTAGGGAGGCAGAGGCAGGTGGATCTCTGTAAGTTCCAGGCCAGCATGGTCTACAGAATGAGTTTTAGGACAGGTTCCAAAGCTACATAGAGAAACCCTGTCTTGAAAAACTAAACAAAACAAAACAAAATTACTTAAAAATACTAGAAAAGTTAAAAGTAATCTTCCACATAAAATTACCAGTTAAGATTTTAATTGAATTTATATTAAGATTTTAACTGAATTTATATTGAGATAACTTTCTGGACATATTTTTATGTGTATATGAAAATGTGCATATTTATTATGTGAGCGAGATCCCAACCTATGTACTACTTTGAAACTTACTTATTTTTCCCTTTGAGAACATTTGTATTTAAGTACTTATCATTTTAAATTTCATTCAATGGAGTCTTGATTTTTATGGAGAGTGTTGTGAAATATTTTAAGATGTATTACATTTGTTCATGCTGTGGAGCATTTGTTTTAACGATGTAAAAATGTGTTGCATTCTTTTATGTTGCATTTGTGAAGCTGTGTTACTTTGCCTGTCTAAAACACCTGATTGGTCTAATAGTGAGCTCAGCGGCCAATAGCCGGGCAGAGAAAGGCTAGGAGGGGCTGGTAGGCAGAGAGAATAAACAGGAAGAGAAACCTGGGGAGAAATAAAGGAGCAGAAAAAGGAGAAGAAAGGACACCAGGGGCCAGCCACCCAGCTGCACAGCCAACCACCGAGTAAGAAGTAAAGAACCGTAAATAGAATAGAGTAGACGAAATCTCATAGACAAAAGGTGGACGGGATAATCCAAGTTAGGACAAGCAAGTCAGAAATAAGCCAAGCTAAGGCTGGACATTTATAACTAAGACTAAACCTCTGTGTGGGATTTATTGAGGAGCTGGGTTGGTCTCCCCAAAAGAGCACAGAGTGAAAAAACAATCAACAACAGGACAGTTTGTTTTTCTTGTGGCAAACTGGTGTACCGTGTTAGGAGTCTTTCAACCTTGGGGTTTTGAAAATAGAAGTTACTGAGTTTTGTGATGTAAACTTGTAAAATGTTATATAATTCCTTATCTTCCTGGCATGTCTAGGATGACCTTTCCTATGAGAAAGTAAAACAAGACCCCCTGATAGCTTAATATTTTGAGAGTTTTCTTCTTTATTTACATCTCTGCTGTATCTTATGGCATATTTTTCTATGCATATTGTTCTGCATACTAGTTATGTGTTTCATTTCTTTAAATTTTTAAATTGTGTTTATTTAGTCTCTCTCTCTCTCTCTCTCTCTCTCTCTCTCTCTCTCTCTCTCTCTCTCTCTCTCCATGCCATGGTGTGCATGTGGAGGTCAGAGGACAACTTTTGGGAGTCAGTTTTCTCCTTCCATCGCGTGTGTCCTGGGGATTGAATCAGGCAGTAGACTGGGCAACAAGTGTCTTTCCCCGCTGAGCCATCTCACTGGCCCGGGCTTTGCATTGCTATACTGGTGTATATATAGTCACCCCCAGACTTACAGTGTAGATATAACTTATCTTATGTATTTGTGCTCGGCATGTTTGTGATATTGATGTCTATGGCTAACAGTATTGCCGGAAACCTAATGGCTTCTACTTGAGATATAGAAGCAAAAGAATAAGTTTAAGTTTACACAGTGAGTTTGAAGCCAGCCTGGGCTACGTGAGATCCTGAAGGGGAATCTCAACCAATCACCTTGTTTGTGGGGTTTGTTCCCCCTGGGGCCCCAAATAGCCTATAAAACCATCGATGTGCGCTTGTTTTTCCTCTGTTTTCTTGCGCTCCACTGGAACCCTGGCTTTGTAAGCTCCCCTTCTTCCTTTATTAAGGCTGAATATTTTATATTAAAGCTAGTCTGGTTAATTCTATCGGCCGCTCGCCAACAAGATCCTGTCTCAGGAATTAAAACCGCAAACAAACAAACAAACAACAAGACAACTTACTAGCTCAAAACAAATGGGTATAATAGGGATTGATCAGAAATTAGGGCACGGCTTTGCTGGGTACTCTGCTTCAGGATTTACAAGGTGGTGGTGAAGGTGGTGTTGGAGGCTGTGGCCACATCTGAAGTTTTCTGGGGAAGAAAGAATCTATCTCTAGGCTTCTGTGCTTGATGGCTGCATTTGCTTCCAGTGGGTTGTTGGACTTGGTTGTCAGTTTTTAACTGGGAAACAGTCAGAGGATACCTCTGGTTTCTTGGCTTCTAAGCTACCTACAGCATGGCTACTAGAATCCTCAAGTCACCAAGAGGAAACCAGTGTCTTAAAACCAACGTTCCATTCTTATGTGGCATAATCACACTTACGTAGCCACATGTACGGGCCATCTTTGTCTTATTCTTCATTTGGTTAGAGGCTGTTCACACCGGCTCCCACCAAGAGGAGGTCAGAGGAGGCTGGAAGTAGCAGGAGGCCTGGGTCGTGAGGAGCCACTTCTTGCTCACACAGTCAGTGTGGGCAACACATTGCTGTGTGAAGCCAAGAGGAGTGGCTAATTCCCTCAGGCTTAAAATTGATCCTCTGCATACGTCCCTGCTCAAGATTGAGAAGACAAAGTCTTCATCTTTGTTTTCTGGCATTCCTAAGAGCAAAACCAATCAATTTTCGGTTGAGCTGAGTTTTATAAGCTAGGTGTGATTTGGCTTCTACTCCTCTTTGGTCCATCTCACGAAATTAATGAAGCTGGTACTTTTCACCTAGAAAAATAAACATTTCCATGTCTCATCACATCGACTCTAGCGAGTTCTAGATTCTACAACGCTTCTGCACGCCCTTCTATCTGCACCTAAGGGTTTACACCATTTGTTTGTTTGGTGTTTGAGACAGGGTTTCACTGTGTAGCTGTGGCTGTCCTGGAACTCACTCTGTGGACCAATCCCTCCCTCCCTCCCTCCCTCCGTCCCTCCCTCCATTTGCCTTCTGTGTATGGCAAAGTTCTTCCTCCAATTCTGGGTACCTGGGAACTGACCATGCATCCAAGGCTGGAATTGTACTTGCAATCATTTCAACCTTTATCCTTGGAAGCACTGGGATTCCGGGTTTGTCAGCATGCCTGGTGACATCTTGACTTTTAAAATTCATAACGTCCACAGTGTGCGTGGTTAAAGATCTGCCCGCTTGTTTCCTCTCCATATCATTTTTCTTCTTTTGCAGATTTCCGCTTTGGGAGCCGTGAACAGAAGTTGCTGTATTTCCCCCTCCCGGTTGCCATTATCAAAGACAGAAATTTGAGGATTCCCTCACTGTTGAAATTATGCTTCCTGTGTATCACGAGATTCTGTTTTGCCCTAGGGATGTGTCAACTGCGGTTTAGTAAATCAGTTTCTTGGTGTATAGTGTGAATATACAGGAGGCAGAGAAGAAAGCAAAAGCAGAATTCACAGGTTTAAAATATTTTGCTTCAAGTTTGTAAACTAGTAAATAGTAATATCCTTCCAGCCTAAGATGGACACTTCTATATTTTCTTTTTTTTTCTCTACTTGCTTCTTTTTTTTTTTTTTTTTTTTTTTTTTTTTTTTTTTTTTTTGTCTTTAGCCGCTCGATGATCAATGGCCACTTCTAGTACTGACAGGCATTAGTAGTTCTTGTCATAGTCACTTACCTACAAAGCCATTTACATTTAGTCAGTGGGCCCTCCCTCCCTCCCTCCCTCCCTCTCTCCCTCCTTCTCTCCCTCATTTTCTCCCTCTTTCTGTTGCTCTCTTGTCCGGATCATATTTAATACTTTACCTTCTCTAAATTTGTGAATTGATACATATCTCCTAAATCATACCTTAGATCTTACTCCTAGACTTTAGAGATTCCAAAACATCAATCTTTCCATGCTTCTGCTACCAATAGGAAAGCATCCAAGCCATTTGTAGGAAGACACAGAATGCCTGGATGAAAAGTGTGTGTTTCCAACATGACGAATGAAGCCACCATTCCATGGTAAATGTTTGTTTGCTGAGAGATGGCTGCAGCTACGTGGGAGACACAAACGGGCTGCCCAGACAGAGGGAGGGGGAATGTGCTAAGCTAGCTGAAACTCTAAATTCAAGGTATTTGTTTCTTTGCTGTGTTTCCCAATGTTGTACCTGTATCCTCTAAGAAGAGAGAAACATTTTTTTAAGGAGCGCATTTTATACATTCAAAAATCTAAGAATGCGAGGTGATAGATGGGTTAATCTTCATTGTGGTAGCCATTTTCCTATATCCACACATATATCCCATAGCATGGAGATGTAAACTTCAAGTCAGCACATTTAAACATTTATTTTTAAAAATACCAAGCTGAGAACAGAATTCCATTTGCTAAGGTCAAAATGAAGGAAAGGAACCATAGACAAAAGATAATATTAGGAAATGTTTACGGCTGAAAATGGAAGGTTGTAGGAAAAGCTTGAATGAAACAGGCGGACGCATCCTCAGCTCTCTCTTCCTTTTACTTTTCAAGCTATCCCTTCCCTGTGGAACCACAGCATCGCTTTGTTGTCTACAGAATGGAGCTGGGCCTAGCGCCAGAACTGGAAGAAACAGCTGGAGCAGAAGGAAGTGAACTCAAGACCAGAATGGAAGGACATGATACAGGGCAAAATGGAACCACAGCAGGCTTGTCATGAGGGACAGGGAAAGCTCACAGCTACAGCACAAAGGAATTGGGTGGTGGGGGTGAGGGTGGTAGCATGGGTGTGTGTGGAGTAGACAGTGGGGAGCCCATGTTCTAAGGACTCAAGTAGAATCCACATCCTGTGATGTCTATGAAGAACCATCATGGCGTCCCACAGCAGAAAGTTACGGGAGACTTCTGGAGTCCACGTTTGAAGCAGAACCTTCAGACTAGATTTCTGAACAGGATAGTAGCGTGTAGGTAAACCTTGAGAAGTTAGGTTCAGGGATGGGATGAGATTTAGTAGGTCCTGAAGTCAGGTAGTTGAGGGGCACCCTATTGATGGAAAAGAGCATGAATCGAAGCATTAAATGTCAAGAACAGAATTGAAAGTCATCGTGCAAGTGAAGGACCCTGAAACTTAATCTCTGCTACTCTCCAAACAACTTTGCCTCAGCTGCCGGGAGCAGAAGAATCTGCTCAGTCTTGCCTGTTCCCAGGGAGCTTTCTGGCCCTCTCCAGAGCTCAGTTTCTCTCTGTGAAATAGGGATTTTTTTCCCCTCTAGAGTGTTACTGAAGACTTAAATAAAAGAACACATGCGAATGAATGCAATACCCGCCACAATAAAACTGCTCAATGTGATGGCGTTCCACAGTCCTGAGTCTGGGCAGGGATGGTCATTGTAGTTAGGACTCCAGGAAGATGTCTTTAACTCATTTCAATCTCCCAGTTATCTGTGGAGTGAGGGCATGCTCCTAGACTTTACTCTCAAGTTAGATGACAGCATTTTGCTCTGTAAAGAAGCTTTGGCGGTGTCTAGACAATAATTCGATGTTTGTAATTGGGAGAATAATAATCTTGGGATGACTGGGAGAAAAGGATTGTGGGAAGCATACGTAGAAGGAGTGTTCACAGCCTTCCTTCTCTACCTGAGCCTGGGCTCCACTGTATATGGAGGACTCAGAGCTGAAGAATAATCTAGAGGGGAACCCAGTCTTTGTTTGTTTTTTGAGACAGGGTTTCTCTGTAGCTTTGGAGGCTGGTCTCGAACTCACAGAGATCCGCCTGCCTCTGTCTCCCGAGTGCTGGGATTAAAGGCGTGCGCCACCATCACCTGGCTGGGAACCCAGTCTTATTGTCTCCCTTTACCAGTGAGAGACAGACCCAGGAAGGCAATGGGTCACATCCAGGATAATCCTCATTGTACAGCTCTGCCTCCCAGGCTAGCTTCTTATTCTTTTAATTTGATTTCACTCTCACCTGTGTCTTTTCATTTTGCCCTTCTGTTCTCTGAATTGGCTATCCCGCACAACTCTATTCTAGTGCTTGAGCTCTAGGGCTATCCTAGACTTCTCTTGGTCTACTACTCTTGCTTGACGGGTTCCTCCTCCTCCTTCCTCTTCTTCTTTGACAGATGAATATCCCAGGTTGGCCAGGAACTCACCATTCCTCCTGTCTTAGCCTCCTCATAGCTGGGATCACAGGCATGGGCCACTAAGCCCACCTTTGCATGATGAATTCCTTGACAGAGAGGAACCATGAATGCAGTTGCCTCTAACCTGGTGATGAGAACGTGCCATGAGGCAACTGTGGGGAAGTTTTAGATGCCAGAGATTGACAGGGATGTCAGGATCCTGGACGCATCCAGAGACAAGCAGTTGGAATTTGGTTGGTGGTGGGAAGAGAGTTCAGGAGAAGTAGAAAGGACTGGGGCTATTTGTCTTAAAGAAGCTGAGGTGGTTTTGAAAAAGAATCGAGCTGTAGAACGTCCTCCTGTAGGGGACAGAGTGAGAAGTTAGCTAACAGAAGCAAGATTTGGGCTGCAGGAGTTTTCAGACTCAACTGCCCAATAGAAATAGCCTTTTCGCTTATTGATCAAGCTGCAGTATACAATATACATCAGATTCTTTGGGAATGACAATCTCGGTAAAGTCTTCAACCCATCCCAGGAGATTCTGAAGGGTAGACAAGCTTGAGAACTGATGTACAATAGGTGATGCTTATATTTTTCTTAAGTTGCTGAGAATTAATATTGTTTTAGATATGGTCAGTTAGTGTAATGAAATCCCGGAGATAAACAACTTAAGAAGCAGGAAGTTTACTTTGACTCACAGTTTCAGGGATTCCGGTGCATGCTCCTTTAGCCCTGTTGCTTGGAGCCTGTGGTGAAGCCACATGTTCTGGAAGGATTCACGCTGTGCTGCAACTTGCTCTCCCACATCAGCCAAGAAGCAAAGAGGAAGAAGAGGCGGGGCCTTAGCAGTCCCTTCAGGGTGTATCTCCAGTGACCTGACTCTCTCCTCCTAAGGGTTCTGCCACTTCCCAATAATGCTAGAATAGAAACTAATCTGCTAACATATAGGCTTCGGAGGGCATTCAGGAGCCAAGCGATAGCAGTTGCTGAGTGGCGTGTGATCTCACTTGGGAAGGGTGCAAGGGCGCCTCTCCTCAGTGCTTAGGCCCTTCAGAGGCAAGTACTGAGGTGCAGGCGTTCTTTGAGGGCAGTGGATATCAGCCTTGGTTGTGCATTGGGCCTTAAGATGTCTCCCTTGCTCTCACCCTGGGGATGCTAAACAGAATCTGAGTTGTGGTCCAAAGTATAAAGTCATATATTAATGACAAATAAGGTGTAGAGATAGATACATTTTCTCAAGAACTTTCTGGGTGAGTCTAGTGACTGAAGCACTGAGTTAACAGCTCAGGGTCAGAAACTGGGGTTCAACTTGAAGATCTGAAAAGCAAAACAGCCAGCCACTGGCTCTTACCTCTACCTTGGTCTGAAATGGCGATCCTGCTTCCTGGGATCTCAGAACGAGACTGTGTGTTGAGAGCTGTTTCCTCCCATTTTATAATCCTCTCTAGGGCATGCACCACCATCATTAAAGGCATGCACCACCCAGTTTCTATTGCAGTTAGTGTGGCTACTGGGATCAAAGGTATTAAAGGCATGCACCACCCAGTTTCTATGGTAGCTAGTGTTATGGCTACTGAGATTAAAGGTGTGTTTTGCCCCATTACCTGGTCTGTAAAGCTGACCAGTAGGACTGTTTTACTCTCAGATCTTCAGGCAGTCTTCATTTATTAAAACACAATTGAAACGCCACTACAGGTGACCGTCATGCAGCATTGCACTCCAAGGAAAGGCCACAGCCTGCTGCTTTCCTGGGTGACCTGTGCCTCCCTGCTGTCCTCTGAAAGGCATTGCAGGTGACAGCACTGTCTCTGAGATGCTGGGAGAGCTAGGTGTGCCTGGGCGGCAATGCATGCTCGCCTTCATCCCTTCCTTTCCCAGAAAGAGCATCAACGTGCTAACTCACAGTGCAAATCTCATGGCCAACAACCAGTAGGCGTGTACTGAGCTCCTATGGTATGTTTAGTTCTACTGTAGCCTTTGGGGACAAAGACACTGAGATTTTTCTTTTTCTTTTTTTTTAAAGGTTCAAGCCCACTATAGGCAACCATGGCTGCTGGGTGAGGGAGGATTAGTCTTCTCTACAGATGAGCTTGCTGGTAGGTTATTGAATCCCAAAGGTCAACCCTAAACACAATACGTATGAACAACAGCAAAAGGCCTTAGGAGTTTATGTGCATATACATATGTATGTGTCCACCACTGGTAATTAAAGAAGAAGCAAACATTTTGAGAGGGGATGGGAAGGAATGGAAGGAGCTGGAGTGAGGACGGAGGGGTAGGAAATGGTGTAAACACTGTACTCATGTAGGAAATTCTAAAAGAACATCAAACTTGTTTAACTAAGAAATTAAAAAGGTTCACAGGCTCCCACATGGCCAGCAGTTGAAGAGCAAGATGAGGGAGATGGTCAGAAGTCGGGAGGTTCAGATTGTCACAGTTCAGGTGACACACAGTACCAGCTGGATGGATGACCGAGCACTTCTCAGAAGTGGGGCTTCCCCTGGTTCTTGGGAACCAGGCAGGATCTGAAAAGACAGCACATGAAGGAAGGCATGGAGGTGACATGGGCACAGGGGGCCATATTTTGAAAAAGAGAAAGACCGTGGGGAGCAGAGCATAGTGAAGACAGGAGTCAGACTCCCGGGCTTGGACAGCACCAGAACCTAACATCTACAGTAAGGCAGGGAGAGTCCAGGGGCAGGAGAGGCCACCTCAAAAGCAGAACAGCAACAGGAAAGGCCAAGTTCCAGGGTCCATTGGGAGACAGGGCTTCTTCCAGACTCCTGGAGAACACTTATGACATGATTATGAAAGTTAAAATCACTTAGTTTTATGGAAGAATGAAGAGGAAATGGTCCAGTAGTCTGGTCTAGAACATTGCTGTTTTAATTAAGGAATGTGGGTAAGACAACAGGAGCGAGGAGAGAAGAGAGGGGCAAGAGCTGGGGACCTGTGTATATCACCTTGAGTCATAGATTCCTCTTCCCAGAGGCTGACAGAAGGGCTTTTATCAGTGTGTGTGCTTACTGTGTGCGAGAGAAAGGAAGCCCCCACCAGCTGGGAGCTAGAGCAATGCTGTTAAGGCCTCAGTGGTGCCGGGAGCTGGCCGGACATAGCTAGACCCAGTCTTCTAGTGAACATAAGCCATTTTACGTTCTGTGGTCACAATGGATCAAGATACAAACAAGGCCATTCTGTGACCATTAGTGAACAGTGACAAAATGTGAACAATGTTGAAATACACAGACACACACACAGATGCACACACACAGACACACACAGAGACAGACAGACACACATACAGACACACACAATGAGTGAACACACACAGACACACACAGGTACACACACATAAACACACACAAGCACACAGACATATACACAAACATACAGACACACACACAAACAAACACACATAGATATTCACACAGACACACAAACACACACACACACGAACGCACACAGAGACAGACACACAGATATACACACACACAGAAAGAAATATACACACACAAACACACACAGAAATACACATATAGACATGCACACATACACACACACCAAAAACATAAGTAACTGCTATTCTTTCTAATCATATCTAGTTTTCCTTCTTTTTCCCTCTCAGAAGATCGATTGAGAAACCCAAGCATACAACTACCCGCGCTTCTCAACAGCATTTAGTTCAGAGCACAGTCCTGCTTCCCAGCCGCTCCTCAGAATCATCCCACATAAGCCCATCCTGAGATAAGTCCCCACCAGCCCTTCCCCCCTCCACAGACCATTCTCCTAAGTCCAGAGGAAAGGGAACCAGAGAGGAATGTGGCGATATTGCTCTTACCTGTCCTGGTTTCCTGAGACAAGAGTAAAAGACAAAGTGCGTTCATACTGTGTGGGGTGTACATTCACCTGCCAGAGGCCGGCACTGACACCCATAGGTGAACACTTCAGGCTCTTTGCAGCAATAAAGGGTGAGGGTAACATGCCGTCAGCATATTTTTAAATATGTCACTCTGCTGTAGTCTCTTCCTGTGACCCATTAGCTGGTCAGGGTATAGGGGCTGCGCAATGGCCTTGCTAGCTTAAACCAGGCAAGAGCTTCCCATGGAGGCTGTTGTGAAACTTCGTAGCGCCCTCTCTGAGCTCCGAGAATTGGGTAAGAAATCAGGAACCAGGGACTAGAAGACTGAGCTATAACTGGAAAATACAGTTACTCTTTTGGCATTAAGAGAAAATGCATGGTTTTCTTCTTTCTCTAGAGAAGGCAGAGTGCTGTGGGGGCAGATTATAGACTACATGGGACATCAAAGAAGTTTCTAATGAGATTTAAACTTTTAAAGTTGCATTTATTTGTTTATTGTGTGTGTGTGTGTGTGTGTGTGTGTGTGTGTGTGTGTGTGCGTGCACCTGCAAGCATGCATCAGAACAAGAGTGTGGAGGTTGGAGAAAAACTCTGGAAGTCATTTCTCTTTTTTTACCATGTGTCTCCCGGAGTTTGAACTGGGGTGGTCAAGCTTGGCAGCAAGCTCCTTTATTCACTGAGCCATCTTGCCAGCCCTCTAGTGAGGTCTTCAAACGATTCTTCAAGTCTGAGTGAAATTTCCAACAAAAGGAATTTTTATTTTTTCTTTCTTTAAAAACTTATTTTTATTTACATACATGCACATGACCATGTCCCGAGAAGGCCAGGAGAAGATGGTGGGTACCTCTCAAACTGGAGTTAGAGGCAGTTGAGAGCTGTGGATGCCGGGAACTGAACCTCTGACTTCTGGAAGAGCAATGAGTGCTCTTAACCACTAAGCCATCTCTCCAGACCTGGGGATATTTTTCTTGGCATTTTAACTACTCACCTCTTTTCCAAAGTCAACATGAGGCTTGAATTTTACCCTTCCCCAATATCACAAGAGTTATTGAGACGTGGTAGGTTATAAATAATGGTCATTAGATCCGCAGACCTGAGTTCAAATTCCCGCTGTCATCATTCACTAGTTGTGACCTTGAGTGAGTCACTCAGTCCCTAGGCCTCCTAAGCCATCATCAACTACTCCTAGCTCTGTAGCTAACAGTAATTTCTGTGTAAAGGGATAAAGCAGGATGTTCACATCACGTGACATAGTGCCCTGCACATTGGAAGTATTCTGTGAACAGTAGTGGTAATGATTCACGGTATTAACTTATTTTATTTTAAATTTTGTTTCTTTGAGATCTTGTGTTTATAGAGTTTAGGCTAATCCTATTTGGAATCAAACACAACACATAGAAAAACCATTGAAACTTTCGGTGGTACCTGGTGAGTTCTGCATGTAATATATCAGAGTTTTTCATTCAGGTCACAAGCTTGAACTGCTATAGCCAAGGAGTGAAACCATCTTAGCTTGCACTCCTTAAACTTAAAACCCACTTCAGATTTAAAAGTTGCAAAAACAGAGAGAAAAATCTGCATACGTCCTGTGCTCAACTTTTGCTAATATTAGCGTCTTATACAAATGCGATTGTCAGAAATGGGAGATTAAAATTGGTAAAGTGTTACTAAGCTAATGATCTTGGTTAAATTCCACTGATTTTTATGTGGATGACTCTTCCTAGTCCAAGATCCTGGGAGTAGGGAAGTCTGAAGATGGTTGCTGACGGTTCTACCAATGGTTCTCAAACTACTTCTCCATCACTTGACTGAGCAGGGAAAAATATCAGTCACAACAGGATATAAATAAAAGAACAAGAGGATTATAAGCATTTGGGAAGGAATAAAAGAACATGGAAAAGGAAGTGCAGTTGCTGTTATGTAAAGAAACTGGAGAGTAGGTATTTCTCCATGTCAGAGCAACTCGAAGATGACTCTGAGGATGCTCTGATCTCTGCAAATGTTTCCTAAAAACGAAACCTGTCAGTGTGTGTAACAGGTCACAGAGAGCCAAGCAACGCTGCTGAAGGCTGTGTGGTACCAGGATTTCTTAGGGGATTGATTTGAGTCTCAAGTAAACTCCAGCTACCTGGTAATTTTAGAGTATAAAACCCACCACTCCTAACGGTTAGTAGGCCAGTTCTTGGGCTGCTAGCTAGCACCACTTAGAACAGTCAGGAAGTCGATCATTGCTTTGGGTTTTTAGTTCAGATTTGGAGCCGATCTTTGAGAACCCTTTCCTCTCTTTCTTTAAACCTTGAGATGAGATGGATGGTTAGGAAGGAAGGGGAAAAGGGGCTGCTGAAACACGAGAATAATCTCCAGGCGCTGGAGAGATGGCTCAGTGGATAAGGACACTAGCTGCTCTTCCAGAGGACCAGAGTTCAATTCCTAGCACTCATATCAGTGGGCTCACCTCTGCTTATAAGTTCAACTCCAAGGGCTCCGACACCCTCTCCCTGGCCACTGAGGGCACCTACATGCATGTACACAAACATACATGGAACATGCACATAAATAACAATAGAAAAATGCAATCTTAAAGGATAATCTCCATGAAGCTTGTTGTGAATACCTGTTTGAGGATAAATAGCAGCCTCAGTTATTGCTGGTGGGCTCGCTACATTATTAGATCCGCTCTCTCCTGAAATCTCACACCCTTTTCTAAGGTAGGCACTATTTTCTCCATTTTATAGTGTGAGAATAGAGTCTGAGAAGTTGAATGCTCTGTTCAAAACGTCAAGCTCGAAAGTGACAGATGCAGCCCTCGGCCCCTGCGCTGCCAGGCATCAACGCTTCTGCAGTTTCCCCCTGCACTGCCCCAGAGCAGGTGGCAGGGCCCAGGCTGCGCTCTAGTCTTGCGACTCCCAGCAGAACCAACAGCCGGCCACCTCCGTGGGTCATTCCCGCCTGGGAAGAAAGTCCCCCTGACTGGCTGTATGCCTCACATTGCCAAATCTTCCATGATGACTTCGTTTTAAACCTAGACACTTCATTGGTTGCAGTTAAAAAAAAAGAGTTCTAGCACATTGTCAAAAAATTCAAATGATACTGGAGCATCAAAAAGAAGAGAAAATCTCCTTTGCTACTGGCCCCTCTGTCAACTCTGTTTTGAGTGCAACCACTTGTGAACCTTTTTCAAACTTTCCAACATTGTATGTGCACATAGGTGTGTGTATGTCTATAAAATGAGGAGAGGATCCTTGAAATACTACTAACATTAAATATGTGGATAAACCAGGGCAGCCAATGCAAGTGAATTGTGTGTGTGTGTATGTATGTGTGTGTGTGCATGTCAGAAGTTTTCATGTTCAGTCATCTTGATCTCCCCCATCCCCATCATTGTCCCTTCAGAATGTGATTTGGAATCAGATAAAATCAATATTCCCTTTAAATTAATCCACATAGCACCTCACCAAATAAGCACCTGATATTGATTCCCAGGAGCCCTTGAGTTGCGGAAAGATATGGTAAGTGGTTGATCCCCTTAGAGAGGGGCCAGAGTGTCAGAAAGGAAGGGCACGCAAGCTATGTGGAGAGAGTATGCTGTGGTAAAAATCACAAGCAACGGGCTGAACTGCTAGCGTGCACACACAGTCCCCTGGCCCCGGAGACACTCATGTGCAGATTTTCTGGTGGCTGAGGGGAGGGGAGAGCACAGGAGGGGGGGGAGGAGATAGGCAGGAGGCGGAATGTGGGCTGGTCAAGTTTAGGATTACAGCCACCACAGGGCGGTCTCCTGCCACGCTTTAAATAGCTAGCACCTTCCTGGCCCCCTCGAGAATTCTCCGACGGGACCTCAGGCAGAAACTTCACCAAGGTTCGGAATATTTTCTTCTCTCTCTCTCTCTCTCTCTCTCTCTCTCTCTCTCTCTCTCTCTCTCTCTCTCTCTCTTCTGAGACTCAGAATGTAGGTTGTTGGGATCCATAGACTGACAGCCGAAGGGCTTTTGATGTCCCCTGACAGCTCTTAGGTGTGCAGGTGCAAACACCTCATACGAAGGGGGTGGCTCGTGACTTGAGGGGCGACAGGAGTAGGAGACAGCGAATCCTGATTGGGGAGTTAAGTCACGGAGTTTAAGTTGCGAAGGTATAACATATCTCCGCACACAAGCTTCACAGCGCGCCCATGCCATCATTCCCACTTTCTCAGATGAGCAAACTGTGTTATTCATTAACCTCTTTGGAGGCGGGCAGGCAGTGGTGCTGGAAATGGGTGAGGTCTGAACCCAGCTCAGGAGAACCCACAGCCTACATTCAACTGCCCCTGAGGAACAACTTTCACGGGGCTGAGAGAGAGGAGTGCTGCTTGATTGCTGGGAGGGGGAGGAGGCCAAGTGGGGGTGGCTTTGCCTGGCTGGAAGACATCCCCAAGATGGTTGGTTAGTTGGTTAGTTAGGCGAGGCCGGAGCAGCATGAGGCCAAGAAGAGTTTGATCAGCAGAGAGACTTCTTGCTCCCAGCTGACTTTGAAGCCCACTCTAGGTTGTATAATAGTGGTGGGTTCCACTCCCGGCCTTTGGGGCTGACTTTTCCAGTCCTTAGGGCTGGAGGCAGAAGCTAAAGGAAGCCTGTGGCTTGGAGGGGTTCTTGATGAGAATGTTCCACTAACTTGAACTTGTTTCAGGGTTTGAAGAAAGCTCACTTGCTTACTTCTCTAGGAAGAGGCATGCTGCTTCATGCTTGTATTCTGAGCACTTAGGAAGCTTGAGGCAGGGGGATCACCTGGAGTTTATGATCTGTAGTGAGTTCTAGGACAAACTGGGCTACAGACCTTGTCTCAAAACAAACAACCGCCAAACAAACAAACAAACAAAACAAAAGCTAAAACAAGAACCACAACAAAAGGGGCCACTGTATAAAACGAGGAGGGAATCACTTGAAATACTAACATTAAATATGTTGATAAGGCAAGGCAGCCAACGTAAGTGAATCCCAGGGAATGCAGGCTGGCATAAGTCCCATACAGTTTACCACCAATGGGGCAATCGTGACTTGATTTCATCTACAACGGCTTCAGGTGCTTTTAGCATACATACACTCGATTTTCTCAACAAGGGTAGGACTGGTGTAAGAAATGAATGTGTGTAAAATGCCTAGCCTAGCCCATAGCACCCACTCATTAAACTTAAATCAAACTGAATTTATCTTCAATCTCAACATCAGTCTAGAGGAGGGTGCTTCTGGGAGTCAGAAGTTGAGAGTTAGGACTTCTTTTTCATGTCGCCGTCTCTAGGGTAACAGTTTGCTATGCTGTTGTTGCTGAAGAGAGGAAGGGAGCAAGGGAGGAAGGGGAGAAGGGAGGGGGATGGAGGAGGGGGCAATGAGGGATAGAGTGAAGGAGAGGTTTTTCCCATGTATGTTCATTCAAGAAGGAATGGAGGACGGAGTAGTGGATCTTTAGAGAGCTCCGTTCACTGCATTCAGTCACTGCTCTCATTCGGTATCCTGCTGGAGATATTTCTTTGGTCAGAATAGTAAAGATATAGGCTAGGAATACATTCCTATGATGCTGCCACTAAGAAAGAAACACCGTGGTTGACATCCCAATCTTTCAGTGCATGTCAATACTCTGAAAGGTGTCTGGCAAACATGATCATTCTATATACACTGATCCCATTTTCTGTAACACACAACCCTTTCTTTCAATATGCATTTTCCCAAAGCATAGTTTTTTAATGATTATTTAGAAGCTCCTAATATAACTACCATACCTTATTAATATACCTTCCATTTTTTAGCATGTGTATACTCTCAATATTTTTTGGTTGGTCTTATGCGCATTCACCATCTTCAACACCGGAGCTTTCCCCCACGGTCACAGTTACTTCCCTAGGGTGAATTTCTCAAGGGACATCAGTGGCTTTGACAATATGTCAACTGTCATCCCCTTTGTGGTCCTAGGCTATAAAGAGACTGAATTTCTTTTCAGTGTGTCACAGTTGGCTGTGAAAGGCAAGGGAAAGTGCAGACCACCACAGACTATGAATTCAGAGAACAGGCATCAAGGAAGCAAAGTTGGCTCTACGGGGTCAGTGCTTTCTCCTTCAACGTGAAGGGTACAGGGAGTCTTGGGAGCTGTTCCCCAGCTCTGCCAGTGAGGGGGCGCCAAGAAGGAACGGATTGGAGGATCGAGAAGGAATAGAAGAAGAAATTCCCTTGGGAATCTTTCTGAAGCGGGGAGGCTTTCCCTGTGGGGTTCCCAGCAGTGACAGGGCTCTCTACTTGCTTCCCAGGTGGGATGGATAACAGGGTCTCGGGAACAACCAGTAATGGAGAGACAAAGCCTGTGTGTCCAGCCATGGAGAAGGTGGAGGAAGATGGCACCTTGGAACGCGAGCACTGGAACAACAAGATGGAGTTTGTGCTGTCAGTGGCGGGAGAGATCGTTGGCTTAGGCAACGTCTGGAGGTTTCCCTATCTCTGCTACAAGAACGGGGGAGGTGAGAGTCACTGTGCCACACAAGCCCCCCCCCCAGGAAGGAGAATGCTTCTGTCTGTTACGTTTACTGTCCCTCTGGGAAGTTCTATAAAGGCATAGAATGCTGGCGTTGAAGGGCCGTGACAGGTCATTGATGATGCATCGCAGGAGACTGAGATCTAGATAAACCACGTGAGCGTCCTAGGGCTTTCTCTCTTAAAGCCGTGTGAGTACAGGCTCGGATCCAGATGGGAATGGATCCGGGCTCTGCTCTTACTTGGTGTGATCTTGATCAAGTTCCCAAAGTCCCTAGAGTCTCATTGGCTGTTCCTGCAAATCAGGATAGTAGTACCTGTTTTTCAAGGTTGTTGTAAGGCCTGGGGCAACTCCATCCATAAAGTGTTCAATAAATAGGAGCTACACTGATGCTGCTGCTGATACCAAACTCTTCTGGGATCTTGAGATTCTTCAGTTTTGGCCTTGTGTCACCGCCCACTCCTCAGCTGGTACCATGACATTCCCAGTACCATCTGTTTCCCAACTCTCCTAACTAGTATCCTCTTTGACCCTCATGGCTTTTCCTTTAAAGTTCTCTCTCTCTCTCTCTCTCTCTCTCTCTCTCTCTCTCTCTCTCTCTCTCTCTCTGTGTGTGTGTGTGTGTGTACACATACTTCTGTACTGGCTTCTCATTCTCCTTCCCAGCCCTCTGGGGTTATTGCACTAACCCAAATTCAGGGAATATCCACACCTTTATGGGAAGCCTTGGACAGAGTCCCCAGATACTAAAGGGTGTAGAGTTGACCTGTGCGTTAGGAAACCATCCTGTTCTGTTGATGGACAAAGCTTCCAGGGATTGCAGGTCATGGGTCTGTTTTTGTAGGGAGGCTATGTCCAGAGCCCGAGAAATGCAGAACACAGAGGTAGGTCACCAGGGCCAGGACAAGTCGGAGGGGAAGACATCTACCCTCTTTCAGGGGAGCAGAGGACTCCAAACTTAGCAAGCTCAAGTCTCTCTCCGGAACAAATGGTTTTGGAGAGAGGAGGCACACAATCCAAGGTGGAGAGAGGAGGTTGACTGGGAGAGACCAAAAGAGAGGAGCTCTTCGCTTGTGCTGTCTTCTTCCGGACTTTGTGGACTTTGGAGACTAGCTGTGGGGTTGGAAGTTAACTTGTGTTTTTCCCAGAGGAATGGGGATGACATAATATGTCCTTTCTCCCCAGGAATTCTGGCTAGTGGCCTGAAATCACAGGACTTTGCTCAGTCTGAATTGTGAGTGAAGGAGGGAGGTCTTCCCGATCCTCATCTATAGTAGATACTTCTGTGTTTGATGAGGACTTTGGGCCTGAACGCCTTTCCTTTAGAGCAGTAGGTAGAGGGATGTGGCTGGCTCAGGGCACAGACAGGAGTAAGAGACTAAAGCTGTACCCTGGGACTCGGAACCAATCACCAGCTTAGCTTCTCATGTGCCAGAAAGATTATGGGGTAGGAAGATTTCCCCAATCCTCTCTGGAATTGGGTAAGGGTTGAGGCGGCGATTGCCAAGCTTAGTGTAAAGCCACTGGGGGTGAAAAAGTGGATGAGGACTTTGTGTGCTACCTCCCTATTTACTGATGAATAACAGCAGCCTGGGGGTGGTGGGGGTAACGTTCTGATGGACTTTGGAGCTAGAGGCTAATACCCAGGTTTGCTCGGAAGGGCACGAGTCACCCAAGTGCTACTGGGAGAATTCAACAGCAAATGCTAATGAAGCTCGGCACAAGTCACTATTGTGCTTGGGGTGGGGAGGGGAGGAGAGGGCAAGGGTAAGTGCTTTGTCAAAGACCAAGGATGCTATTGGAGGAACCCAGAGCCTTTGCCTCTGCATTCTCAGCAGTTCATGCCACAGAGAGTAGACTCCAGAAGAGCCTTAGGGTGGGTTACATCCCTTTTTACATCTCCTTTTAGCCAGTGGATGACCTGATGCCAAGGGGACTCATTGCTGTTGATTTGGGGAGGAAGGGTGAAGAAAAGACACACCGAGAGCTTATGCATTGATTTGACCCTTTTCTGTTGCCCTAGTAATTGTTCTTAAGCCCATTGCTCTCTCTCTGACTGAGACTTGGGCTCCCAGGGATGCCAGGCGTGTTCTGAGTATGTTCTGGGAAGGATGCTGGGTGCTCTGGAGAGCTACTGCTCTTAGTCATGTGTTCTATCAACTTGTTTCTGGACTCTTCCCTGAGGCCACATTGTCACACAGTCACTATTGTGCTTGGGGTGGGGGTGGGGCAGGGGAGGAAGAAGGTAAGGTAAGGACTTATATTAGTAATGCGTTTGTGTGGCGCCAATGTCAAGCACGAGGAACCTCAAAGCTTAGGGATGTCTTCTTACATTTCAGCTTTAACACTTTGCAGAGCTAATTCAATGTGAGCTTCGTGGTGGGGTAGGAGCTGAGGTAGCTAGAGGAAGGGCTACCTGCAGAGGGGGAGGAGCTGAAGGAGCTAGAGGAAGGGCTATCTGCAGAAGGGGAGGAGCTGAGGTAGCTAGCAGAATGGCTAAGCAGCTGAAGTCTGGAAAGTTTGCAAAGAGAGCTCAGTGATAAAGCCCACCAAGACCTGGATGCTAAAATAGCCTGCTCAGGGACATTGTTAGGAAGAATGCCTACCTCTGTCACCTTGGCAGGCCTCTTATCTAGGATCCATGGCCCCATCCTGGCATCACTAAGAAGGTTTCCTAGAGTTGCCAGTATGTCGTTTGTGCTCGCGCACAGACAAGGAAGTCTTGACTCTATGCCATTAACAAAAAATACTGGGCACCCTGCAAATTGTTCCAAGTGCTTGGGATACATTTGTAAATGCACCAGATCCATGCCCTGCCTCATGGGCCTTGTATTTTGGAGGAAGGAAACACAGCAAAGCAAAGTTTAACAATAAGAAACTTATATAGGGTATCAGAAGCTAGCAAGTCCTAAGGAAAGAACCAGACGAGTGGAGTAAAGGAGATGAGGAGTCTGGGTGTGGGCTTGTGGCTGTTTTGTGGGGTGGGAG
>NW_004949099.1:35633157-35665393 GCF_000317375.1 Microtus ochrogaster
CTGAGAACCTTTGAATGAAGGCTTGCCAGGAGTGAGGGGGTGGTCACGTGGTCATCGAGGTGAACATGCTGTAGGGAGAGGAAGCCAAGGTCAAATGGTCCCAAACAAGAGCCCACTTGGCTTTACATAAAGGTAAAGGAGGCCTATAAGCCCAGAGCAAGAGCAGTAGCTAGACGGTGCAGTCAGAGAAAAAAGTGCAAAAGTCGCTGTTGCACGCCTTCTGTGGCTCACCATAGACAGGACACCAACCGCAGTCCCGAGAATGGACTCCCCACCTGAGTCTCCCTTGGTCGTGTATAGGCATAGGGGTGACTCAGGCAGCTGTCACTAACACACCCTCCCCAGCATGGGCCACGCTGCCTGCCTGAAGTGACTAGAGCTCTCTGTCCAGCCGGCAGGCAGCCCAAGCAGAGGCTCCTTTCTCAGTGCTCATTTGCTGTTTTGCTGGCTTAGAGAGCCGCCTCATGATTCTTGTAAACTTCGTGAACTTTCCAAGTCTTGTGATCTTTTCCTCTCCCCAGGGGAGGGCGTGTTTAGATTTGGAGCTATACAATATGAATGCAGATCACGAAGGGTCTTGCTGGCTACTGTAAAATGCTACCTTTTCCTCTAGGGACATGGAGAGTCAGGGCAGGAGTAGCAAAGGTCTTGTACTGGACAGCCCAGTTATAAAGCTAAAGGTTCTGGACCAATCCCTGATTTCTATGATGGGTAGGGTTGATTGTTAATCTTACAGGCTCTGAAATCGCCGAGGGAGCAGGCCTCCAGGACACCTGTTTGGGATAGTTTAGATCAGATTTGCGGTGTTGAGGGGAAACATTGGGTAAAGGGAACCTGCTGTCAAGCCTGATGACCTGAATTTAATTCCTCTGCCCTCCACCACGTTGCCCCTTCACCTCTCCGTGTGCACTGTGACACGAAAGTCCTCCCACACAGACACATCCACACAAAAAGAGCATGCCCGTGAGAGACTGTCTGGACTAGTTTAGTCAAGGTGGGACAATCCACCCTAAAGGAGGGGGCTGCACCACTGTCTGGGGGTGGGCCCTGGGCTGTATAAAAAGGAGACAGTGTGTCGAATAAGGGCGATCATTGCTTTCTTCCTCCTGACTGTGGATGCAGTGCGACCAGCTGCTTTAAGCTCCTGCTGGCTTGATGACTCCCCACCGCCATGGGCTGTAACTTGAACTATGTGCCAGAATAAACCCCTCCTTAATTGTTTTTCGTCAGGTCACAGAAAAGCAGCTGAGACAGGGACTTCTCTCCCAACTATTGACTCTACCCAAATATGTGAAGCCTCTCTAGCTCTCTGGACCCTGGCTGCCAGCAGAATGAATTTCTCAACCTCCAGCATGTCTCAGACTGTGTATGTGAGATATGTGGAATGTGAGCCCTTGACGTAGTTCCCATTGCTAACCCCCGTCTAAGCAACCCAAGACTTTTAACCTGAAAAGGGTTACTCTTCCTGAGACTTGAAAGGCTATAGGTTTTAAGAGAAAAATAAGCGACTGGATTTGGGGGAGGATCGCTGACTTGAGATACATTTGGCACATTCAAAGGGATATGTCCTTGTGGCAGTACAATATTTGAGTTTGGAGTCTGTGTGAAAGATCTGGCTGGGAATACACATTTAGGTGTCACTATCAATTTGAAGACGTAAAAAAAAAAAAAGAAGAAAAAAAAAAAAGAAGAAAGAAAGCCAGGCGGTGTCAGCGCACACCTTGAATCCTAGCACTTGGAAGGCAGAGGCTTGCAGATGTCTGTGAGTTTGAGGACAACCTGGTCTATACAGAGAGCTCTCTGAGAGTTAAGGTTGTTACACAGAGAAACTATGCTGAGAGAGAGACAGAGACAGAGACACACACACACACACACAGAGAGAGAGAAACAGAGAGAAACAGAGAGAGACAGAGACACAGAGAGAGCCCAACATGGTAGTTTATATCTGTAATCTCAGGAGGCTGAGGCAGGAGGATTGTGAGTGTGAGTTGAAGGTCAACCTGGGCCACATAGTAAGGCCTTCTGTCTCAAAAGAAAAGAGAGAAAGAAACACACACACACACACACACACACACACACACACACACACACACGCAGAGCCAGCCATTTAGAGTATGTGAGAAAAGAGAAAGAGCAAAGAGACAAGAGAGCAGTGACACAGACTGAAAACCAAGAGAAAGGCAGCTGAGGATGCTGGGGAGGAGAGATCAAACAGGGGATGCTGCAGAGGGCCTGAGAGGGCAATGGGTGGGCACTATTGCTGGACCAGCTGCGCTGGACCAGCCAAGAAGGATTGCAGTGGATTACTAGACCAATGCCTGATGGGCATAGGGTTAAGGAAAGAATGGAGATGGAGAGAGAATTGGAAGCCATAATTACAGATATTGCTGAAAGACTCCAACGAGGAAGCATGCACATCTCTTCTTTCTGCTTCCTTTTTCTGGGTGGAAGTAGGTCGTCCCCGCCCCTGGAGGAGGAGCATGCGGCCCACATGTCCAGTCACTCTGGCCTGCGCCCCTGCACTGGAGAAGTTGCAGACTTATTTTTCTAACCTTTTACCATCAGCTCCCTGGAGAGAAAATAAATATGCCTTTCCCCCAAGACCTGTCCAATACAGAGCTCAGCTAAGGGGATGAAGGGACTCTGGTCATTCCAAAAGGCATGGTGGGACAGGTGTGGGGGATGAGGTTGGGTAGAAATAGTATTACCATTCAGTTTGGCAAGAAGAATTTTAGTGGCTTGACTGTCAATCTCAGCGTGACTTAAAAATGGACTGTCAACTGCTTCCTTTTGATTCCTCAGTCTCGGACTGAGTGCTGGGAACCTGGAGTTCTATGTCCACACAGCCAAAGACTGTCTAATACAGGGCAGGCGCTGCCCCCACCCCCTGCATTCTGATCTTTATGTTTTTAACATGTCATGTGTGCATTCATTGCACAAGTTACATGCTCCACTGAGACATGCTCCCCCGCAACTTCTCTGCTCTCACTAGTCTCTCTCATCCCCCTAGAGACTTTTGCTTTTATATTCATATCAGACATATATATGCACACATATATGCAAACACTAGTAATTTTACGTGCCTCTCTATAAAATCTAATGACTACAAATGAGAGAAAACTTAGAATACCTCTTATTCTGAGTCTTAATTCCCTTAATGTAATTGTCTCCAATTATATTGTTCACTTGTAAACCACAGAACTTTGTTCTTGTTTGAAAAAAAAAAGCTCCATTGTGTGTGTGTGTGTGTGTGTGTGTGTGTGCAGGCACGAGCACATGTGTGACATTTAAAAAAGTTCATTTCTCTGTTATGGGACACCTTGGTTTCTCTGTAGCTTAGCTGTCAGGAGCAGTGCTGCAGAAACATGGTTGTGAGTGTCGTCTCTGGGACATGCACTAGCACCATGGTAGGGTTTTCTTTGTCCTCATCCTCGCCGGCATCTGTGGTTACTTGTCTCCTTGACAACCGCCGTTTTGACTGGCGTGAGATGGGATCCAGTGTACTTTGCTTTGCATTTCTTTGATTTTTTTCTATGCTTATTGTTCATTTGTGTTTCCTCCTCTAATAACTGTCTGCTTACTTTATTATCACTCACTGGTTGGGTTGTTTGATTTCTTGTTGTTTAATTCTTTATATTTTCTAAATATCAATCCTCTGCCAGATATATTGCTAGCAAATACTTTTCTCCTGTTGTGGCTCTCCACCCAGTTAACTGTCCCCTTTGTTGTTATGGTCACGTCTTCATTACATGAGGGCCCATTGTCAACTGTTGGCCTCATTTCCTTGGCTCTTGCCTGTGTCTCCATCTTTAATTGTATTGTCATTTTTAATTTAATGGCATTTTTTCTCTAACAATTCCCCTGTTTTATTTTTACAGTAAGGCATTTGATCCATTTGGAGTTGAGTTTTGTAAAGGAAGAGAGACAGGGGCCTAGTTTCGTCCTTCTGCCTCTGGATATGCGGCACTGGGGGTCGAATGGAACTGTCTTTTCCACAAGGTGTACTTTTGGAGTATTTCTCAAAAAACCAGGTGGCAATAGCTGCATGGGTTCAGAACTCAGTTTTGTGTTCTAATTCATTCTGTGCCAGTGTCGTGCTGCTTTTGGTACTGGGGCTCTGTAATACAGCTGGAAATCAGGTCTGGTGATACCGTAAGCGTTATTTCTTTGCTCAGGGCTGTGTTTTCTATCTCAGGTCTTTTGTGAGAAGCAGCTATTTTGGTAGCACAGGAGTTACTCCACGCCCACTTTGGTCAGGCTGGCATTCGTTACAGTGTATGCCTTTCCGTGTACACACGGACTTCCATGGCTAATACAGAGCATAGTTCTTCGTATCTTTAAAAAGTGGTGGGAACGCTGCAGGTGACATCATAGAGTGTGCTCCCTTGGAGAGGGGTGGCTCCTGCACCGCTCTTTTTCTGGTTCCTCCCCACTCATGGGAAGTGGGCAGCACATTTCAGAATGCTGTGGGAGTTTACATGGGTGAAGTGTGGGTGTAGCCAACCTTTGTCTCCCTTGGCTCTTCCTGTTTCTATAGGGTGTCACTTTGTAGCTCAGGTTGGCCTCGTGCTTATAATCGTCCTTCCTCGTCCTCCCAGGTGCAGGTGGTAAAGGCATGTGTCTCTGTGCTGGACTCCATCCTTTAATGGTGATGAGAGGACCGAAGGGAGGTACCCCTCAGGACTACCTGGGTTGTGCTCTGGTCTCTCTTGATCAGCACCTGGTCACTGGCCCCTTCCCGCTTCCAAGCTTCCAGAGTAGAAGCTTCTCTGGTGAGTGTGGACTTTGTCCACTCGCTCAGGGGCAGAGCTGACCATGGGCCTGCAGTTAAACATTGGCTTGGTCAGTTAGGAAAGGGCCGGCCACGCAGATGGGGTGCTGAACTGGACTGTCAACTTTCTGGAATAATTAGGACTTTCCACAGAGACCACTCATGCCAGCGACTGCACGTTCTATCTTCCCTGAATTTTCCCATCAAACTTTGGACCCCTTAGACTGTCCAGTCTTTTCCAGTTGGCTTTCAGGGCATTTGGGTATTTTTTTTAGTGCCTAGATAGTGTGTGACTACAAACTAAACTCTGTCCCATCAACTGGACCTCTGTTCCCATTAACTTTCAATTAACTGCCATATTTAAGATATCCAAATTGAAGAGGACACACATATGCACAAAGCTACTGCCACTGTCAAGCTAATGAACATCAGTCACCCTCACAAACTCTCTCCTGGCCTTGATAATCTCTCCTTCCTCCTGTGACCCCACTGATGTGTCCCTGGGCAACCAGGAAGCTCTTCTCTCATTGGAATTCAGCTTATTTTTTTTTTTAAATTTTATACATGAGCTATGTATCTTTTTTTTTTTTCTGGCTTCTTTCACTCAGAAAAATTGTTCTGCGATTCAGCCATCATCTCCTTTTCAGTAGTTTATTCCTTGTTCTGAAGGATTGCCTTTACAGACCGCAGAGATAGCTCAGACGATAGAGTGCTCGCTTTGCAAGCAGGAGGACCTGCGTTTGAGCCTTCATCCTCCAAAAGGCCTGGTGGTGGATGCTGGAGAGTCTAGTATCAGGGAGGCAGGAACAGATGAATCCCTGCAGCCAGGCTAACCTATTTGGTGAGTTCTAATTCAAAGAGAGACTCCATGCCAAAAAATGTGGATGTACGAGGAATGACACCTGAGGTGTCCTCTGGCTGTGAACACACTCAGGTGCACACACACACATGCAAACATACATGAACACATACAACTTAAACAGTTTTTAAAAACCTTAAATTTTGTTTTCTTTATATTTTTTCTGATTACTCCCCGCCCCCGACAGGGTTTCTCTAGCTTTGGAGTCTGTCCTGGCTCTGTAGACCAGGCTGGCCTTGAACTCACAGAGATCCCCTTGCCTGTGCCTCCCAAGTGCTGGGATTAAGGGCATGCACCATCACCGCCTGGCTTTTGTCTGATTTTGTTATCACAAAATTCATGCTTCATAGACTGAGTTTGACAGTTTCCTTCCTTTTCAATGTTGTGTAAGAAGTTTGTGTAGAACTGCTGTGATTTCGTCCTTTAATTAAGGGCAGCTTTGATGGTCTTTCTCCTTGAGTAATCTGCAGGAGTTGGTGCTTTTTAAGGAATTTGGCATTTACTCTATGTTGCTGTAATTATCAGTATACCATTGCTCATGAATTTTCTTACCATCTTTTTATTATTTGTAGAATTTGTGCTAATGATATGCTTCTCATTTGTTATATTGGCAATTTTAAAAACTATTTTTGTGTTGTGTGCACATATGTGTACATGTGTGTGTGTTGCCTGTGCATGTGTGTGCACATGTGTGTGTTACACGTGCTTGCATCCATGTAGACGCATGCACACCAAGGACAACCTTTGGGGGCAGGTTCTTGTTTTCCACCGTGCTGAGGCAGAGTCACATGTTTCTGTGTCTGCTCTGCTACTCCAGGCTGGCTGGCCGAAGGCTTCTGTTCCCGCCTCCAAACTCACTGCAGACACGTGTCACTGCACCTGTGCTCTTTAAAATGTGGGTTCCAGGTATTGAACTTGAGTCCGCAGACTTGCGTGATTAGCCCCTTTACCCTCTGAGCCCCAGGCCTTGAATTGGTAATTTATGACATCTGAAAGTCTGTTGAGTTTGTTGTCTCAAGAAGCCAGATTTTGGTTGTGTTGATTTTCTCTCAGGCTTCGTTTTCTTCTTTGGCTTAGTTTGGGCTTCATTGATTTTTATTTCTCATTTATTAAGGGGGACGCTGAAGTTATTGATTTGAATTCTGTTTTCTTTTCATGATAATAGATAACTCCTGCTACTGCTTTAACAGAATCCGCAGATTTGAGTATGTTGTATTTTATTTCACTCTCCTTAAAAAACTTCCTAATTTATCTTTTGATTACTTAATTGATCCATAAATTATTTAAAAGAGTGTTACCTAATTTAAAAAAACTCAGAAATGTGGGCTTCTCCAATGTCTTTCTTTAATTGATTTCTAGTTTAGTCAAGGTATACATCTGTCTGAATGATTTTCTTGCTTATTAGGATTTGCTTTGTGGACTAGTAAACATTCTATGTGTGCCAGAAAATAACGCATACCTGACCGTTGCTGCTGGAATGCTTTATAGATGTCTTATAAGTGGAGCGGAGTTACACAGTTTTCAAATATTTTACATTCTTAATGATTTTAGTTTATTTGTTATTTAAGCAATTGAGAGAATAATGAACATTTTAATTTTAACTAGGAATCTATATACTTTTCTTTGCAGTCCTGTTCATTTTGCTTCATAGATCTCAAAGCTCTTTTTTTAAAAAGTGGTTTTGAATTTAAGATATTATGTACTCTTGATGAACTGACCTCTATTATTATGAAATTATCTTTGACACCAAAAATACTCTTTGCTTTAAAATCTAATCTGTGCAATGCTAAGATAGACATTCTTTTGAAAGTTTTTCTCTGATTTTTAAAGGATTATGGCCTGTTATAGTATTTAATATAAACAGATAAACACTCTTCAGGCATTGTGGTGCGTACCTGGAATCACAGGACTGCAATTATAAGACTCTGAGGTAGGAAGATTGGGAATTATGGGCCAGCCTGGGCTACATGTGAGACTCTACCTCAAACCAAACCAAATAAAAATAAAGATTCCAACTTTCTTTCAATAAGTACTAACCTGAAATATCTCTTTCTCTCTTTTTACTAATAACCTCTTCATTTTTAGAAACCTCAAACGTGTCTCATTTCATTTAGGTAGCATGTTCTTGAGGCTGAGTCTTTTAGTCATTCTATTTAGATCACTTACATTTAGTACAGCTGACCATAGTAGATTAATTCTGACTTCTTACTATTTGTTTTATATTTGTGCTATTAGCTCCTTATTTCTCCTTCCTTCTGTCTTCTGTTATATTAATTAGATTTTTTAAAAAATTATTCTACTGCTTGTATTGTTCTTTTGTTGGCTTACTGTTTATAACTCTTTCTTGTGTTAGTTCAGACTTTGTAGTCTTCATCTTTACTTCATTAAATTTTATTTTCAAAGGATATTTACTCAATGGGGAGCAAACCCAGCAGGCACCGATTCAAGCTGTGCAGTGAAGACAAAACATAGGCCATACAGTTTCCAGATAAGAGTCTTACAAACCTATGTTTTTCTCCTGAGCATTGTACTTTTGCTACATATTTTATTTTTCTATTTGTTAGAAGTTATTTACATTGTACTTTATAATAAATCAATTTTAGTTTTGAATCCTGTTATAACTCTTTGGCAATTTCATGGCTCCATAAATCTTGGTCATTTTCAGTTCCTTCAGTACATGCTCCCATTTCCTCCCTCTCCCACAAAACCTTCTTCCCAACAAGGCCCCTCCTACTCTGACCTCTTCTGTTTGATGTTTGACCCACAGGGTTCTGTTATGGTTGTCCTCATGAGCATGAACAGGGGATGAGCTATTGGAAAATGGCTAACTTCTCTGTGGCTACCGCATTGAAGAAAGTGACACTGTCTCCCCACAGCCCCCACACTGTCCATAGACCTTAAGGGAGGGGCGGGGCATGAGCAATGCCTTTCCTATGCATGATGGGATGTTGACAGTCCCAATCTCTTGCAGGTCTGTGGAGATAATCACAGCTGGGGTGAGTTCGTGACAGCAATGCTTGTGTCATGACCGAAAGACATTGTTCCTCAGTTACTCTCCTCATCCTGGGCTCTGACATTCCTTCTACTCCTCTTCTACGCTGTTCCCTGGGCCACAGGTGGTGTAGAGGCTGTTATAAATGTCCCGATCAGGGATGAGTGATTGACAGCCGTTTATTTTCAGCACTCTGACCAGTCTTGAGTCTGCATTAACCACTGTCCACTGCACAAAGACACGTCTCCGATGAAGAATGAGAGAAGTTCCAATCTATGTAGATAGAAACATAAATGTTTGGAAGGCAGCTAAGTCAATTGTATCTTACTGCTTTTTTTAGGGAGGGAGTCAGGGGACATATTCTAAGTAGTATCCCTAGTTTGTGTTGAACTCTCTGTGTAGACCAGGTTAACCTTGAATTCAAGCATCCACCTGCCTCTGCCTCCTGAGTGCTGAAATTAAAAGCGTGCACCACCCTGCCCAGCCCAGTTGTGTTTTTGACAATGTAGTTACTCTTTCTAGAGTTCTATATTCCTTTGAGGATATGTATTGTTTGTGGCATAGTCATTTCCCTCTGCCTGAAGGATACCCTTAACTTTTCTTGTAGTGTGTGTTTTGCTGGTGATGGTTTCTTTTCATGACTCAAGAAGTTTTTTTTTCATTTTTTATTTTTGTTTTTGAGCAAACATTTTCTTAGTGTACAATTCCAGGTTGACAGCTTTTCTCCTTATTGCTATAACAATTTGTCTCTCTGCTTGCTTGCTTGCTTTGCTTCCAAAGATTAGTTTGATGTTTTCCTTCTTTTTGTTCTTCTGTATTTATGTGTCGTTTCCCTCTCTGGTTACGGTTAAAAATTTTCCTCCTGAAAAACAGGGGCATTTAAGTAACAGGATTGTGATGTGCCTTGGTCTAAACTTCTTTACATTTCTTTTGTTAGGTGGGACTGGAGTTGTCCCCAGTGACAGGAACACATGCAGTATCCAGTATCAGGAGGGTCTCAATGCCTATGTATGGTCAGTGGGGTTAGGTACTGTATGAGCCTTGTTATCTTTAGTATTTTGAAATGTTCTTTTTAGTGTAGAGCCATACCACCCGAATGTGCCCAACCTCAGACATACTATGCCCAATCTTAGCCATACCACCCAAGTGTGCCCAGTCTCCACTAAACCACCCTGAGTGTGCCCAACCTCAGCCATACCACCCCAAGTGTGCCCAATCTCAGCTAAACCACCCTGAGTGTGCCCAACCTCAGCCATACTATGCTGAGTGTGCCCAACCTCAGCCATACCACCCCAAGTGTGCCCAGTCTCATACCACCCTGGGTGTGCACAATCTCAGCCATACCACTCTTGTAATAAGGAGGCTGCTAGCTAGTTCCCAGCCACTTAGCCCCAAAATAATTACACAAAAATTGTATTATTTAAATCACTGCTTGACCCATTAGCTTCTTATTGGCTAACTCTTACATCTTAATTTAACCCACTTCAGTAATCTGTGCATCACCACAAGGTTGTGGTCTACCAGCAAAGTTTCAGTATGTCTGTCTCCAGCGGTGGCTCTATGGCTTCTCCTTTACTCTGTCCTTCTTTCTCCCAGCATTCACTTTAGTTTTCCCTACCTAGCTCTTTCTACTCTGCTCTGCTATAGGCTCAAAGCAGTCCTTTATTAACCAATGGTATTCACAGCATACAGAGGAAAATCCCACAACATACTCTGAGTGTGCCCAATCTCAGTCATACCACCCTGAGTGTATCCAATTTCAGCCATACCACCTGAGTGTGCCCAATCTCAGCCGTTCCACCCTGAGTATGCCCAATCTCAGCCGTTCCACCCTGAGTATGCTCAATCACAGCCATGCCATCCTGAGTGTGCCCAATCTCAGCCACACTACCTTGAGTGTGCTCAGTCACAGCCATGCCACCCTGAGTGTGCCTAATCTCAGTTGTACAACCGAGTGTGCCCAATCTCAGCCATACCATCCTGAGTATGCCCAATCTCATTTGAATAGTTCTTCCTTTCCCCTCAGGTTGTTTCCTCTCTCCTGGCTCAAGTGGAAGGTTCTAGGGCTTCTGTTCATGTGGGCCTCCCTTTCCTGGTTGCTCTCTACTGTGAATCTTCCTGACAACTTTGTCAGTAGGTAGAGATCCATGCAGAGAAAATACTTGAGTACAGCCTGAACTATCCAGCAAGATCTTGTCTCAAAACTCAAATATTTAATAAAAAGTCTGAAATTAGTATAATAATGTCTTTGAGAAGGGTTCAGAACTGTAGTCTGTGTGAGGTTTCTGGGTATTTGTCATTCAGTGGTCTCCCCGTCATTTCCACGAGGATGTGTGATAAGGCAGTAGCTGAGGCTCAGTGGGGAGTAAACCCAGCAGGCACTGATTCAAGCTGTACAGTGACGACAAAGCTTGGGACATACAGCTTCCAGGTAACTTGGTGCCCCTAGATCCCCGCTGTGGTTACAGATAACATAGAGTCATCCTCAGTTTTATGCTTTCTGTCTCTGGGGTTCTGACCAGCAGTGTGGGGTGGTACTGAGAGGAGCTGTATGTGGACTTTGAAGAGAAGAGTGCCAGGTAATGGGCATCCCATTTTCTACCCACAGGTGCCTTCTTTATCCCCTACCTCATCTTCCTTTTTACCTGTGGCATTCCCGTCTTCTTCCTGGAGACAGCCCTTGGCCAGTACACCAACCAGGGAGGCATCACGGCTTGGAGGAAGATCTGTCCCATCTTCGAGGGTGAGTAACTCTGTGTCCCATTCCATGGGCATAAACTGGTGCTTATAATCCATAGCCCTTGTTTAGGAGGTCTGAGTGATGAACAGCAGTTCAGAGATTAAAACAGGACCCGAGTCTCCATATTAACCTGCATTTTATCTGTGATCTGTAGATTGAGATAGTTATATAGTCCATCAGATAGAACAGGGATAATGGATGCACAAGGCAAAGGCTTTGGATTAAATGGGTGAACGAGTGGAGTGCAATGCTATTTTATTGTATGTGTTTTAAATATGTAACAATGATTTATTTTTAATAGGACATACTTAATCAGAAAACATTTTAAAAGAGAATTTCTTTTAAAAAATTTATTTTTATTTTTATATTGATGTTTTGCCTGCATAAATGCCTGTGTGAGGGTGTTGGATTCCTTGGAATTGGAGTTACAGACAGTTGTGAGCTGCCATGTGGGTGATAGGAATTGAACTCAGGACCTCTGGAAGAGCAGCTAGTGCTCCTAACCTCTGAGCCATCTCTCCAGCCCCTTAAAGGGAAATTTTAAATGAGAAGAGTATTTCATTAATTAGTCTACCACTTTGACATAATAACTTGAAATTTTAGACTGCTTCATCTCTGTTTACTTGGCTAACTCCTTTCTGCTTTGAAATGATGTTTTTTAGAGGCAAACCCCTGGAGCAGGATCCTTAGATCAAACCGATTCTCATTAGCTTGTCCTGTGGCAGTGTTAACTGGCTGACAATGTCAAAGACATGAGCAGATCTTTCCTCCATTTCCTGTGGTGTTCAGGATTTAACCCAGGGCTTTGTACATGTGCTATCACTGTAGAATATTCTGATATATAGACAGATAGAAAGACCATTGAATTACAACATTCGTAAAAACAAACCAATAAAACTTCACCAAAAAGTCCTGCATGGGGCAAACTTCTGTAATGCTAGCACTCAGGAAGCTGAGGCAGGAGATTGAGAGTACAAGAACAATCTGGGCTGTATAGCAAGTTTGAGGGCCCCTTTTACTATATGAGACCCTATCTCTAAAAACATCACCCTGGTTGTAGCTACAGAATACAGGTACTTTACTGTGTTATTTTACACCCTGTGGCTATTTGAGATGATAACTATTTTAAAGGTTGTTCATCCAGTGTTTGTATTTTCCCGTGTGAACTGCCTGTCTCTACTCTTGTGGTTTTGTGCTGTGCGCTTGGTATGTGCCTCTGTGTGTGTGTGAAGGTCAGAGGTCAACCTCAGGAGTTCTTCCTCAGGCACTGTCCAGTATTTTATTTTATTTTTTTGAGACTGAGTCTTTCCCTGGCCTGGAACTTTCCAAACAGGCCAGTCTGGCTGGCCAGGGAGTCCTGAAGATCTGCCTGTCTGTGTCTCCCTGGATCTGGGATCAGAAGCTCATGCCACCACATCTGGCTTTTTCTTTTTTAAATGTGGGTTCTGGGGATGAAATTCAGATCCTCATGCTGGCAAGGCAAGCATTGTCTTCAGCCCTGCACTCATATTTTTATTTTGGAAACAAGTCAGATTAATTCTGGGAAAATGAACTATTGTCATGGTAGAGTTAGTTTTTTTATTTTTATTTTTATTTTTATTTTTTTTGAGACAGGGCCTCACTAGGTAGACCATGCTGTCTTTGAACTTGTTTTTATTCAACTGCCTCTGCCTCTTGAGTGCTGAGATTACAGGCATGTGCCACTCTGCCTAGCTCCAGTCTTATGTATTTAAAAGGTATCCCAGAACCTGAAAAATATCAAAGTTCAGGCTTAGTAGCAGAAGACAAAAGTGCTGAACCAACCTAGGAGACCCATTGGAACTTAGAAACTCTATTCCTTTGGCCAGGAGTCCAGGCTTATCATTTTTTGCTATGGGCCCTGATCAGGGCATGCAAGTCCCTTCCTACACAGGGGTGGGTGGTGTGTGAGAATGTTTGCACTATCCTGGCCCAAAGCTTCAGTCCCCTCTCCAGGCATCGGCTATGCCTCACAGATAATCGTCAGTCTCCTCAATGTCTACTACATCGTCGTCCTGGCCTGGGCCCTCTTCTACCTCTTCAGCAGCTTCACCACCGACCTCCCCTGGGGAAGTTGCAACCATGAGTGGAATACAGGTAAGATCATTGCTGAATAGCCTCCTTCCTTCTCCTGCTTGGCTACGTCAACCAGGAGTGAGATCATCACTGTATCCCAGTCAGTCAACCTCTAGTTCATATTTTGGACTCAGATCCTCTCCAATAGATTATGATGAACTTCTGCCAATCAAGAGTATTGCCAGTGGCAGACAAAGGTCTGATGTGTGAGTAAGGCCCTGGCTTCCCATCCAACACTCCCCTTCAATGTGAGATTTCATCAGCCTCACAAGCAAAATGTCATGGACTTTAAAAAAACTTGATATATTCTATTTTTGTACTACGCAAATAGAACCGACGTCCTTTTCTGTGTTCAGTCACTTATTGGCTTCTGTCTGAAATATGCCCTGTTTGATATTGTCAACGTATGTATTTGTTTTTCATATCTGGAGCAATTTTAAGTCTTTCAAACTTATAATTTGTCTGTGCTCAATTCAGCAATGAGCTGTTCTGTCCATTATCAAGAAAATTCGTAATAGCAATTAACTTCTATGTTTGTAAGCCCATGTGAGCAGCCTAGATCAAGAGAACTGATTTTTTTATGTGTGGGTGTGGGGGGGGTGGGTTGAGACAGGGTTTCTCTATAGCTTTGAAGCCTGTCTTGGACTAGCTCTTGTAGAACAGGCTGGCCTCGAACTCACAGAGATTTGCTGCCTCTGCCTTCCAAGTGCTGGGATTAAAGGCGTGTGCCACCACCACCCGGCAAGCACTGATGTATTGAGAGCCATGAAGACAGCAAAGCTATGCAGGTGGGACTTCTCAATGGTCCCGCCTCTGAGGATGGATGGGTTTTGTGTGCGGTGTTCTGTGTGCAGTCCATGTGTTACTGAGCACCTGACATGTGGCCAGGGTGTGGGAGGAACAGAACAGTGGAATTTACACTTTACATGCCAGATGGCGTAGTGGCTGGGCAGCACAAAGAACATGCTGGCCAATGCTTTGCTTGGCATCTCATTGCTACATGTCACGATCATTGTCCAAGTGTCTTTTAGTGCTCATCTGTGAGAGCATATGAAGGGGCAAGGGCCACGATGAATGCGTTCTTGTACAGAGAAGCCATTGGCTCTGAGCTGGAGTTTGAATCCCTGACTTGCCAGGTTCAGACTGGCTTTCATTACTTTGGCTTCTGACTGTTCCTCTTAGCTCATGGTGACAATCAGAGGTCCAGTGCCTCACACTCCCTTCTCAGGCAAGTCCTTGCCCGTCTCTGGTGCCACCTGCCTTCTGCCATCTTTTATCAAGTGAAAAGTCAGATCTTAGAGGTATGCTTCCCCACACCCAAAGATTGAGATAGGCTCCTCCCAAATGAACTGGTGGCCTCACGCTGACCCTTGGCCCTACTTGGGCACTTTTCTTTTTGCTGCTTACTGATGTCGTTGTCCTTTTAGCTGGAAAGGCAATGAGGTGTTTTGTCCTAGCACTTTATAAGATATCAAGAAATGCTGAGGGCCTGGGAATGTGGGTCTGGTCTAAGCCCTGCAACTGGCAATGCAGGAAAGCAAAGAGCCTTACCCTCCTGTAGCTGTCACCAGGTGACAAGACACCCTGTCTCAGTTGGGGTTATTACTGCTGTGATGAAACACCCTGACCAACAGGGGAGGCAAGGGTTTATTTGGCTAAGGTTTCTACATAAGCCTGATCATCACTGAAGGAAATCAGGACAGGAACTCAAGCAGGGCAGGAGCCTGGAGGCAGGAGCTGATGCAGAGGCCTTGGAGGGGGAGCTGCTTATGAGCTTGCTTCCCCTGGATTGCTCAGCCTGCTCTCTTATAGAACCCAGGACCAGCAGCCCAGGGATGGGACCACCCATGGTCCCTCCCCCACTAGTCACTAATTAAGACAATACTCTTAGCGGCGGTTCTCAGCCTGTGGGTTGTGACCCCTTCAGGGTTCGCATTTCAGATATCTGCAAATACTTTCACTATATTCATAACAATTGTCAAATTACAGTAAAAAATATTTTTATGGTTGGGGTCATCACAACATGAGGAACTGTATTAGAGGGTTGCGGCATTAGGAAGGTTGAGAACCACTGCTCTATAGAAGAGCCGACAATTGTGTTCAAATGGATAGAGGCATTTTTTTCAGTTGCAGCTCCCTCCTCTCTAATGACTCTAGTTTGGGTCAAATTGACACAAAACCGCCCAGCACACACACTGTGAACAACATAGAAAGGAATATAGAAAGAAGAGGTATACATTGTCAGGCCTGGCAGCACCTTTACCCGCCGGGTCATCTGCCTTTGTATTCCCTAAGATTATATTGATGTTAAAACATTAAAAAGAATGTCCGCATTCTGTAAGATTCCAAAGTGCTGTGCAGGTCGTGAAGAGCCACCATTCACTGCTTCACATTTATGTTTCCATTTGCTATAATCCACCAGCCCTCATATTAATACCTGTGTTCTAGCGACCAGGAAAGTGATACGTGGGTACCAAACTATCACTCACCCAGGCCCGCACAGTCGATACCTGCACAGTCAGAATCAAGCCAACGCTCTCTGACCTTGTTCCTGCGACTGTGTTCTTGGCTGCTTTCCTATGTGACTTTCTTCGAAGGTGTTCTTACCATTCTTCCAAGGCTGTGGCTCCGCCTGGGACAGCTCCCCAGGGATGGCTTATATTTTGAATTACATGGCACACAGATGTAGTAATATAAGTGGCGGGGCTGCGTCCCCAGCACCCCGGCCGCCTCCGGCTAGCTTTACCCGAAATAATTACACAGACACTGTATTCTTTTAAGCATTGCTTGACCCATTCTCTTCTAGGCTAATTATCACATATTAATTTAGCCCATTTCTAATCATCTGTGTGTAGCACCCCAAGGTGCGCTTACCGGGAAGATTCTAGCCTACGTCCATCCTGGGTCGGAGCTTCATCGCGTGTGCCTCAGAGAGCAGAGCTCTCGCCTCTGCCCTCAAGAGTGGAGCATCGTGTCTCTCTGAGGCATCTGCCCCCGAGAGGAGAGCTGTCGAGTCTGACCTCACTTCCTCTTCCTCCCAGCATTCTGCTCTGTTTACTCCTCCCTCCTGTTTTAACCTATCAGGGCAAGCAGCTTCTTTATTTAATTAACCAATGACCTTCCTCCATCACACAGAGTCTTTCCCCAGGTGCTGCTCTGTAGACAAGCAGTGGGCAGTCCACAGTGGGAGTGTGTGAGGTGAGGTTGCCTCGTGGAAGGCTACTATGTAGGAGAATGTGTGGCTCGCAGGACTCTAGCCTAGAGCCTTCTTGGCCACCTTACTCTGATCCTGTTATCTTTGGTCATGCCAATGTTGGCTGATGAACTTCCTCCTTCCTCCCTGGGGTTCATGGGTAGAAAACTGTGTGGAGTTCCAGAAGACCAATGGCTCCCTGAATGTGACGTCTGAGAATGCCACTTCCCCTGTCATCGAGTTCTGGGAGTAAGTGAGACCTCTCTTCCTTTGGGATGTGGCTCTGCACTCAAAAGAGGGACCTGGGCTGGGGACTTCCCTGGGCAGCACCAATGTGGCTTAGCTCTGTAGTACCTTTACTATGGTTAATGCAGGATTGTTCTTAGACAAACTTTGTAATTCTCATGTTGGAGAGTGTGTACCTATACTAACCGCCCTCCCTTCTGTCTGAAGGTACTGCACCTCATCCAGACCCTACCCCAAATGTCATTCACCCAAGTCTTGATCCCTGACATCAAGCATTCTCAGATGGATGAGAAAGTTTATGCTACTTCCCTTCCCTCAGGCTCAGTGAACCTTCCAAGAAAACTGAATTGGGTACAGTGTGTGTTCACCACACTTTAGGTCTGTCTCCATCTCTGTGAAAAAGAGAGCATCACAGGCCTTTAGACAGGAGCTTGGAGGTGTCACTCTCCTGCCCACACATGTACCCTCAGGGTTGGGGTGGTTGTTTAGCATGCTTATGACCCTGGGTTCTATCCCTGATACAGAAAAGAAAACCCCACAAAATCAATAAAAAACAATAACACAGAAGGGAGGGAGAAGGAAGGAAGGAAATCCAAGCAAAAGGCCAGGGTACACCTTCTCTCTTAGGAGGCGAGTCCTGAAGCTCTCAGATGGCATCCAGCACCTGGGGTCCCTGCGCTGGGAACTGGTCCTGTGTCTCTTGCTCGCCTGGATCATCTGCTACTTCTGCATCTGGAAGGGGGTCAAGTCCACGGGCAAGGTCTGTGCTGGCAAGCTCTTTCTCCCTCCCATTCCAGGACAGCCTGCCTTCCGTAGGGACTGTCACCCTTGGTTTAGCCTAGTCAAGACAGGAGGGAATGACAATAGCAATTTATGTGGCTTCCTGCCTTGATTCTGTGCCTCTAATGGGTTTCACCCGTGTACTCCTGGGGGATGAATGGAAGGAGAGAGGGAGGGGAGGCAGCACCAGTTAGGAATCAGTGGGTGTGAGCACCTTGCAAATCTAACAGAGCCATGGGTCCCCGTTTCATAAGAGTTCAGTGCACAGAGAATGCTGTTAGACCACACACCTCAGATGATTCTCAGCCAATTCAAAGATTTTGGCCCGTTCTTTGCCCTAGAGGCCGAAGTGGAGAGGGTGTGTGTGTGCGTGCACACGGGCATGCATGCAGGCAAGCATGCGCTTGCATCCTGAGCTCTTCTGAATTCCCACCCTGGAGGCCTCTCATGAGTCTCCCTTCCTAATCTGACCCCCTCCACCACCGGAAGGGATCACATGACACAGACATTTGCATGCCAGACCTCAGTGCTGTCTTTCTGCGCATTTGTGTGGGCAAAGGCTTGTGTTCACACAGCCACTCCACAAATACTGGGGCTGGAGGGAAGGAGAGGGGAGCTGTGGTCCAAGGTTTGGAGAGACGGGACTGAACGGCTGCGAGGCTGAGGGGGGAGCAGGACGGGAAACTCCCTTGGCCTTGGCTGTGGGCTGGGAGCTCCTGTATCATACCCCTTCCCCCTATTAGGGAGTTCCAGTGCGCTCTAGTCCAGGGCACTTAACTTACTCTGTTTTTGCTTCTCCTCTGCGTTGGCCAGGTGGTGTACTTCACGGCCACATTCCCTTACCTCATGCTGGCGGTCCTTTTGATCCGAGGAGTGACCCTGCCTGGGGCAGCCCAAGGAATTCAGTTTTACCTGTACCCCAACATCACACGTCTGTGGGACCCCCAGGTGAGAAGCAACTACAGGGTCACCACATGGCTTTGGGGGTTCTTGAACTATACTGAGTACCTCAGCTCCCCTATGGCCCCCCAAGTATCTGTGATGACGGTGGTTAGCACGGTGGGACTGGGAGTGCTCCCTTCTGCAGATGTGTGTCCACATGGAGTACCTCAGATGACGGTGGTTAGCATGGCGGGAGTGGGCATGCTCCCTTCTGCAGATGTGGGCCAGCAATTGCTTGTGGTCATAAGATGCCTGCCACTGTTCGTTCTTGCTCTACAGCCGCCCAGAGGACTTGGGACCCTGGCAATCATACTTAGGGACTACAAATACCACTCAGCACTGTTACTGGAAGGCTGCCCCCCTCTCTCGCCACCTCAGCCTGCCACCCTCTGCCCTATGGTGCCCTCTCTCCGGCCAAGTGAGCTGACTCTCTAGTCTCTGCTTCCTGCTCCTCCCACAGCAGCTGGGCTGGTGTCAAATTTCCTGTCAGTTGTCTCTTTTCATTGGGCCTCCCTTTGAGGTGTCCATGCTCTCTCACTCCACTGCCTACAGTTTCTCCGTGTCCGGGGGGGGGGGGGGGTTGTGTTGCTTTATAGTGAGGGAGTACAAGGTGGCCCGATTGTGAACGCCTGCTTCTGACAGGTGTCCTCTTGGCAGCCATTTTGAAGGCCGGTCAAGCAGCAGGGATGTCATGGCTGCTACCCAGGGTTACATGCTGCTGGACTGAGAGGGGAGAATGTATCTAGGTCAGTGATATTCCTCTTGATTTTGGGGGATTCTGTATCAATGCAAGGACCGCCAGCGGACTTGAGGACAAATGGTTCTCCACAACTAAAGGACTGTCGGATGGCCTTGCATAGCACAAGCCCAATTTGTGAAGTTGTTGGGAGTTAAAAAGGCAAAAAATGGTCACAGAGCTCCCAAGTCCCCGCTGGCTGGAAGCAATAGTTCTCCTTTGGGCGGAATTGGGGTTGATCCAAAGCTGAGCCCTTCGCTAGTCTTCAACTTCATCTGGGGGAATTACAAGTCTTTTCTGGGTAGCCTGGCTCCCAGCAGCCAGGCCAGCCCCAGCCAGAATCTCCTCACAAAGCAGCCTTGGTCTTGAGTCTTCCTGAGGGTTGTGAGCCTGGCCTTCTCCTCTCTGGGTTCTCACAAACCCCAGAGATACAGGCTACTATCAAACAGTCACATGAGGGCACCGGGACTTGGTCAGGCTATGGAACTAAGTTATAGGTCCGGATGCTGTTGAAGCTTCAGGGATTCTGGAGCTTGGCCAGCAAAGCTGTTTCACCACGCAGAGAGGAGGACCGTGGGCCCAGGCGTATGCAGTATTTAAGTGGTGTTTCTGTTCTGTGATTTGGAAGCCTTTTGTCCTTCCCTGGAACCGGAGGGTTGTGATGGACAGTGGACAGTAAGCGGGCTGCTCTCGGGCAGCGGCGTCGGCAGGCTAGATAAAGGCAGGCTTGGAACCAGCTTGCAGAAGGGGCCCTCGGGGTTCTAGAACAACAGGTAGTCTGAAAGACCGAAGGAGCCCAATATTGGTAGCTCTGTCCTAATCAGCCATTTGTAGCCAGCAACTGACACATCCCTGGCACTGATTAAGAGGTTTCCATGTCTTATTTCAGCTAGACCTCAGAGCATATTAACGAGACAGTTCGCCTTTATAGGTAGAGAGACAGGTCTAGAGGCCCTTAAGGTTTTGTGGTATTGGACATGACTGCAGGGTGTCATGTGTGCCAGGCCAGCTCTCAACCCCAGGGTTTTAAGACTGTCTGTCTCCGCATCTGCAGCTGGAAACAGGTCTGGATGACAATCCTACAGACTCTTCTGGAAGGCAAGGAGGCAAGGTGTCTGCTCACCACGGCTTCTTCTGCAACTCCCTTACTGCAAACTGTACCGGGCTGCGTTCTGTGCCAGGCCCATGCTAGGAGCAGTGTACCGTGCATAGTCCCCAGAAGTCACGAGCATGGGCCAGGCAAGCTTCAGCTCCGGGGTTTAATGAAGTTGTATCTGCCTCAGAGAGAAAGGCTTACTGGACCCCGAGCTCCTGCTGCCATCCATCCAATCATCAGGCAACTGTAGGCTGCACAGGGAATGTGCCTGTTCCGTGGGCTTTGTGGCTGTGGGCAGGAAGCAGGTTCAAGGGCAGCGGGGGTTGTAGTCTTGTGTTGAAGGTAGGTGGTTGTCACCCGTGAGCTGAGTAGAGCCTGCAGGGTGGGACATCCTGCTATGCCCTAATTGAATGTAGTTGGCACTCCTTGGGGAGTGTGATAATCCCAACTGGTGTTTGCCTGGCACTTGAGAAAGGTACAGAATCCCCACTAGGTAACACAAAGACTAAAGGCATCTCTCCCGCCATGAGCAGAGGCGGGGAGCCAGGGGAGACTGCTGGGTTCCTCTCTCATTTCCGCCTCTCTGCCAGGCTTGCTGTGAGCTGGCTGGGTTCCTGCCTTTCCCAGGCTCCAGGGCTCCTGCTGAGAACTGGCTCTTAGGAACACAGCACCTGCTTTCCTCACACCACGCGCCTGTCCCTCATCGCCACCTCTTGTTCTACTGAGCTTCAGATGATGAGTAAGGGCAGGGAGTGGGGGGAGTGGGGGCAGATTGTCTGAAGAGCCCGGTGGAAACTGTAAAACTCCTACGTGTTGCAATTCTCATGAAGTAGGGTGTTTAACCGTGGATCAAAACTAATTCTTTTTTTTTTTTGACAGTTTCTCTGTGTTGCCCTGGCTGTCTTGGAACTCGCACTATACACCAATTGGACCTTGAACTCACAGAGCTCCGCCTGCCTCTGCCACCCAAGCCCTGGGATTAAAGGCGTGCGCAACCACCGCCCACTGAAACTAGGTCTTAATTTTGGTGGTGTCTGTTGGGAGCTGAAACGAGAGCTGCTCACAAGGGCTTATCTCTGGCCAGGCACGGGGCTCAGGGCCTGGCATGGGTGAATTGTTCTAATCACTAAACACATCCTGAGTTAGATATTGCCCGCATTCTATAGATGGAGATGTGAAAGCTTAGAAATTGAAGACTCATTGAGAAGCAGAAGCTAGTACGTGAGAGGGGTAGGTTTGGTCCTGAGTACTCAATTAAACAGGGATTCACAAAGCCCAGGCTGGCCTGGAACTTGCTTTGTAGCTTGGGATGCCCTTGAATTCTTTTCTTTTCTTTTCTTTTCTTTTATTTTTTTTGGTTTTTCGAGACAGGGTTTCTCTGTGGTTTTGGAGCGTTTCCTGGAACTAGCTCTTGTAGACCAGGCTGGTCTCGAACTCACAGAGATCCACCTGCCTCTGCCTCCCGAGTGCTGGGATTAAAGGCGTGCACCACCACTGCCCGGCTTGCCCTTGAATTCTTAATCCTTCTGTCTCTACTTCTCAAATCCTAGCATTACAAGGCATGTGCCATCATGACCATCTGAAAGCTTATTTGAGTTCTAAGGACAATTTTTTTTATTACTTAGGGTAGAGAATTATTAATATTTATTTATGTATTAGGCATTTTGTATCATTGTTTTATTTGTTATTGGACTGATTTTTTTTTTTTTATTGAGAACAGTACGGTTCAAAGAGGTTAAATCAAATACCAGTAATGGTTAGAAGTGGGGCTGGAGCCTAGGTCTGTTTGACCATGACTGTTTGACATTTGACCATTGACAGCCATGGCCCTTCTAAGAATAGCAGGCATTTATCCACAAATACGGACTTTGAAGACACCATTCCTGGATCTGTTCTCTTCCTCTCTCCCCCAAAGGCCTCTTTTTGCCCACACTCCACTAAGTGTTTTTCATACTTTTTTTTTTTCTGGGTCAATCTTCTAGCCCAGCAGGAGACACATCAGAGTTCTGTTCTGAAACCCAGGGGGGCATGGAATGATGAGGCAGTGGGTCGCCTGTGGTGGGAAACAGCACAGCTTGCTGTGTGTTCCTGAAGCCTCCCCCACCACCCCATCCTGTTCCATTCCCCTAACCCAGCAGGCATGATGAGCTGCAGCTGCACAGAGCTCACTCTGCCAAGTTCACAGCCAGAGGCCTTTTGTCAAAGGCCGCATCTGACCCTTGAGCTTTGAACTCTCGCCCTCCTGGGTGGCAGTTTCTCTGTTCTCATTGACCTCTCTCCTGCCATGGCCCATTCTGCTTCCCTGTCCCCAACTCCCGCCAGGGGAGGCAAGCAGCCAAGTCTTGGTTTCTCTTAAGACTTCTTCCCAAGTCCAAGTTCACAAACATGCATAGTCACAGGATGGGGCCACCACCTGCCTAGGGGCCATCACAGTGTCTCTGTAGGCACACAGGGGGGTGTCCTTTTAACACAGGGCCAACGCACTATGAGGCGGGGCAAAAGTTCAAGGCTAGTGAGGCTTTCAGGCTGTACAGCTAAGGCCTGGATGTCCTATTTGGGAGAAAGCAGCTGACATCATGACAACTGTGCCATGAACTCAGCCCTCTCACCTCCAGCCCAAGGACACCCTCTCTGTCCAGACTCGGTGTTCCGTGCTTCAATGTCCTGCTGGTTAAGTGGCTCAGACCCTATGGGGTTAGGAATGAATAAAACAGAGCAACATGGGAGGTCACTGTGTTCCCTGAGATGATCAGGACACTTTCAGGAGGGGACCTGGAACGTCTTGAAGGAAAAGTCACCTGGGTGGCATCACTATCATGTCCTTGCTGTCCCCTTAGCACCACCCTTTGCTTGCCCAGCAAATGGAGTTTGCACTCCCTCTACTTTTCCCCATCGCAATCTCCCCTCTTGGTGCCTTCTACCCCTGTGCTGTTGTCTGGTGACTTCTAGCCCTTCCCCCAACCTTGACTAAGCTTCCACTGTGGCTGGCTTTTTCCTGGGGGAAGTGCTCAGTGAGCAGAGAGGACAGCCGGCTGCAGACATTCTCCCCTTCTCTGCCATCTCTCTCTTTGGTCCCTATGTCTGTAGGGACAGAACTACAGTAAGAGGAGGGGTAACAGGCCTGCATCTGAGGCCGTTTCTCAAGGACTCTGTCAGGGAGTGATCCTGTAGTTCGCTGTTAGTATCACCAGGGAGCTTGGGAAAGTTCTGGGTTCTCCTCCAGCCTGCGAGGCTCAGGGTCTCCGTCGTGAATATTGGCTGAGGAGCAGACGTGATTCTAGGTGGTCAGATAGCTGCCCTTGGGTCCCCTAGACGCCCATCGTGGAGAGGATGATTGGCACTTGAGTAGGAGAAGCAAGTGGGGGGGGGTGAGTGTAGAACAGGGAGCCTGAGGGTGGTGGCTATGGTGAAGGAATTAGGGAGGGGCAGGAAGGGGCTGGGGAGCTGTGGGGCGAGCAGGGGCACTGGAGGTTGTTATCTACGGAAGGAAATGAGGGGAGGTAAGAGGGCTATGGCCTCCGGAGCCTACCTCCCGCAACCCTGAAGAATGGCTTAGCCCTGAGACTTGATGGGATATTATTTTAGCTGTTCGATTGAAACCACAACACGCAAGGCTGGGTCAGGCAGCTGAGATAACAGTGACAGCCACACTGAGGTTTAGATGGGAATTTTTTTGCTTTCCACTTCATCCTCTGGACGCCCGTGAGTGGAGGACTATTCTCTTCACTTTTAAGACATAAAGGATTGTGGAACAAAGCTACGGGCTTGAAGTGCTTTTGATATTATGGACCCACGGCCCTAGAAATGCTGTGAGACTTGAGATAGGAGGGCACGGGGCAGAGCCAAGGGCTTCGTATTCATGTCTGAATTCCTGATACCATGTTCTAGATCAGGAGCTCGAATCTTCCCCACCATGCCTCTGCTAGTCTTCTTTGAATGCCCAACATCTGTTCCATCCTGTGGCATCCCCAAGAAACTCTATTTAAGGGCCAAAGATGAAGAGCCAGTATGCGAGTAGTGGGAAGAGGTCTGCCACCACCGCTGGCAGAGCCTGGAGCACACCCTCTTGCTCAAGTGGGCATGACTCTCATGGGCTTCCGTGCTGTTCAGCTTCCTCCTTTCCCTCGTGTAGGTGTGGATGGATGCAGGCACCCAGATCTTCTTCTCCTTTGCCATCTGCCTGGGGTGCCTGACAGCCCTGGGCAGCTACAACAAGTACCACAACAACTGCTACAGGTGACTCTCTCATCTCTTGGCATCCCAGGTTAGGATGGACATGCCGTTGGTCCATCTGTATCCTACCCTGGTACCCCAAGCCAAGGAAAAGCCACAGAAGCTGGCGGTAGCTGGGCAAAGGATTGCTTTTCAGAGGGTAGCATAGCTGTGATTGGCCGGAAGACTCTATCAGGCGCACAACCTTCCCTGGATTAAGAGGCCCACAGGTTCAAGAGCGCTATGCCAGCGAGGATAGTAACTGCTGATATTGCACGATGGTGACCCGGTCTTGGTGACTCTACCTGGCAAATGTGTCTTTACACATTCTCGCTTCACTATCTGGGCCTGCCTCCCAGACAGCCCTTGCTGTATGATCTCTGTCTCATGCTGACCCGGTTCATACTCAAGAGTTTCAGCCAGTCTTAATATTATCTGAAATATTGCCAAAATTTCTATTGTGCATCTCAAGATCAAATTGGGATGTCTAAGAATTCTTTGTTATTTGTTATCTATGTCCGGAGCCCATGGGCTCATATCAGAGTGGCCGTGTCCCCAGATGTAGGAGCAGTGTGTCGGGGAGGAGGTGATGGAGCGGCTGGAATGTTTAGTGTTTTCATTCTTTCAGGACCACCATGGTTCATTCCACATATGAGTTAGCTAGTCAGGGGTCAAAGGGCTGGAGGAGGGGTGCCCTTGACCAGTCTGAATTCTGCCAGGGAGCCCCATCCTTGGCCTCTTCAGCTGTAGGAGAGGCTGTATTCCCCGGGGTTTCTGTTAGCTCCTAGACAGAAAGCCCAGGCTTCTGGCAGTTCTCTCCTGACCTAACCGGATGCCTCCTTCTGCTACCGGCACCCCACAGGGACTGTATTGCCCTTTGCGTCCTCAACAGCAGCACCAGCTTCGTGGCCGGGTTTGCCATCTTCTCCATCCTGGGCTTCATGTCTCAGGAGCAGGGCGTGCCCATCTCTGAGGTTGCTGAGTCAGGTGAGTGTCCTGGGGAGGTTAAAGACAGGTTCACCCTTGGCAACCAGGATCTGGAGTTAATGCTGAAAACAGGTCCCGATTTTGGAGTATTTCAAATTTTTTGAGTAGGGAAACCTAACTGTATGGGTCCGTATAAATGTTCCCAAATCAAAAAACAAAACAAAAAAACAAAACAAAACCAAAAACCAAAAACCAAAAAAAACCCTTCCAAGCATTTTCGATAAAGAACATTGAAGCAGTATATGGCACATGCTATGTAGAGCGTCTGGCTTGTACCATGAAGTGTAAACTATGTTAGACTGATACCAATACTGCCTTGGCTGTTCTAGAGTGGGAACTAGGTCCAAGGTCACGGGGTACCCTTGGCTTTTCAGAGGAAGCTTCCTATGGCTTATCCAGGCTTTGGCAGGGGAATTAGTTCTTGCCATTTGAATAACTTAAGGGAGAGGTTATTTAACAGTAGCGGGTTCTTTTGCTTCTGGGTCACTCATGATGGGGACAGAAAAGTCTTCAGGGTAGCCACAGTGAATTGCAGGTCCAGACCAAATCCAGCCTGAGCGTTTCCTTTACTATGGTTGTCAGCACAGCAAAGCAACCATCCTCCCCTGCTCTAGATTGCAGCAGGCCCCTCCCATCTTCTCTTACTTTCCTTCAGGTCAGCTTCATGGATCATTCTTAGCTTGAGACCCTTGGTTTGAGGCAGTAGATCTGGGCATCTGGAGGCCCTGCTAGACCCTAGTTTCTTCATTGCCAGGGTCTCTAGCCTCTCTTCTTGCTGTAATAAAGGGGGTTGTGCCAGGGGCACTGGGGACCAAGTGGATGTTTGGATGGCTTGTGTCAGTACGTGCTAGTGATGACAACTTTGGGGGCAGTTTCTTCCAGCTCTGTTATTCCATGGCCCCATCCTGGGAGGCCCTGGGGTTGCAGAGGCCTGGAGCTGGCTCAGGCTCTGGGCTGTGTTCCTCTGCTCCTGCCGTAGGCCCTGGCCTGGCTTTCATCGCCTACCCTCGAGCTGTGGTGATGTTGCCCTTTTCACCGTTGTGGGCCTGCTGTTTCTTCTTCATGGTTGTTCTCCTGGGACTGGATAGCCAGGTATTAGAGGCGGTCTCTCCGAGTCTGAGGGAGGACTGGGTGTGGAGGGCAGTGGTTGGGTTTGCACCCTGTGAGACCTTGAAGAGTTGGGAACTGGGTGGATGTGCCAGGTGGATACCTTTTTAGGGACCTGGAGGAGCTTTCAGGGTGGCGTTACCCCACACTCACATACAGGGATATCTGCTCTGGGGGCTGGAGCGGGAGGCTGCTGGTCGGAAGGAAGCTGGAGCTGGCTGGTGGGGCTTTCTCTGGAGTTCCCTTTTCCTCTACTTTCTCTTATCCTCTCTTCAGTTTGTGTGCGTAGAAAGCCTGGTGACAGCGCTGGTGGACATGTATCCCAGGGTGTTCCGTAGGAAGAACCGAAGGGAGATCCTCATCCTTATTGTGTCTGTCACCTCCTTTTTCATCGGGCTGATCATGCTCACAGAGGTGAGAGGCTGGGAGTCTGGATGGGGACCTGACTGGGAGCCGAACGGGAAGGACCGCAGGGTTGGCCTCCCGGCTGTGGGAGCACCACTTCCCTCTTTAGCTCCCACAGAATGAGCGGTTGAGGGGTAACTTGGCTCTAGGGTAACAGAACATATGGCAGAATAGATGGGAAATCTAACATTGGAAAAGCTGGCTCTCTGCTGGGATCCGGATCCCATGCTTCCACAGGGATGAACTCAAAGGGAAGGGAGTACCTTGGGGATGGGTGGCCTCTGTCAGTGTCACAGGCTCGAGGAATCCAGTGATGGCTATCCTTTCTCAAAAGACTAGATACACTGTCTGGAGCTTTCGGGTCTAACCCTGGACAGCCTCAGGGACAAGAATAATAGCTCTCTGATGCTCTTCATCTTCCATCCAAAAACAATGCTAAGAAATGGCGATTGCTTCTGACTTCTGGGGCTTGGGAGCTTAAAGCTCTCTTGTCTTATGCTACTGTCTGTGGGCCTTACCCCCTCTGTCCTACGGGGTACAGGGGCCATAGGGGTCGGCCCTTCTGCGTTCTCCCAATGATTGTCTCCCACGCAGGGCGGCATGTACGTGTTTCAACTCTTCGACTACTATGCAGCCAGCGGCATGTGCCTTCTCTTCGTGGCCATCTTTGAATCTTTCTGTGTGGCTTGGGTTTATGGTGAGTGGCTTCTGCCCTGGGCCTGGAGCCTGGCACACTCTCCCATGCCAGCACTCTCCAAGGGAGACAGCTGCTGCTCATACTCACTTTTCCTGTCTGTCACAGCTATACCGAGATCACCTAAAGGGTTCACATCCTGTCTTGCCCAAACCCTTTAACCCTTTCCTTTCCCTGATGGTGTGTATGCCCATGAATCCTAGCCAGCTGCTTTCTCCCAGCCATGGCTCCAAAGGCAGCCTTGTCACTCTGTTTGTCTATGCCCATCCTAGCCTGTTTGTCTCTCACAGCCTGAAATGCATCTTCTGTCCTTTTTCCTCCCCACCCCCCCGACAGGAGCCAGCCGCTTCTATGACAACGTTGAGGATATGATTGGATACAAGCCATGGCCTCTTATCAAATATTGTTGGCTCTTTTTCACCCCAGCTGTGTGCATGGTAACAGAATTCTCACGGGGTAAAGGCAGGGGGCAGGATGGAGGGACATTGTGGTTGCAGCGGAGTGGAGGCCTATGGTTCCCTTGGCCTTGGACACCATCTTAGATTTTTGTTCATACTCTCACTGGATGAGTTAGGAAGAGGAATCCCTCCTTCCCCTTCACAGAGGGTTCTCCTCACCACAGAGGCATTAATCGAGGTTTAAGGCTGTCAGATGAGCTGACCATTAGCCCAGTGTGAGGCTCATGTCCCAGACAGGACTGGAATGCAATGCTAGGTGCTCAGAATCCTGCTCCTGAGCACAGCCATGGGTCCCCATAGTGCTCACCACACACATGCAGTCTCAGTGACACACAGGTAAATGTCAGCTCTGGATCTCTTTATAGACAGGTGAGCACCCACACCATCTAGGATGGTTCAGTGAGCTGGGACGTGGCAGTTCCTGGAGCTCTTGTCGTGTGCCCGGCATGAACAAGAAGGGTAGAGGAAGACTGGAGTCCTCATGCCTACTCTTGGTGCAGGAGATGGCACAGAGTTAGGTCCTAATTAGAGCCGGCTAAGAGAGGGACCTAAGGGCCTGGCAGTGACAGGGGATGGACCCTGGAAATTGCTACCTGGGAATGGACTTTGAGTAAAATGTGGGTGGGGCTTAGAGACTGACTGACCTAGATACGCAACAGCACAGCCTGCTGGGAGCACAAACCCTACCAGGCAGTCTTGGGGGTGGGACAGGATGGGGGTGCCGATGGCACAGAGCCCCAGCACCAGCCTCTGTGTCTTCCATTGTTTTCCCTCCAGGCAACCTTCCTGTTCTCCCTGATCAAATATACACCCCTGACCTACAACAAGAAGTACACATACCCGTGGTGGGGGGATGCCCTGGGGTGGCTTCTCGCTCTGTCCTCCATGGTCTGCATTCCTGCATGGAGCATCTACAAGCTTAGGACTCTCAAGGGCCCACTCAGAGAGGTAGGCGGAAAGCAATGAGGGATAGAACCTCACTGGATGAGTGGGTCGTGGGTGGCAGATGGGTGGCTTCCCATGGGAGCTGGTGTATAAAGGGCACCCCCCAGCCTGGTATGGGTGCCACGGTTCCAGAGAAGTAGTCCTTGGGGGGTCCTAAGAAAGGGACACAGCATAACTGCAAGACTTTTGCGTCTGTGACTGTGGGTTGGCAGCTGGAAGCAGGTTTACGACAGGGAAGGCAGACAGACATTAGTAACGATGGACACCGGCAGGCACCCTTTCTCTACCGCCACAACTGTCTCTGCTGTCCTTTCAGAGGCTCTGCCAGCTCACGTGCCCGGCTGAAGACCTTCCCAAGAAGAACCAACCAGAACCTACAGCTCCTGCTACGCCTATGACATCCCTTCTCAGGCTCACAGAACTGGAGTCTACCTGCTAGGGCCAAGACTTTTGACATGCTTGTGAGCCTGGCTATGGACAGCTCTAGGAGCAGAGGGCAGAAGCCCCCTCGGTGCTGGGGGACACAAGACAAGAGGGGATATTTGGAAGCCACCTTCTGAACTGGGTGCCTCCTGTCTCGACTCCCCTCTTCCAGGGTGGTCCAAACATTGTAACATGTCCACATCGGTAACACACCTCTGAGGCAGCTTGGGAAGCCCAACAAGGGATGGAGAGGTGAAAGCCCGGCTGGCCGCTGGGCCCTCTTCCTTCCGTGCCATTAAATCCGATTTTCTCCCACAACTGCCTGCCAGTATGCCTGATTTCTGCCCTGTGTTTGTGCTTTGTCCCACCCCCACCTTCATTGTGGAACTGTGGCTCTCGGGTCCTGCTTCCTGCTAACTCTCCGTCCTTACTGAGTTTTCCCTGAATCACACAGCAGGCACGGCTGCTATGCTGGGACAGGGGAGACAAATGATGGGGCTAGACCAATGTCCTCCATCACACACTCGGATTGAGGAAAGCTGCCCCCTCTCTCCATGCTTTCCTAAGGTCTCATGTGGTCCAGCGTTGTCCTTCCCTCTGCTTCTCGCCACCGCTCCACCCTATTTCCATCATAGGACTAACAAGGGAAGATGGAGGGAAGGACAGAGGGGACCAGGCTCTGGTTACAAGATGGAAGAAGACAGACCGCTTACAGCTTTCCCCGGCCCACGTGACCCTTGCTGTGTCCCTACCCTGCTTCCCAACACTGTCAACTGTGTGTACCCATGGACTGAAGCAGGCGGAGAGACTGGCTGCCAGCTGGGCCTTTGCAGACCCAGATGGATGCAGAGGGGTCTTGCAGAGGAAGCCGTGCCCAGACTCTGCCAGCAGAGGGATCCACTTCCTTCAGACAGCCTCGCTCTCAGCTAGCAAGAGGTTCTGAAACAGGGTACTGTCACTTCCACATGTGACCACAAGGGGGTGGCACCGTCATGTGCTCAGCCCTGAGTGTCAGCGATGAATCCTTAAGGCTAGGTTTCAAGAGAATCTCGCAGAAGGCAGGCAAAGCTCTAGGATGTTGCCTGCAGGTGAAGCAAGATCGTAGGCGTGCCTTAGCAACCAGCCTCTAAGAGGATGGGGAGGGGCTCCTGATGCTGCTGTGTGCTGCCAACGTGAACTGAACGTGTATTTCTCCCCATCTAATGCAAGGTCTACCTGGGTCCTCTGGTGCTCCTTGACGTGGCTAAGTGTCCTGTGACTCTCTAAGCTGTTCAGGCATTCCCGGAGGCTTCTCGGCTTTTGACATGTCAGTTTCAAGGGAAATGTATTGAAGTCTTTTCCAGTTCGAGTTTCTGTCTTGTGTCTGAAAAGTCTGTAGAAATTAGGGACAGTGGTCCTCTTGTGTGGGGACACAGATTCTTTCTTCTAGGTGCCTTGGACACAGGCTTGGTCATAGTCCTGCAGGTTTAATGTGCCCAAACCCAGGATTCTACTGTCTCTATTCTCCATCGACATGACCCTGTTTCTAGATGACTATAGCACTACGCTGTATTTACCACATGTATGGACAGAACCGGAATCCAGTAATTTCCTTTTTTTGAGACAGGCTCTCACTATGTAGCCTTGGCTGGCCTGGAACTTGCTTTGTAGAGCAGGTTGGCCACTTGCCTCTGCCTCTGAGTGCTGGGATTAAAGGTGTGCACCACTGCCTGGACCAGAAGCAGTTTCCTGGACAAACAAACAAAGTGTGTTGAGAGGGAGTCACAGATGGTGACAACCTGGGTAGGCCATACTGACTGCCAGAAAACCTGGGTAGGCCATGCTGTGTGTATGCTGTCTCTCTCTGTCACTTTGTTTGATCAAAGTTTTATAAATCCTCTGAGGAAATGAGGTGGTTCAGAGGTGGTGAGGTGAGACCCGCTCATGAGAGTCACAAATGGTGGAATTAATGCTATGAAAAACCATGTGTTTTAGCCTAAGAACCAGGGAGCTGGTTCTATCCCTGGCTTGTGTTCACCTCATGGCATGTCTTGATAGAAACTCCTTGGAATTCATGCTCATTTTTCAGATGTGAATAATACTATGTACTCTAACCCATGCAGGTCTATTCTGGGGCTCAAATGAAGTCAGGGGCCCAACTGTTCTTTTAGTCCAGTTTTGGGGATGGGTGTGGGAGGACGGCACTGGCTACCCAGGCAGGGCTGGCAGGTGGAGGTGTGAGGAATGTGGCTGGTGTGGTCAGGGCTGGCCAACCAGCACTTTCATTTTTTTTTGTTTGTTTTGTTCTGAGGCAGGATCTCAGCCTCAGCTCAGTGTGGCCTTGAACTCACAGACATCCTCCTGCTTCAAATTCCCAAGTGCTGAGATTATAGGCATGAGTGACCATGCCTAGGTACAGTCAGGGTTGGGAATCATGGTACTTGACTTTGGCTGGAGTGGGGGCAGAGGGGAGGTGAAGGGTGGAAACCTGTGTCAACCTGGCAGGGCACAGATGGGATCCTGCAGGACACAGACTGGATCCAGCAGGACACAGACTGGATCCAGCAGGACACAGAC
>NW_004949099.1:35665595-35666684 GCF_000317375.1 Microtus ochrogaster
GCAGGACACAGACTGGATCCTGCAGGACACAGACTGGATCCAGCAGGACACAGACTGGATCCAGCAGGACACAGACTGGATCCAGCAGGACACTGAAGAAGAAAGCAGAACAGGGAGGGGAGGCGCCACAGTTCGAGAAAGCCATAGGCAGGAGCCTAGTCTTACGGGAAGTGATCTCTGAGAGCAGAAGGCGGAAGCCTAGGAGCTACTGGCACCTGATAAGATGCCCATGGCATCAGGGAGGCACTCACTAAGCACAAGCCCACTAGGCTGCCTGAAGACGTCAGCTGCCCAAGGCTCAGCCTCAAGCATGCGCACACAGACAGCCCCTGGTGAGCCTTAGACAAGGGGTTCATCCAGGCAGCCTTCTTCACAGAGGCTCAAAGTCTTCTTTGGACCTTAACTCTCATACTCAATAACTTTGGCAAACTTGGGTTGCCGAAACTCCAGTCCTCAGTTTCTCCTCTAAAATATGTTAACATGACTAGTTACCCCACAGCATCACCAGGCTCCAGCAGAGGCCACCCCAGGAAGCACTTTGGTAAACCCTTCCATGTACAGTGGCTCTCCTCATGGGAGAAAACCCCAGGAGGTATCCAGGGCAGATTCTACCCCAAGTCTCAGGAAGAAGGATATGGATTTACTAGGTTAAGGGAAGTAAAGAAGAAGTAGCCCCAAACAACCTGTGGTCCAATGTCCCTGCTCCGTACTGGGGTATTGTCCAGAAAAAGTGGGACTGGAGCCCTTCATAGCCTGCTCAGACCCTGATTCCAAGAGACCAGAATATGCTGTCCTAGCCAAGGGATGAGTACGGTCATTTTCTCCTGCAGCTGCATCCTTCTCCCTCCCTCTTTCCCTTCTTCTCTCCCTCTCCCATCCACCCACCCATCTAATACAGGCCATGGGGCTGCTCTGAGGTACATGCATCAGATGCTAAACATCAGCAGAGACTCATGCGATGAGATTCCTGCCCATCAGCTCTCCATGATCTGGGAAAGGAGCATGTGCTCGTGGGACCCAGAGGCACAAGTTCAGATCCCAGAGGCACAGGTTCAGATCCAGAGGCACAGGTTCAGATCCAGAGGCACA
>NW_004949099.1:35666784-35681633 GCF_000317375.1 Microtus ochrogaster
CAGAGGCACAGGTTCAGATCCAGAGGCACAGGTTCAGATCCAGAGGCACAAGTTCAGATCCCAGAGGCACAGGTTCAGATCCAGAGGCACAGGTTGTACCATGACAACTGAGCATGACCGAGAGGTGTGTGGGTTCTGGCAGGTCATGGCTTCTCCTTCCAGGGCTGGTCCCCAGCCCCACTTCTGGTTTCACTGAGGTAAAGGGGTTAAGAGATGGACTCACTCTGGTTCTTCTTGATGGGAAACAGAGGCCAGGGGGTGGGTGCCAGTGGAAAATTACAGGCTGCCAGTCTCACTTCACACCCTCCGCTGCTAAGGAAGATCTAGCAGACAAAGGGGAAGTCCACACAGAGGGAAATTTCCCTTTCTCCCCACAACTTCCTCTGTTTCCATACCACTCAGCATCGAGGAAGCAACTCAGCTTTCCCAGAGGCCACTGGCCTTTTCACATCCACACTGTGAAGACACACACAGAGCCCTGTTTTGGAAAATCCTCCCCATCGTGGCTGAGGGGACACACATTCCCCATGTGGAATCACCTTTGACAGCTGCCAGGCTGTTGCAGATGAGCTCAATGCTGCCCAGAATCCGAGTGCCTGAATCCCAGAATCCCCTTCAGATACTATAGCAAATACAGAGAGCTCTCCTTCCGTACCTGTGATTCCCTAGGCATGGCCATGTGGACTTCTACCCTCACAGTAGCCCTGCAAATCACACAACATCCACTTCTTCCAAGTGGGAAACCGAGGCTCAGAATCTGCCTTGACTGAGGGACCGCGGTAGGGGAGGAGAGGAAAGTCAGGGTGGGAGGGCTGTACCCCGAGATCCTATTTGCATTCCCTTTCCCATGGTGTGCCGACTCTGGAACTTTCTCTAGGAAAATCCCAAGGAGAAGGCAGTGGCTGCAAGGTCTACGACTTTGCTGGGGAGCCACAGAGGGCAGGTACTTGGTGGAAAACTCCAGTGTGTGATTCACCCTCCTCCCATGCCCTCGTCACTGAGGCCAGCTCCCCTCCCAAGGTCCTCAGTGTCTAGCCTGGAAGTTGGTGGCTCCTGTCCCACTGCTCTGGTAAGAGGGGGCTGTGCTTTGCCTAAGAAGGAGCCAGTATTAGGGGTGGAGGTGAGAGCAAGGGTAAAGGCCTGGGAGCAGGAGAGAGGTCAGGGAGGTAGGGCTGCCCAGGGCTGTTACCTGTTCAGCAAGGCTCTGGGGGGCTTGTCCTGGACAGTGCCCACTGGGAAGACACTAGGAGGGAGTTGGGAGGGAGGGGGATGGAGGGGATACAGAGACAGGGTTAGAAAGGCTGGACTTCTCCAGGGTAGATGTAATCCTGGTTTATAGACTTTTCAATCTCTCTTGTTGCTTGTGGCATGTCTCTGTCCCCCCTTCCTCTGTCGTCTCTCTGTCTCTGTGTTTCAGGACCGCTGGGTGGGGCTGTGGCAGGGAGGAGCAGGAGAGGTGAAGGTGAGAATTGCTCTTCCAGGTCTAAAGACACCTACCTCTTTTAGGAGTCAGAGCTCTGGCTGAGCTGAGAGACCAGGTGAGTGGGAAGCACGCCTGTCGAAGAGCGAGCGCTCAGTCTGGGTCCCACAGTGTCTGTACCCCTAGGTCTGGAGGATTGAGGGCTCAACCATAGGCAAGACCTGGCAGAACTGTGTCTGGGCAGGAAGCAGGGAACTGTGGTCCCCTGAGGCCGCAGGGAGTCTGACCTTTGGACACGCTCCGATGCTACGCCGCCGGTCCCCTCACTAGCCACACAATGATTGCAAAGGGACAGCTGAGTAGTAGGAGAATCCACAGATGGGGAACTGGTCCTGAGCAGTGGGTGAAAGAGGCGGGTCATCTGCCTGCCAGGGGAGGGCGTTTCGTTCCCAGAGGCAGGAAGGGTGAGTGGATGGATCTGAAACTAACGGTCACAGCTTAGGGGTGCCTGCTCTCAATCAGCCAGGGCCAGCACAGGAAGCCTGGGCTCCTCTCAAAAGAGGGGAAGCCACCTGGGTTGGGACTAGGGCTGAGGAGGGGCCTGGGAAGATGTGGGCTGCCACTACAGAGCCCAGCTGCCTACCTGGTGTGAAGGGCTACGAGGAGCCAGGCTTTGGGGCCATGCACACAGGTATGTGTGTGCAAAGGGACGTGACGGAATGGCACCAGGGTGTGCAGGGGTGGGTGCTGGTATGTGGGTATGGGCTGGAGCGGGTCTGGGTCTCTCTGTGCTGGGGTTGGGAGTGAAGGTGCCTAGCAGTTTGTGTGGGCAGGCAGGATTTCTGGAGCGCCTCCTAGAACCAGAGAGGGCTTCTGTCTAACCCTTCGCGCGTAGCTCTAAGAAGAGCATTAAGACTGCACATTCTAGTCCTTTGAAGACAGAGCCCAGGATATGCTCAAGGGCACCCGAGTGTGCTGAAGTCCCTCCCCTGCCCCCAGCCTGCCCCAGCCTGTCCCAGTCTGGACAGCCTGTATAGACACAGAGCTGAACAGGTACCAGAGCTTGCGAAGGGGAACGGGTAGTCTTTGCTGTCACTGAGTCATTCCTAGCGAAAGGACTAGAGGTGAAAGGGCACTGTGGGGGTGGAGCTGTTGTTTTTGGGAGGCAGGCTCTGACTATAGAGCTGGTCTGACCTGTGACTTACCCATCCTGCCTCTGCCCCAAGTTCTGGAGATCTCAGGCATGTGCTATCTTACTGGTCCTCGTGCTTTCATAAGTAATAAAAATAAAATAAAAGAGAGGTCTCTGTGCAGCTTGTTTTTATGGCTAATGTCCTCCTGGACATTTTCCCCCTGAGTCTAACTTAAATGTTCAGTGCTGTGGTTTCGGCCTCTTTCCCTCCACTCACAGTGGCTCTGGCTCTTCTCCTCTTGTTTGCCTTTGCTTTTATTCTTCTGCCTCGGTTTTCCAATCTTACCTATGATATATGCTCCTCTCAAAAACCTTTTGAAGAATTTTTATTGGTTTATTTATATATATGGATGGTTTTGTCTGCAGGTATGTCTGAACATTACATGCATGTCTGGTACTTGAGAAAGCCAGACGAGGGATCCCCTAGGACTGAGGTTATAAGCAGTTGTGAGAAACCATGCCAGTGCTGGGAATGGAACCCAGGTCCTCGGGAAGAGCAGCCAGTGATCTTAACGCCTGAGCCATCTCTCCAGCACCAATCTCTTATCTATAGAAAGTTCATGCCCTTGGCCATTATTCATCTCAGGTTCTCTTTTTCCTTCTCCTCCTTGGTAAAGCTCAGCTTCAGGCCGGGACTGGGCTCTGGGTTTGCTACCCTGACCCTGCTCTCCTCCATTGTTCCCTTCGTTCATTATTTCATTTTCTCCCCTCCCCACCACGTCTTCCCCTCTAGCTCCTGAGGTCATCTTCATCTTGCAATAGCTTCCAGTGGTCTGGAGAGAGTGAGGGTTGTCTTTTGCCAGCTCCCTTGGGGTTTGCTCTGAGCCCAGCTAGCCCCTGTCTTGCAAAGAGCCTGCTGTGGTCTTGTACACATCTCTCTACCTTTACTCTCTGCTCGGCCAATGCCCCTATTGAGAAGGGGTCATTCTGTCTTCTAGATTTAAGGCTTAGGGAGGAGGCGTTATTTATCCAAGTCACAAAGCAGGACTCCGCACCACCACGTGTTATCTTGGTCAGCTGGGTCAGCCCTTGGGGATCCACTTAACTGAGCATGAGCTTCGTGTCAGGTGTCATTCTCCGCCTCGAGCCTCACTTCCTCACCTGTAATGGGAGTCCAATAGTATTAGTAACTTAGAGCCCGTCAGGATGAGGTCTGATGGTGGATACTAAGAACGGTATGTCTTTAGACTCATCTTGACCCAAATGTTGACCTGTCCTTGCTGTAATTAGCAAATCCCGGTGAACCTGGTTTCCTGTCGGGGGCTTCTGTGGCGGTGTTTTCTGCTCCTTCGTTAGTCCTTTGTTTGTTATGTATCATTTGGAAATGATTCAGGGGCCACTCGACAGGGTGTCACAGTTTCAGTTCTGTCTGGGCTCAGGCCTTACTGGCTTCTCCCCTGGGACCGAACACCCATGGACTCTGGTTCTGCAGCCTGGAGCCCCTCCCTCCCTGCCTCCTCCTCCTCCTCCCTTGTGCCTGAAGCTGGTGCCTCCCCTTATCCTGTTCCTACATGGAGCTTGCAGTTAAGAAACTCTGAGTCTATCCCAATTCCAGAACCTCGCCCTGCCTTGCTTTCTCATTCCTGGGATAGCCTGCACCCTCCAAATCACCTTCAAAATTTTCCACAACTCTAGGGCTCCTGTCCACGCCTTTCTAACGGACCTGGGCTTGGGCTGTTGCCTGGGTTAAAAGGACCAACAAATAAACAGAGTCTTCCTTCATAAAAAGACTCCCTTGTGCTTCCTCAGAGCCCTGGAGGAGTACAGAGTGCTCAGTAGACCTGGTCATTTGACTCTCCCGAGTGGCCCTGGAGGTGAGGGCCAATAAACAGTGCCTTCCTGACAGTCTAGGCTCTGCCTCCTTGGCATATCCCTGGGAGCAGGGCCAGTAGGATCCTCAGCATCATCAGCTGTATGGAGGGAGGGATGAGAAAACAACCATGAGTTCCAAATGCAATTTTACCTCCTGGTAATTGACAGACAGACAAGGGGGACAGAAAACAGACAGTGGCCTAGGGAAGCTTGAGGAACGCTGGACTTTTCAGGGGGAAGGGAATGGCACAGCCACAATGGGCAGCTCCTGCCAGACTGACTGTGCTTGTACGAGCCAGGCATTCAGTATCTTGCGGTCATCTTGAAATGACCACCATCCAAGCGACCCCTCCTGGCCCCAGAATCCCTAACCTTTCTCAGGACAGACATACAAAGAAACAGCTTTCCTTGAAGGCCTGCAGCTGGCCCTGATGCCAATCGTATCCTCATCTGGCCTTGCCTAGAGGACCCACCTCCTCCCTCCCTCCCAATCAGAACCCACATCGAGCCAGCTCCCATGTTTACCAGGTCTCCATCGATCCTAACAGCTCAGGAAAGCCCCATGAGCCACCTCCGTTGCACCTGCCCTTTAACCCCGGCACCCTTTGAGCAGCCTTTGAGCCCTCTGGTCTGGAGGACAGAGACAAGGTTGCTGTTATTCGCAGTATACTGGCGATCTGGAGAGAGGGGCCGGTGGGGATGGTGGCAGGTTATAAAGTCCAAAAGGGATTTGAGCTATAAGGTTCTCAGGGATGGGGTTTTAATCACAGCTTTACCCTGGGTAGTGTCCGGTAAGTCTCTGACCCCTAAAAACCTGCTTCGTCCATTGCTTTGTGGGCTGAAGACTTGGCAAGCTTGAATCTGTTTCCCAACCTCATAGCTCTGAGAGCAGAGTATCACTCTAGGTATAAATGCCATCAAGAGCTTGGGAAGAAAGGTAATATTCCAACCGAAAAGCTGGGCTGGAGAGATCAGGGTGAGGGGGGATGGGTGTGCAGTGTGTGTGTGTGTGTGTGTGTGTGTGTGTGTGTGTGTGTGTGTGTACAGACATTTTCTCTCCTTCCCAGGTTATTGCCTCTCACAGTCCTGCCTTACCTTACAGGGGCTCCCTATCCAGTATGGACAGGAAAGTTGCAGTCCATGAAGATGGGTATCCTGTGGTCTCTTGGGTCCCTGAGGAAGGAGAGATGATGGACCAGAACGGCGAGGACCAGGTGAAGGATCGAGGCCAATGGACCAACAAGATGGAGTTTGTGCTGTCAGTGGCTGGGGAGATCATTGGGCTAGGCAATGTCTGGAGGTTTCCCTATCTCTGCTACAAAAATGGAGGTGGTGAGTTCATGTTCAGGTGATGCGGTGGGGAGCGTTGGGCCCGGCCAGCAGCGCCACTCCTTCTCTGGAAGTGTGGTCAAATGGAAGGGGGCTGCCATGAATCTCGAAGGCTCCATCTCTAGCCTCAGTATCCCTCTTTCTGAACTGGGGGTGATACATTATCCAGGACTCTGTGAGATTTAGGTGAGTCAACCAGCAGAAACATGGGGCCTGGGTTCTTAGCTTCTGCATTACCTCTGATGGATGATAGTGGCTAACGGGATTCATTCATTCATTCAACTCCCGTGACTGCAGGCCTCTCATGAGCCAAGGCTCTGTTCTAGATGCAAGCCAGAACTTGGTCTGTGTGCTACATTCTGGTGAAAGCTGCAGTTGTCATGGTAACGAGCTGAGTGACAAGGAGGACGGTAGGGAGAAGACAGAGGGACCCTGGGCGACATCTGAGCAGACGTGAAGAAGGCGGAGGAGGGACCCTCTGTGACCAATGGGATTCATTCTTGGGTCTGGAAGGTAGTTCTTGCAGAAGTGGTGTATTCTTATTATAATATCAGAACTGTTCCAGAAAAAGGAAACGGAATAGAGATAATCACTGCTTAGAAAAGTGTTCTAAACCCCATTTATATTTTACCTGAAGAATATCTAGCAGGTGTGCCCAACCCTTTGACACAGGTTAGGCATTGATGGAGGCACCCTCTTGTGGATCAAAAATGGTTTTAAAAAAGTTGCATCTGTACTAAGAGTACACAGTCTTTTCCTGTCATTCCCTTGATAGTACATCTTAAGGTGAGTGAGTTGGAAGTTGTGGATGGGTCCTGCCTTTAGACTGTACTGTTTCATAGAAGAGTCTTGAGCATGGTGGGGTCTGGCACCCAAATGTTTTTGGAAGCGTTCTTCCAAGGCTACCAGGGACTGACTGCGACTGAGCAGGCTGGCTCCCCACCTCATCTTTCTTTCTCCCAGCTTTAATATGAGGGACCAAATGAGGCGCCTTGGCTTTCATCTTGGAGCCACTGGCTTTTGGGGGTTCTAGGAAAAATGATAAATACCAGGAGTTAGTTCTTTCCTTATTCTAAACAAGCTGGGTATAGATTTATGTGGGAACATGATGTCATAGATTAACAGAAATGTCCTTGTTTTGCTTTAGGCTAGGATTGTTCTTCTAACTCCCTGTGATAACAGGGCTCATGTCCCCCTGACCGCAGGCACTACTGGATGGAAATTCATCTTTTATTTAAATATGTAGAAAGATTCATAGAAAGATTTGATCTGCAAAACACAGTTTTGCAGAGAAAATCTCCTTTCAAAAGAGCAGAAAGATAATAATGTATTAGTATAAGCTCACCTCTGGTTGTGAGAGAGGGGAGCCACTAAACTTAGCCACCCTTAAGAAATGCCTCATCCAGGAGAGAGCCTTCTGTAAATCTTATTTCTGGCTCTGTGGTTCAGGGAAGAGTCAGTGGCCGGGCCATTGCCTAAGGTAGATCCGAGCAAAGGGAGAGAAAGTCTAAAATAACCTCCCAACTGAATCCCCGTATTGGCTAAGGTCCCCGTGGACAGTGTCAGGCTGCTTAGGTATACAGATGGGGACACACCAGGAGGCTGTGGCCAGGCGGTGATCTCGGGCTAGGATTAGATCAGCCCATTGGAGGAGAGGACACTGGGGGTGCTGATGTGCTGGAAGCTCTGGAGAAAAGCCCAGGGTTCCCCACACTGTGACCAGAGCCAGTTTATTACCGGATGGCTCTCTTATCTGTAAAGGTGACAGCATTTTCTCCCTGGTGGGAAGCTGGCTTGTGAGGGTTCTATGCTACTGCAGTTTAGAAGAGGGTCCAATACAGAAAGCACTAGTAAAGTGCTAATGCGCAGATAAGCAAGAATCCTCTTCCCAGGAGGGACCTCTGGGCTGAGATAATGCTTCAGCAGCAGCTCCCAGGGTCCCTGTAGGGTTTGCTGCAGGGCAGGCAGACCAAACAGGCCCTGGGATAGAGGAAAGTCCTCTGGAAACTGTTGGTGAGCAAAGAGAGCTACCAACTGGCTTTGTCTGTTTATTTCTGAAATGTAGCCATCTTGATAGTTTACCAAGCCTGTCAAATTAAACAAAACACATGCTTTTCTTTCAAAACTAATATGTGATTTGATTTGTAAAGCGTAGTAACTAGTTCATTTATTGGAGCATCCGTCTTAAGATTTACTTCTTTCTCATTGACAGAAGTTTCTGTCCCACCAGGTCCCGCAGTTGTTCAGTCCCAAAGAAATACACAGAGGTCTACATTAACCATAAACTGGTTGGTCTAGTAGCGCAGGCTTTTTACTAACTCTTAAATCCTACATCTTAGCCCATAGTTCTTTTCTGTGTTAGCCAGGTGGCTTGGTACTTGTCTCGGGGAGGCGTTTTCATTTTGTTTCCTCTATGTCTGAGTGACAACCAGAGACTGCATCTTTCCTCTTCCCAGAATTCTCCTGTTCTGGCCACCCCTCCTATACTCCCTGCCTGGCTACTGGCCAATCAGTGTTTTATTAAATTAAATTATATTAAAACAATACAACTGATAAATCTTTTGAGGGTATAAGATCATTGTCCCACAACACTTTGCCTGCCTTCCCTGGGGCCCATGTCAGGATCATCTCTGGGCATCCCCGACAGCATGCAGCTAGGCAGGGGGAGACACCGTGGTTAGGTGTGTGAGGAAGGAGGCTGAGGGTAGAGATGCTGGAGGGGAGTTTGAGTTCGTGAGCAGCAAGTGGCTCAGACTCTGCCTTTTTTTTTCCCTTTCAGGAGCTTTCTTTGTCCCCTACTTCATCTTCTTCTTCAGCTGTGGAATCCCGGTGTTCTTCCTGGAGGTGGCACTGGGTCAGTACAGCAGCCAGGGGAGTGTTACTGCTTGGAGGAAGATCTGTCCCCTCCTCCAGGGTGAGCGCCAACCTTCCCCTTTTCAGTTTTTGGACTCACCATCCTGCCCTGCCTCTACTGTTGTCGCTGCTCTTGCTTTCCTATCCCCGGGCCCACTCTCCACGCTATCCTCTCCTGTGCTGCGTGACATAAGCTTCTTGGGGCCCAAAGCTAAGATGACCAGCGAGAAGGATGTGTCAAGAGAAACAGTACAGACTTATAGGTACCCAATGAGGTGTGGATATTGGAAGACGCAGTCAGAAACCTGAACCTTAATCTTCATCTGACCCAGGGAAAGTATGTCTCTGACTCCATGTCATGACCCTAACAGGCTTCAGAGGGCATAAGGACAGAAACCCTGCTGACGGCGACAGCCAACCTCTGTGCAGCCTGGCTGTGCCAGTGTTCACGTGAGCACTTTGTGTGCGTCCCATTACCCAGGCTGCTCATCACTTCGTTGACCTCATTCTACAGATAAATGGAGTGGCACCATTAGCTGAGAGTTTGAACCAGGGCCTCCTGTGCTCTTTTCTTCTCGCCTCGATTATGGGCAGTGTGCTCTCTCTTCTCTGGAGATCTGTGATGCGGACACAGCAGCTGGGGGTGTTTCTCACCAGCCTCCTTTAGTGGCTTGGCCAGATCCCCGAGCTGCAATGGAGAGCCCTGAGCCCCCTTGCTTCTGAGACATCCCTTACACTTAAGATGCAGAGAGAGATCTTTTCTCATGCTAGTTCCTGAAGGACCATGCTACCTGGGTTATTTGAACAGAGGGAGTGTGTCTGATAAAAACTAGGTTCCCTGGCTCCTGAGAAGGCTCCCTGACCAAACACTGGGGAAAGATGAGACTGATTGCAAGCTGCACCTCCTGGGGCATAAGCTGGTCTCTTGTAGTATTTAGAAGACCCTTAATGGGTTCTCCAGCCTAGTGAAGCATTGCAGCTAAGGGCGCAGTGAGAATTTCCACAGTGTGTTTCCACCGAGGAGACCAAGTTCCTCCAGGGTAGCTCTTCCTCACTGGCTTCTGCTGCTCTCACCAAGCTCGCCCTGCTCCTTCCTGCTTTGCCACTTTTCATTCTGCAAGTAATTATGATGGTAATAGAAAATTAGGAAAGGTAGACAGGGAGAAATAGAGCTGGGGATAGCGCTAGAGATGGAAGGGGAGGGAAAGAATTGGGGAGGAAGTGTTATTGCTGGAATGGGAGGATATGTAAGATAAGGAATTTAACCACTGTCCTTAAGATGCCCATATGTGAAGTTCGGTGTAGGAGCACATGTGACCGGCAGAACCCATGTGACTTGGTTTTCCTGTTTATGCTGATTTCTTTGACTCTCTTTGCTCCTGAAGGCATTGGCATGGCATCTGTGGTCATTGAGTCTTACTTGAACATCTACTACATCATCATCCTTGCCTGGGCTCTCTTCTACCTGTTCAGCTCCTTCACCTGGGAGCTGCCCTGGACGACGTGCAGCAACTCTTGGAACACAGGTGTGTGTGTGTCCGCCCTGCCATGGGGCCTTGCCCATGAGGTTGGCCCATGGTGGCTTGTGACAGAGGGCATCATAGACCCTGCCCTATAGTGAGCTGTGTGGGTTGTGCTGTCACTTCTACTGCCTGGTCCTTCTGTGTAGCTGTAGACCTCTGACAGAATCCATGGGGCTGCCATGCAACCATGGCACGCCTCCATTTAGCAAAAGTTCTTGGGTACTTCTCACATCGAACACCCTGTCAAAGGTGAGTAAGGGGTGATAGGATCCCACATTGTCTGACCTGGCTATGATGGAGGTAGATTAATCAACAAAACAAGAATTCACCTTGATGGGTGAGAAAAGGGGTGTAGTAATTATAGAGAAATGAGAGAAGGAAGAGCCCACCTTGAGACCAGTACTGGAGAATTCCAGCGCAGGGACTAGGTTCTTTGTAGGGTGACAAGTCAGAGTGACAATGGGCAGGCCAAGGGCGGGTGGTTGATGGGAACTTCCCATGTGGGCTGTGCATGTCTGTGCTCTGTGTTGTTCTGGTGGATGCCAGGGCATTCATAGGAGTGGGCAGACTCACTGGGAGCAAGGGCAGCAGACATAGGCTCTACAGGGAAGAGGAGCTGGTCCCACTGATACCCTGGCTCCTGAGGAAACTCTTGGGCCTAGAAATGGTGGGAAGCATTAGTTGCAAGGTCAGAGGGCAAGTGCTTCAAGGGCATCTGTACTCATCTGGTCCCTAACTGATGGTCATCCCAACCTTGTCCCCAACAGAGCACTGCGTGGACTTTATGAACCACTCGGCAGCCGCAGCGGCCAGCCACTCTGAGAACTTCACCTCACCTGTCATGGAATTCTGGGAGTAGGTCCTGGACCTGGCTGCGATATGCCAGGGGTCCTAAGCACAGGGAGCCTGGATGTCTGGATTGTGCAAACTTGAACATTGGTGGTGCATACTTAAGACTCTGTGCAGTCTTCCAGCGTCACCCATCCATCACCCATCCCAGACCTGTATCACTTAGAGATGAGAGAACCTTCACATCCTGCCTTGATGGCCTATCTGCACCTTCATACTTACCATGAGGGTTTGAAAGCTGATGCCTGCTTTAGACTCTGTACACGCTTTCTAGCATTACCCACCCTCTGCCCCCCGAGATCCATAGCGCCGAGGGATAAGGGAACCTTAACATTCAGTCTTGATTTCCTGCCTATACCTTCACACTTCCCCAAGCCCTCACATGTCTGTAAACTTGAATTTTCCCGTTTGCCTCCGCTCCTTCTCACGGCTGTCCTATGCCATCCCCACACTCCAGCGGTACCCACACATCCCTGGACACCTGTCCGCAGGGTGATGGAAACCACCTTTATCATCTCCTGGCAGCCAGCTGTGTGCGTCTCTTCTGAGCTGGGCGCACTGGTATCCAGTGGGTAGCTTGGCACTGACTGGTGTTTTCGCCACAGAAATGTGCTCCCTATTCTCCCTCCTGCAGGACGGTGCGCACCTCCATCTCTACAGGCAGTTTGCATGACCTGTTTCTCCACTGGTTCACCCTGCACGCACTCAGCACTCACCTGCCTACCCCTGTCCTCCCACCTGCCCTTTCTGGATTATCTGAACTCTCTCCTGTGTGCGCATGCCCCCACCTTCATCTTTAGATGGCAGCACACTTCCATCACCTCCCTCTGATCCTGTGGCATGGCCGTGTCTATTCTCCATCACCCACTCCCAATTTCAGCACCTTCACTTTCTTTATCTCGCTGTGCAATGGAGAAGCCTAGATAAGTTAGAAAGACACGGATACCTGTGGGATTACAGTGATTTGGTCTTTTAACTAGACCATAGGTGGGAACATGGCATGGCCATGGAGAGGTTGGGGAGGGCAGGGGTGTGGAATCCCCGGGGAGTGTCATCCACTGGGCCAACTCTGATTCAGGAGACTTGGCGACAGAGGCAGATTGTCTCTTTTGGTCTTTCAACTCGTTACTTATTTTTCCCAATCCCTTAGGAGACGGGTTCTGAGTATTACATCGGGCATCCATGACCTGGGGTCCCTGCGCTGGGAGCTGGCCTTGTGCCTCCTGCTTGCCTGGATCATCTGCTATTTCTGCATCTGGAAGGGGGTCAAGTCCACGGGTAAGGTAAGGTACCTTGGCTCCTTAGGAGTGCTCACAGTCACAGAGTCCTCAGGGACACTTGAGAGGGCCCCTCAGGAGAGCAGAACCAAGAGCATTTGGAGAGAGATACATATAAGAACAGGTAAAGTTGCAGGAACAAGGGTTTAACTCAATACAAGGGGAGACCTTTTCCCCGCAACAGGATTCTAAAGACCTGCTTATCTGAGCCATGTTTAGAGCAGAGTAAACCAGGAGAGTCTCATGTTTGGAGCTCATCAGTTTCCAAGCAGCCAGCAATTGCGAGGGTAGGGGGAGTTGCCCCCCACTCTTCTTCTCCTGTGTGCGTCCGTGGATCTCTCCATTATGTGTGACAGGGCCACATATTCTTATGACTTTCCTGTTGTATTTAAAGGATACATGAAGAAGAGTTCCCATACCCATTAGCAAATAGAGTCATCTTGGGGGTCAGTGCCCATCAGTGAAGGGGCTTAAGTTAAGAATGGGCATCCAGTGGGCTTGTTCTGAAGTGAGATTTCAGACCTGGGCATCATTTCCAGTCCAGAGAACTGGGAGTGATGGCTCACGCTTTTCAAAATCAAGACTGGCAGGTTCTAAATGTTCTGGTTGCCCTTGCGCCTGGACTGAGAAGCGCCATATCGGAGGACAGGTTGATTTCAGCCTGGGGTGTGAGAGAGTGCAGTCATGGTGGTGGTGGAAACTGGAGGCGGCTGGACTGATGCTGACCAGGAAGCCAACCAAGGGTTGGGATGGGAAGCAGAGCTGGCTTGTAACAATGCCCATCTCACAGTTAAGGTCCCACACACAGTCCCAGAACTTCCCAGTGTAGTACCGCTAGTTGGGAACCGAGTGTTCAAACGCGTGAGCCTCCCAGAGATAGATCACCATCAATGGTGATAATACTCCTTATCCCTTGGGCTGTCAGAAAAGGCAATGACAGTGAAGATGAGAACAGTGCTGGTGACAGTGACGCCCAGACAGACACAAGAAGGTCAGGGCAGCATGGAGTCCCTTTGGAGTCTCTAGGATGCTCAGGCCACTGTGCTGCCCCAGCCATGACCTGGAAAATTACAGTATAAATTGGCCTCAGCTTGCCAGACAAGTGTGGTCACCTTCCTCCTGGAGGGGCACCCACACTCAGGGGTTTGGGGAGGGTACCCGGGATGGTGGATGGAGGAGGCCAGGTTCTGGACTTACAGGTGTCTTTGAAAGGTTGCTGCCTGGGAGCATCTTCCTCTCCTACCTTCCCTGCTTGCTCTCTCCCCTCGTCCCCTCCCTGCTGGTGGTGTATATCACGCTGCTGGGGAGTCAGAGCCACTGGAATGTGTAAGGGGAGGTGTGGAATGTTTTATGCGCTTGCCAGCGGCTGTGTGAAGTCTGAGATCTGAGCTCCAGTGATGAATGTGTTGGCCATCTGCTCGGCCTGGGGACCGGTGGAGGTGGGGCAGGACGATCATGGTAACCCCTGCCTCCCCTTTTGTCACCCCGCTCCTCCCCGCCTTTGGGTATCCATGCCAGCAGTGATTTTGGTCTGCTTTCCCTTCAGGTTGTTTATTTCACAGCCACTTTTCCTTACCTGATGTTGATTATTCTTCTCATCCGGGGTGTCACCCTTCCTGGAGCCTATCAGGGCATTGTCTTCTACCTGAAGCCAGACTTGCTTCGCCTCAAGGACCCCCAGGTGGGAACCCCAAGGGGACTGTTACCTGAGATGTGTCCTCACCAGACTATACTGTGCTTCCAAAGTCTTCTATTAATTTTCCTATGGTTTAAAAGAAACAGTTGTATCCTGGAGAAGAACTAGATAGCGTAGAAAACTGTGAGAAACGAATGGAAGGCTCTAGAAATCCCATCACCACTATTAGTGTACTCCCTCTCACCTCCCTACCCACATGGTGCACATGTGCAAACACAGTTGAGATAATTTCATTTAGAGAAATAGATCCTTTTGACTTAAATTATATTACGAGCCTTTTCCATGCCATTGAATTCACCTTTAAATGCATTCACCTTTAAATTCACCTCAGCATCTGTGTAATATCCCCTCCAAACATAATTTATTCAGCAAAAATATCCCGAGGGCCTCTTTTAATAGCTAAGTACCGTCTGTTGCTGAGGGTAGCCCAGTGGAGCAAATAGACCATCTCCCTGCCCTGCTGGACCCTGACCCCTGGCCTCAGACTCTGAGGTGACGCCTACTTTTAAATAGACACAGTCTATCAGTATCTGAGGGTGATTGTCCACAACACCAGAGCTACGGACTCTCAGATCTATCGTTAGAAAGGGTGCGGTATGTGTGTCTGGCCGAAGTTCGTCCTACCACGCATGTTAAATTCTCTCTCGATTTCTCATAATATCAGCCCTTTGGAAATAGCCGTTCCATTGTGTCCATACAGGCAGCAGTGCTAAGAAAAAGCTGGTCCTTGTTAGGACAGGTACAATTTGGTTTTCTGAATATTTTTCCATCTGAGGGCTGGTTACTCCCCACCCACTCCTGAGCCTGTCACCAGCCTGGGACTTAGGCTGCCTGGCCAGGGAGCTCCTGAATTTGCATTGGGCTTACAAGTACATACCCCGTGCCTGACTTTTTTTTT
>NW_004949099.1:35681743-35686615 GCF_000317375.1 Microtus ochrogaster
CTCGAACTCACAGAGATCCCCCTGCCTCTGCCTCCCGAGTGCTGGGATTAAAGGCGTGCGCCACCACCGCCCAGCCGTGCCTGACTTTTTAACCTGGTTTTAGGGATTGAACTCGGCACCTCCAGCCAGTACTACGACACCAGCCCCAGTTATAATTGATTTGACTCTTTGGTAGTGCTGTAGACCCAGTAGTATCACTTATCACATTATGGTTTATTTTATTGCTCACTACGGGTGGGGCTGGGCATCTTCTCATGGACGTCTTGGCCATTTGATTTTCTTCTCTAGGACTTGTCCGAGCACGTTCTTTGCTTCCACCAAGAAGTCTTGGTGGATTTCTTTATATTTTGATGAGGGAGCATGTGTGCCAGGTCATAGTTCAAAGGGTGCCGTGCAGACAGACAGACAGACTGAAGGAAGGCAGGGACTCCACTGCGCCAGGTCCAGGTCCCTCTGGGTCTGTACACGCTACCTAGGGAACAAGCAGCCCACGCGCCCTTGATGTTTCCTGAGTACTCAGAGCCAAACTGAAGATGGGTGCTGCCCGTGAGAAGGTGGCTGTGGGTTACGGGGGAACAGGATGCAGGCACGATGCCGGGTGGGATGTGCTGTAATGGAGGCTGTGTCCTGCCGGCCACAACTCTAAGCCCTCGCTGCCTCTTCCACTTTCTTGGGCCTCACATAGGTGTGGATGGATGCAGGCACCCAGATCTTCTTCTCCTTTGCCATCTGCCAGGGGTGCCTGACAGCCCTGGGCAGCTACAACAAATACCACAACAACTGCTACAGGTGAGAGTGGCGGGGATGGGCAGGCACGGGCAACGCTGCCTCTTGGGGAGCTGAGCAGTACCTGTGTGGACACCTTCCAATGGCCACTTTCTTCCACACCTTTGCTGGTCCCCTCCTCCCCAGACATCTGGTGTGTTTGTCTCTCTCTAGATCGTGATCCTTGCTTCCCATTTTCCCTGTAGGTTTCTTCATCTCTCTTCCTCCGTTACCTTCTGCCTTTCCATCTCTCCTTCTTGGGTTGCTTTTTTTCTTCTCTGTTCTCTTTTCTTCCCCTTCTCTGTCTGACTTCTTTTATCCCCACAGGGACTCCATAGCCCTCTGCTTCCTGAACAGCGCTACCAGCTTCGTGGCTGGGTTTGTGGTCTTCTCCATCCTGGGCTTCATGTCTCAAGAGCAGGGAATACCCATTTCTGAAGTGGCTGAGTCAGGTAGGGGACGCTCTCCACACCCACAGTTTTCTTGGGACTCTGGAAAAGAGAGTCAGAGAACACAGACCTGTCTTACAGAGAGGGAGGAGTCCCAGAAACCAGGGCTAGGGGCCTTTTTAAGTGGGGGCAGGGGGGACGTGTGGCATAAATAAAGCTTCTAGAACTGTGGGATAGGAGAAAGGAAAAGAGGGAGGAAGGGAGAGAGAATACAAGCATACATGAGGCTTTGTCCCAGGGAAGAGCATAGAATTAACTTACTTTCCTTAAGCAGCCACATCCACATGCCTGCCACAGAGCTCACAACTACTCTAGATGCTCACAACTACATAGGTGCTCACAAGTGTGTACTAAAAATGTTCAAGACTCATACAGATGTTCACAGATGCTCACAGACACACAAATCACAGAAGTACATGCTCACAGACACGCAGGCACCCAGAGGTCATGAACGTGCACACTCACAAATGCTCACAGACACACGCAGATCGCAGAAGTACACACTCACTGACACACTCAGAGGCACACAGAGGTCATGGACGTGCACACTCACAAATGCTCACAGAAAAACACAGGTGTATTTAGTCATTCACAAAGAATCACATGTATAAATTCACATACAAACATGCGCAAACTCAGACATTCATAAATGAGCATAAAAGCACATAAAATCACCGAAGTCCGCACTCATGGATGCTCACAGATCCACATAGGTGCTCACCGAAAATCGAGGCATACACAGACACCGACAGACGCACACAGATGTTTAGAGACGGGCATAGACTCTCACAGACCCTGTAAGGTTCATAGACACTTGTAGACAGACACTCACGGTGGCCCACAAACCTTCCCAGAGGCCCACAAAGGTTCACAGGTGATCCCCACAGACACGAGTTTCCAGGCACTTATGCACACACAGAAATTCTCAGATACACCTAGATAATAACAGCACACAGACACTGAACCTCGCAGGGATGTGGAGAAGTGTGCAGATGTTCCCAGGAACTCCTGGTGGCACACGGTGCTAAGGACAGGGCTCCTCTTTAGGTAGCAAGTGGTCTGAAGTCCAGAGAGCTGTGTTGTGTGCCTGGCAGGTCCTGGTCTGGCCTTCATTGCCTTCCCCAAAGCCGTGACGATGATGCCTTTGTCCCCGCTGTGGTCCTGCCTCTTCTTCCTCATGCTCCTGTTTCTAGGGCTGGACAGCCAGGTATGGAACCCTTGTCTCGGGTCCCCATTTCAGCTTCTGCTACTCTTGGCAGTACTTTCCTTCATGAACTTCTCTCTGACCACGAATCAGAGACCCCACTCAGGCGCAAGTCTTTTCCTTGGGGTTCTGATGGGAAGTCCCAGGCCTCCAGAGTCCCTGCTGCGAAAGGGCTCGCCACTTTGCTCTCAGAGTTGAGCCTGCCCCTAGACATGGGCACTCTCCCAGTTGCTCTAGAGAAGCTCATTCCCAGCCACATGGTCCAGCCCCATCTGTCCTAGCCTTGAGATGCAGAACCTCTCCCCAATTCCAACCTTCCCTACTGGGTCATTGATAAGAAGTTGCAGCTGAGGGACTAACTGGCTTGCCTCTGCCCCTGCCCCCACACCAGTGTAGAAGCACGGCAGGGTCACGTGGGGGCAGTGCCCTGGCTGCACCACTGCCTTATTCTTCTACTCTCCCGGCCCGCAGTTTGTCTGTATGGAGTGCCTGGTGACCTCCTCCATGGACATGTTTCCCCAGCAGCTCAGGAAGAGAGGGCGGCGTGAGCTGCTGATCCTGGTTGTCGCCATCGTGTGCTACTTGTTGGGGCTCCTTCTGGTCACTGAGGTGAGAGGGCAGCATGGGACTGCTGACTTTTCAGAATCATTCTTTCCCACTCCCTTTGTCCCCTCATGGTGAGGTTGAAGGTCCCACTCACTAGACTCTAAGTGCTGGTGATGGGCGCCACACCCCGAGTGCCCTAAGACAAAGGACACTGAACGGAGTCAGGTGACAGCAAAGTCTGGAGCTAGTTTGGTTTCCGTTAAATGTATGAATCTGGCGTGTTCCTTTTTATGCCCCACCTCCCTTTCCTCAGGTTGCTTGGCCTCCAGGGAGATTTCCCTCTGTGATTCCAATGAAGGCTGTTTCTGATCCTTGCACCTCTCCCCGTTCAGCCAATCAGGCTTTTTCTTGAGTTTGAAAATGCTCAGGCTAAGATCCTTCCCTAGGTTTTCAGTATGGAAGAGGACTGCCACAACCCGAAAGGAACAGACTGAGGGGTACCAGTCCCCCCAAGAGTGGGTGCTGGGCAGATAATACACCACAGGTCCCCCACCCCCAGCACCTTGTGGGTATCAGAAATTATTGTCCCAAGGCTGATGGTAATTCCTGACCACAGAGTCAGACAGAACAGACTCCTGCTAGCTGCCAAACGTTTCTTCTGAGCAGGACAGGCCAGCACACCTCACTGTGGGAGCAGGTGTTGGTCCTCCCTGGGCCTCAGCTCCCTCCTCCTCCACAGGGTGGGATGTACATCTTCCAGCTCTTTGACTACTACGCCTCCAGCGGCATATGCCTGCTCTTCCTCTCCTTGTTTGAGGTGATCTGCATCGGCTGGGTATATGGTGAGTAGGGCAGGTGGCTCTGCGGCAGGATCAAGGTGTTCTAGGGCTGATGAGGGCAGGCTCTGTCCAGAATGGGAGTCTGGTCTGGCTGCTCTGATTCCCTTTTCTAGGAATGTGACACACGACCTGAAGAGGCTGATGTCTCTCTTAGAGTCAAGACAAGAACAAAAAAGATTTCCTTCATCTGTCCCAGTCAGAGGGGACTTTTAAGGCCATTTGACTTGACACCTTCCCCCACACCCATTCCTTCATTTCCCTTCCAACAGCCAAGCCACTTATGCAGGCTTTGTTAAACACTGAACACTGCGTGGAGAGACCCCCATCGTGGCTGTTACATTGCCTTCCTACAGTGAGGTGGTCACTGTCACGCCCTGACTTCCATGGATGGCCTGGGCCCCACAGCACTGAGATCACTAAATAGCAATCTCAAGAGTCTCAATGTCTAAGTGACAGTTGGGGTTCTGGGCACTGCACTGGGCAGGTGACAGGCCATTGCAAGGTCTGCAAATCGGCCTCATGTGGTGGAAAGAAGCCTGGGGACACCTGCTATACTGCCCAAGCTTACACAGCTACCAAGTGGAGATGCCATCTCCTCTCCAGGCCTGCAGGCTCTGCCACAGATCAGGGACACAGTGCAATGTCCAAAGGTTCATAGCAGAGAGAATAAGTAACCACTTCATATTAGGGTCTTATTGTAGGAGGCTGCTTGTTTGTTCCTGGCTGCCCAGAACCAAAATAATTACACAGAAACCATATTATTTGCAATACTATTTTACCAATAGCTTAAGCATATTTCTGGCTAACTCATATCTTAAATTAACCTATCTTCATTAATCTGCATACTGCCACGAGGCCATGGCTTACTGGGCAAAGTTCTGGTGTCTGTCTCCAGTGGGGCTTCTCTTTAACCACGCCTTCTTCCTTTCAGCATTCAGTTTAGTTCCCTCCCCCCACAGCTAAGTTCTGCCTTGCTATAATATAGGCCAGAGCAGTTTCTTTATTCACTAACCAATAAAAGCAACACATAGACAGAAGGACCTCCCACACCAGGGTCTCCCCCCCCCCC
>NW_004949099.1:35686715-35710549 GCF_000317375.1 Microtus ochrogaster
TGGAACTAGTTCTTGTAGATCAGGCTGGCCTTGAACTCACAGAGATCAGCCTACCTCTGCCTCCTGAGTGCTGGGATTAAAGGCATGTGCTACCACTGCCTGGTTTCATATTAGGGTCTTAGAGAAAGCCTGAATAAAAATGTTACTCCGTCACCACCTGGCCTTCCCATGGTGCCCTTTCCTGGCCTTGGAGCTGACTCCCACCTTCCCACACTGAGCATTAGATATCCGCCTATTTCTCCTGCTACTCTCATACTCAAAGGCTCTAACGAGCTCCGTCGAGGTGGTGGAGGAAGCTGATATATCACACTTCCTGGCAAGCTTGGGCTTGGAATTTTGGCCTTTAGAAAAGCAGCGCTGTGGTCCTTTAAAGATTGGCGTTCATGTGTCAGTATCAGTGGGAAGGCAGGGAGCTGGGGTTAGAGGAGTCCCCCAGATGTGGTCACCAGTGAATGGTTCTTCACATCCGAGGAGACTGGTTCCACGTGAAATGAGGGCCAGTGTGCGAGTAGACATAACAAAGCCAGTCAGAGTCTTTAAGCACAAGCCAAGCTGGTAGCAGCAAGCGTGAGGAATGCACAGGTCTGGAACCCAGCACTCCTCTGGCTTTTCTCCCCTCTGCGGTGTGGGTCAGTGAGGATATTTGCTGGGATTGGCTCTTTAGGCTTGTATATTGCTGTGTGAGAAGGATAGACACTACTCATCCTTAGACAGGACAGCAGATTGTCCCAACAGCTGGTGAGTGGCAGCTTCTGCCACTGCCACTGCTCTGTGGCTGGGAGGCTGGGTCTGCCTCTCTACCCACTATGCCACCATCTCTATCACAGGCAGGTTGGCGAAGGGGATGTGGGGAGTCTTTCCCAAAGGCCAAGAAGCTGTCTTCACCTCTGGTTCTCACCCTTTCTACCAAATCTGCTGGCACAGGGGCAGACCGTTTCTATGACAACGTTGAGGACATGATTGGCTACCGGCCATGGCCCTTGGTGAAGATCTCCTGGCTCTTTCTGACCCCTGGCCTTTGCCTGGTATGTACCTACCCATTGCCCCTTCTCCCTCTTGTCTGTGGAAGACTTGGGATCTGGGGGCTCTTTCCTGCCTGAGCAGGAGGGCTGGTCCCCTGCTCTCTGTTCTCTACAGGGCCCCTCATCCATGTGCCTTCATCTAGTTTTCCTTCTGCCTCAGCCCTCCCTCACAGCGCTACTTCTTCCCAATAGGGCTTCTCTGTCGGCCTTGAACTCTTTAGCCCCCGTACTCACCAACTGTGACTGATGGCCCCATGACGCTGTCCTACCTCAGATGCCCCTCAGTGTGGTTGGGTGGTCCTCTGTCCTCAGCTGTTGGTGTAGCCAGTGAGGGACTCTTAATGGCCCCTGTCTCATCCTACCCCTCTCCCTTTTAGGCCACTTTCATCTTCTCCTTGAGCAAGTACACACCTCTCAAGTACAACAACGTCTACGTGTACCCGTCTTGGGGCTACTTCATTGGATGGCTCATGGCTTTCTCCTCCATGGCCTGTGTCCCGCTCTTCATCATCATCACTCTCCTGCAGACCCAGGGTTCCTTCAAGAAGGTAGGTGGTTGTGGAGGTGACCCAGTGAAGGAGGCCCTTGAGGGAGGCTCAGGCCAGGAGCACACACCAGCTCCCTACGCAGGAAATCCCAGAGGCTATAGGGAGACCTTAAAAGCCTTTGAAGAGCAGGACTCTGCAACCCTAGGTTCGCAGGTGTCAGACTGATCTCTAAGGCCAGCTAGTAAGGAACAAACTACTTAACGGTTAAGGGAAAACGAGGACTAAAAGCGCCAGATGTGGAAGTGTTAAAGGACACACACACATCCTGGATCTAGGAAAACTGCCAAGCATACCTTGGCTCCTGGCCTCTTTGCTTATCGTAGCCCCCACTGGGACACAGCAGACGCGTCCTGTGCAGTTTTGGGTATGCTTCCTTCGAAGACACCATTGCTGACGACCCATAAAGACATTAATTATGTCTGTCAAAGTCAGACCGCCCAACAGTAATAGAGAGCTGATCTACAGTGGTTTAAGTAAATGAGCTTCTTGAATTCTTGCATATCAAGAAGGTCAGAGATGGGGGCGGCTAGCATTTGATTTGGCTGCAGAGAGGCCTCTGGGTTCCAGCCTCTTCCTGTATCCTCATAGCTGCAGCCTGAGTATGTCTCTTCATTGACATGCTTTCTGCTTCCTGGTCACGGTGACGTTTTCAAGATTCTCAATCCCCATCATCACAACTGTATTTGTAGCCAAAAATGAGAACGAGGGGAGGGTTGACACACCAAAATCAACAGATGACTGGGGACGTACTTAACGGGACATATACCAATAGTAATTAGGACAGTGATGACAATCGTGGAATTTATCACTTGCCCTGTGCCAGGAACTGTACCATAAGGTGTTGCTACCCCCATTTTATGGATGAGGAAAGTGAGGGGGATAAAAGGGTGGAAGAGTTTAGGCAGATTGCCTAGGTATTCTAGTCGGAACTGGAACCCAGGAGTTCACACTCTCAGTTACCGCTCATGTCCATTTTCATCTCAGAACCATCCTGCGTTTAGCCCCGAGTGCCTGGCTTTGTGCCTGGGGACACATCCACAAAGAGCATCCTCCCGCTCACCCCAGCACTCGCTCATGCTCCTTCATGCCCCGCTTCTCTTACCCACAGCGCATCCAAAGACTCATCACCCCGGACCCCAGTCTGCCGCAGCCAGGGCGGCGTCCACCTCAGGATGGCCCCTCTGCTCTCAACTGCTCGCCCTTGCCAGTCAAGCGAGAACTCATTGCCTGGGAGAAGGAGACACACTTGTAGGGCGCGCCAGAGGCCAGGTGACTGAAGAGCCAGGAACCTGGACAAGGCTACCTCCATTTACTGGGACCTTAGAGGTCTCTGGATCCCCTGCTTGGAGCCACTCTTCTGTTCAATTGGAACAGTTTGTCACTTCTCAGTCCTTCTTGTCTGGCCTCCAGGAAGCTGTGTTTGCCATGTGCTTTGAACTCAAAACCCTGACTTTTGGATTAAAAACTAAGAACCAGAGGAAGTGATGTTTTCAGGTTCACACAGTTCGCCGGAGCCCGAGACCCTCCACTGCCCTGGTGCCCGGAGCCCGAGACCCTCCACTGCCCTGGTACCCGGAGCCCGAGACCTCTGAGCCTTCAGCCTCTCCCCTGCCCCAGCTAACAAGCCTGTGTGGATCATCTGCTACTACACATCTGCCTCTTCCTTGTCTTGTTCTGCTTCAGCTGTTGTGTGGGAGGGAGGTCACCTCCACCCAGGTGCTCTGGAATGGGCATGAACCTCGTCAAGTTCCTTTCTAGTCTCTACCTACCAGACTTCTCCTCCCAGCTTTCCAAACCTTCTCTTCCTGGGTGGTAGGTCTGCAGGCAGGAGCTGTCCCCCTCTTTCTTTCTGTCTCTCTCTCTTACACACACACACACACACACACACACACGCATGCACACAAGCGCGCACACACACATACACAACCTCCTTTCCCCTACCCAAGTTTCCTCTGGTCCCTTCCCATCCATTCCTTCCCACTTGTCAAATCATACAGCACATAGACTGTGGCTTCTGAGGCTTCCAGGAAGGCAGGCCATGGAAGAGTTCATGGCGGGCTCAGAAGAGAGGGAATAGGGCACCCAGGACACTGGGCCCAGGACCCCACCCCCAAGAAAGGCTGCATCGATAAACACAGTTCAGAGACAATGCCCAGTGGTCAGACCGCTCCGTGGGCTGACCAGCAAGGCTTCCATTCAGATAGCCTCCAAGCATCCCCACTTCACCCAGCTCTGTAAGCCTTCTCCTTTGGAGGAGGAACATTTGTGGATTCTGGGTACTTCAGCTGCCCTGGCTCCTGGCAACCCCTTCTGTCTCCTTCTAGGCTGCTATGCCTTGCTAATCCTCATAGGACCAGCTAGTGAGAAAATAGGAGGTCCAAGAGAGGATTCTTAGAAACCCTGCCGCTATAGCTGGATGCTGGGATGCAGAGTCCAGGCTCCTGTTGTGAGGTCACTATGGAGCCTTTCCTGCCCCCTGGTGGCAGAGGAAAGCAGTACTCTTTTTTTCCCCGGGTACAACCTAGAAATCAGCCTACCCAGCCTTAGAAATCAGGCAAGGTGTCTCATTGTCACTCTCATCTGTCACCTGGACCATGGGAGGTAAATTGTCTGTGTGGACACTCCCTCCTAAAACCTTGGAAGATGACTGGCTCATTCGAGTTCTTTCTGTCTGTGTCCTTGGCCTCCCCTTTGTCTTCGCCGTCTTGGGCTCCTCCAGGGCTCTCTGACCCTGGCTTGCTCCCTAGTCCTCACTCCCAGGAACTAGCTGCCTTTGTCTCTGCCGCTTTCTCTGCTGTCACCTGTCTAGCTCCCTGGAGACCAAATCCATGTGGCTTCCTTGTTGATTTAGCTGCTCAATGAAGTAACAAGGGCTGATTGGATCTGACAGGGATGAAAAGCTCGTTAACTACCCATGGAGAAAGGTCAGGAAGGACACATGAGCTTGGGAAGCAGATACAATGGGCAGGAGCTGCACCTGGTAGGTCATGTCGGATTGAGGTGGGCTGATGCCCCTGGCTCAGCATCTCCATTCCAGCTCTTGTGATAAGTGGGGTTGGCTCTCTCATCTGGTCTGAGGAGCCTGCATGTAGGTTAACTAGGTAAGCACAGAATTGCCACAGACAGACAGGATGACAGAGCCTGAGCCCTCCATGGCCAGGTCCATCCGTAGGATCAGTGTCCATTGCTGTAACGAGAATCTGCCAGGATTGAGGCGGACACGGGACTGTCACAGGTTTGCTCTGTCCATCTCAGAAGCATGAGGACAGGAGCTGCATTAGAAGCCGAGGCCTGACCCTGAGGCCAGACCCTGCAAACACGCCTGTCTACCAGGGCAAACCTGTTCTGACAGGATATCCATCGATGGGAGTAGACAAAGGGGCCCCGCTTTATCCCGGTTGTGCCCGGCCTCAACAGAAGAGGTGGCACTTGTTCTGCTGTGGAGAGAAGTTTCTCAGAGGACTCAAGAGATGCCAGTCCAGACTGGGTAGCCAGCCGATGGGAGATCTGAGTTCTCTGCCTTGTTGTAGCCTCAACGTGGCTCTTTTGGGTTCTCGTACAGAGAGTTGGGCTGTCTGGAACTAATCACCATGGTTTCCCAGCCGCTCCTGCTCATTCCTTTCCCTCGTTTCCCATCACTCGGTGACCAGAGGTGGTGGCAGGCAGAGTCCTTGCCTCCTTCCCAGCTTTGACAAAAATCTTAACGCTTCAGCACTAAGTCAGAGTGTTGATGCAGCTGTTTGATGGATGGCATTTATTAAGTGATGATGTTTCATTGGCCCCAAGTTTGTTTTATTTAAGATTAATGGTAAGAGCTGAGCTGGGTGGAGGGTACAGAAATTAGGAGGTTGAGGCAGGAGGACCATGCGCTCAAAACCAGTGTGGCCACATGGTGAGAGCATGTCTCAAAAATCAAAACCTAAAACAAAACAGCAACAACGAAGAAGGATGTTGACTCTGACTTACCCCTTTCCCGCATCTCTTAGACTCTTGGTTCACTCTGTTGATGTGCTGAGGTACGCAAACAGATTTTTCTTTTTTCTTTTTATTTATTTTACATCCCGACTGCAGTTTCCATTCCCCCCTCTTCTTTCAGTCTCCCCCCACTACAGATAGATTTTTCTAATACTAAGCCACCTTCTTTTTCTTGGAACAAACCCAACTTATTCATGACATGCTGTTTTTGGTCCCTCTATGCCACGTTCAGTCTGCTAATATTTTGGGTAAACTTTTGTATGTAGCTCATAAGGTTGGATTGGCTTCTGCATGCTCCTCTCCAAACTGTCCTCACAGAGGTGGGGAGAAGGGTTCTTTGTATTTAAGGTTGTGTTGAGCTTGTAAAGGAGGAAGCTGGGACTAGTTTTGTCTTTTCTAAAGGAGTTTATGTGATATCAACCTTCTCAGTTACTTGAGTGTACGTAGACGGTAGCCAATCACCTGACCCAGTGTTGTGTAGAGGTTTGGGGAATGTGTGTACAGATTTAAAAAGAGATGATTTGTCACTGTCACATATCTCAAAATTACTTTTTCCTCTCTCTTTCCTTAGGGTTTTTTTTAAACAAACTCCAACAAGTTTTATTAAGGAAAAGGTTCTCTTACTTTCCCTTTCTGCAGCCTGTACTGGCATGCATCTAATAAGATCAGAAGCCCCCAGATCAATGGTAGCCAGCATGTACATGCTATGGTCTTTTCTGCGTGCTGTGCCCAAGTCAATATTGTTGTCCCTGTGTCGATGTCCGACAGCTTTGGCCAGCCTCGTGTGGTGTTCTGTTTCAGTTTTCTCAAAGCTGAGCCGCTGGAGAGGATGAACCCTTGTGCTTTGCTGTCTCTGAACACCTTCAGAGTCAGCTTGTAGCCCAGCATGCACGCTGCACTTTTCATAAGTTGGGGTCCAGAACTGATCATCTCCAGAGATGTTTGTTTTCTTTGTGGCCACCATCTTTCTGCCTTAGGTATAGAATGCCCCTCAACCAGGATGGCTGGGGTGTGAGGAAAACCTTGATTTTTGAAAAAAAAATGTCTTTCTATGTAGCCTGAGCTGTCCTCAAACTCACAAATCTCATGTTTCAGCCTTCCAAGAGATGCTAGGATTGGGGGCATGCACTGCCATGCCTGGCTCTATGTGGTCTAACATTTTTTGGAGCCATCTCTCCAGCCCCGGGTTTACGGTTTCTTTGTAATGTTTGATTATAAGGAACCTTCAGGACTCTCTTGCTGGCTCAGTCATGATCTGCCTTAGAGGTCTATCAGCTTTATTGATCGTTAAATGAGCTTTCAGTTCTGTTACTCTTTCTATTGTGTACATATTTTCTATTTCATCTCTGCTTCTGTCTTTCTTACTTCTTTCCTTCTGTTTATTTTGGATGATTCTGTTGTTCTTTCTCTGCCTCTTGAAGCTAGGTATCCCAGTGTCCATAAAAAATATAGCTAAGCTAGTTAGTTGGAGTAAGCAGCCCCAAGGGTCCTGTGAATTCCTGTGAAAGAGGGCAAGGCTCTCCCCGTGTCTTCTATGCCCCGAGGGCAAGTTCTGCACAGCCCAGATGTCGTGAAGAGAAAGGGGCCGAGGCTCTAAGGAAAGGGGAGCAAGAAGCTATGCCTAGGAGGTTTGAAACAGGGTGAAGCCAGGTCTCCAGGCTTCTCTGCAGCTAGCCCCCGTTTTCCCAGAGTCTAGCTTTGGGTCTGAGGTCACTCAGTCCTGAGGTCGTGGGAGCAGGAAGCCCTGGGTTGCTAGGGACTTGCTGTTTCTCTAGGGAACAGAGCACACACACAGACCTGTTGGAGCGGGGTGGGTAGGAGCAGGGGAGGGAAGAGTTTCCATCCTTCCTGCCCAATTCTGCCTGTATCCTCTGGCCTAATTCAGGATGGAGTTTTCCTGCTGGGAACAGTTCTGAACCTGCCCCTCCTCCCATCCCAAATGATCTAACTTCCTTGCTTCCGGGGGCCTAGCTCTGGACCTGGTTGCCTCCCTTGGAAGAACAGGGAGACAGTAAAGGACATGGGCATGCTTTGACTTCTGGGCTCTGGTGGGGCCTCAGTCCTCCCAGAGGAGATACCTGTCCACCCTCCGAAGGGTCTGCTTGAAGGGATGTGGAGGAGACCTTTCTTCAGACAGTCACCTGTGTATACCCTGGGATGGCTGCCCTCATAGTGTCCCCTCACTGCTCCTCCGCAGCTGGAACCTCAACTGCAATGTGGGCTGTGGGTCAGAGGGAGGAGCTGGCTGAAAGGACTGGATGGACATGGTACTTGGCAGGCTGTCTCCGCTGGACGACTACCCGGGGAGAATGTCTGTGCTCCTCTGAAGGCCAGAGCGCAGGGAAGACAGAGCAGAACCGCTTTCCTGGGAATCTTGGCATCGGGTGGGTGTGGGGGTCATGCAAATGCATCCTGCTTGGGCTGGATCTCACCCACAGTGTCCTCCTCCCAGGCCCACAGGGGAAGCAGTCCCAGGGTCTGCCTCCCTGGGTCACAAGGGCAGCCCCAGCATCCTCCTCCCAGGCCGGCAGGGGCAGCATGCTCATTCGCCAGCCATGCCTCCCAGAGCTATCTGCCCCGCCCATCATCAGACCCTTCTTCTGTTGGCTTGGGTTTCTGGCAGTCATCTGACCTGGATATTCTAGAAAGCCAATTTTTTTTAATGATTTTCTTAGTGTTTTTTTATTTGTTTGTTTCATATTTATACCTTTGTGGAATTTTTTTTTTCAGTGTAGGTAAATTTACATATCAGGAGCCATTGGCACATTGTCCTGGATTCTATCTGCCCTGTAGATGTGGCTTCAGACAGCTTCTCTGGCCTGACCAGGATGAACTGCGCTCTGTGGACATCCTCTGCTCAGATACTCACCTCACCCTGTCACTTCTTGCCTGTCACCACAGGGTGTGACTCTCCCAGGAGATTTCCCTGTGCGGCTTTGAGAGCAGAGCTTTGTGTGTAGTGATGAGCGCTCTTCCCACCTACTGCCTGTCAGCTGTGTACGAGCTGACGGTTTAATTCACCAGCTCTGGCACCAGCCTCTTATTCGGGCCCATTGCTCTCAGTCAGAAACTCAGAAATTCTGGGACCCTTGGAAAAGTCAGTCACCCACGTGTGACTCCTCCATCTACGAAGTGCCACCACAGGCACTGACCTATGACAGATGGACCCAGAGGCTCCATTAGAACATTCTGGTGGTGACCTTTCTCCTGGACCACCCTGCAGGGGCCAGAATGTTGGGAGAGCGGAGCTGCCTGCTAGCCTTCTTGCATCATTGGCTCTGGGGTCCTCTTGGCCTTAGGTCCTCTCCCAGGCCTAGCCCCAGCTGAACCCCTTGTGGATGCTCTCAAGGGACCAGTCTTTAGCTTTCTGGGTCAGAGAATTCCCAGGATGGGACAGGTCCAAGCTGGTGTCTGCTTCTTCTGGAATTTCCCGCTTCCTGGGAAAGGGTGAACTTATGTTCCCAAAGGTTTTAATTGAGGACCACGAGGCCAGCCTGTGGAGCTGTTTAGATGTCTGGGTCTTCAGAATTCTGGTCACCTGGCAAGCTGGCATCCTCTTTGCAGGTACCAACCATTTTCCCCCTCAGAAGAAGTTCACTGATACCTGGCTGACGCTCTTTCCTCTGGCCCTGCCTTGTCCACTGAGCTGAGCTGAGCTCGTTGGGTGTGAATATGCACTCAAGCCCTTCTTTCCTCAGCTCTCATTCCAGGCTCCTAGACACATCATTTGTTTGTGTCCTTGGTACAGAATCTTGCTATATATTTTGGGCTTGCATGGAACCCACTATGTATCCCAGGTAGGTCTCAAACTCACGGTGAGCCTCCTGCCTCAGCCTCCCGTGTGCCGGGGTTACAAGAGTAGGCTATCAAGTGGACACATCTCTGAACCCATCTTCTAACCAATTGGCTGTTGTCTTGCTTTTTCGCAGCCTTGGATTCCTTCTCTGCTCCCAGCAGGAGACCCAACACATGGGAAGGGTTTGGAAACACTCTCTTTCCATAATGGTGCCCCATAATCCCTTCACCCAAGTCTGTTATCCTGGCTTTGTTAAGCCATCCCCTGGACTGGGTGTCAGACTTAGGGTGTGAATGTTGGTGAAAATCAGACGTGGATGCCCAGGCCTTTGCTTTACACTGAATGAATGCACAAATATATCAGTTGGGGTTGGAGGCAAGTTACCCTTGAAGAGCAATTTTCTGACCTTTTACCTCAACTCTGCCCCAATACCCTCCATTCGATGTCTAGTCCTTACTATTCTAGCAACCAGACCTCAATTTCTTAAGACAGAGCTTCCTTATGATGTTATACCATAAGATACTATTTATCTTGGGGAAAAGATTGATTGTTGCAGCCAGAGAGAAGCTGGGTATCCCCAAGAGACGATGGTCAGTATATCTTCTTTCTGGACCCTAGCAAGGGAGACACTCTGATTTGAGGTGGTGTACATGTTGGTGTGTCATGTCGCCCCCCCACCCCCACCCCACGAGAGCGAAAGAAACAAAGGACCACGGGTTTGCTCAAGTGACACATTTCAATAGAATCTCTAAAACTCTATGAGTTGAACAGATAAAATACCTCTGGGCTATTTTGTTACAAAATATTTGCCATTTGGATTAGTTGCTGAGTGCAGCCACCCTGCCTGTTCCCAGAGAGCTGTCACTCCTTCTGGTGGAGGGTGAGCAGGGGGGGAGAGGTACTGCAGGAAGATGGACAGCTGATGCAGAGAGAGACAAATGAGTGACATCAGGGACCTCTCTTGGGTAACGGAGACACCCTGGCAGGCTCTGGACAGGCGGGTGGGGGTGTCAAAGATCCAGGGCTGATACATATTTGTGGGAGCAAGACATCTTCGCAAACAAAAAGACAGACAGCCCGCTTTCCAGGAGAGGCTGCCAAGACAGGACCTACATCTGGAGGTGGGTTTGCCTACAAGTAGGTAGGAAGGCTGGTTCCACCTCCCACTTGATTTTGGAGTTGGGGCCAAATAGGTAAATTGGGAGAGGGGCCCAGGCTCCCCACAGTAAGGCCTAGAGAGTTGATGGAGGGGGGCATCTTGGGGTGGCGGGATCTGGGAGATCAGCCAGTATTTTACTGTTCTTTTAACTTTGAGACAGCTGGGGTCTCAAGAGCCTCTTTCTGGGTCTTCAGGCCCTGACCTGGTCACTGCCATGGGGAAGGGCAGGAGGTTTCCACCAGGTTCTCTGGGGACCAAGGTACAGATAAATTCTACCATTAGTAGGCTGGCTAAGCAGGGGAGAGACACAAAATTTGTGGCGGCTCTAACTTTGCCTGACTGGTAAGGTGGGCCAGCCCCCTTTCTGGGCTAGTGGGGCTCAAAGCCCTGCCAGGAGCTCAGGACCAGTCCATGTTGTAACCCCCTGTTGTGGCTTCCTGGGCTGGATTTTACTCCTGCCAGCAGCATCTAGGTCAGCTAAGGGAAAACTCTCCCAGGGGAAAAGGCCCAAGGTGCCTGGGAGTCAGGGTCCTCAGAGCTCGCACAGGTGGACCCGCCCCCAAACCTCTACTGGAGCTCATCAGGAAAGTCAGATCAGCAGAGGCCTGAGGGACAGGGGACGCTGTTAGCTGGAAGTCTGATGTAAACAGCGGGCAGCGTTTGACAATGTGAACTGGGCTAATGTCCCTCTTCATCAGCCCTCGACACCGTGACCCTGCTTCAGAAACACACTTAGACACATTCATAACTCACACTCCTTCATACCTCACATCCTCCCTACGAGTCATAAATTTCCTTCTATTTTGGGCCCTCTCATTCATCCAGACATAGGAAGCTCTGCTTTCCCCAGGCCCTAACCCTTTCTGCCCCAGTGCAGACGATGCAGCGTCTAAGTAATGCACTCATCTGTCTGTCAGTTCTTCCACTCTGACAGAGTCTGATTGTTTTCTGAAATAGGGGTGCTCCCAAGGCAGCCAACTCAGAAAAACATAGGCTGGGAGCCCCTGGGGGAGATAGCATATTGGCCAAAAGCTGCAGAAAAGGCCAGAAACTCCCTGGGTGACTATCATAATGACCTCTGGGTGAAAACACGCACACACATGCGTGCACATGAAATGAGGTCATTTGGTCTTTTATAAGAGCCTGGATGCCTCCTCTTTGGTCCAGAGTACTGAATCTTGGAGGGTACAGCAGGGACCAGGAGAAGTTAATTCAATTCCAGCCACGGCAGCATCCACTGTGCCTCTTCGCCTCTTGGGAAACTTTAAAAACAGGCTATGACTAGGAAGCATCTCGAGGTAGGTCAGAAATAGCTGCTGACATAGGACACGGGAGGCTGGCTTGCCTTGTGACAGCCTATGACACGCTCCTGTCGTCTACGGGGCCGCCTTATCTGGCCCTGATAGGCCTGGAAAGTTGATGAGCCCTGCTTGGCTCTGCCCTGCAGTCTGGAAGGTCCAGGAATTCTTCGCCATCCCTGCTGGAAGCCAGCCTGCATTTTCCAGGGAGGGACTGTTTGAAGGCTGGGCCTGCAGGGTGACCCAGTGACACTAGAACCTCACAGCTTCACCTTGTCTGCGTACACAGAAGCTGCAGAGTCAGACATGAGGAAGCCCTGACTCCAGGCCAAGTCATCCCTCTGCCGGACTGCCCAGCACCCCATCTCCCTGCTTCTGGCTTCACAGGGAAGCAATCATCTGGGTGGGTTCTCACATGTGTTTATGGGTAAATGCCTGTGCACACTCGGTATTGACTGAGTGTTGTTTGAGGCCAGAAAACCAAGAAATGTTCTCGAAAGTGCACTTCACAGACTTGATCTCACGGTCCTAGGGCCCTGTTGAAATGACCCAGACAGAACTGAAAACCCTGCTCCCTCCTCTTTCTCAGATCTTTCCTGGGTCCGGGCAGCTCAGAATTCTCTGGTGGTGGCAGGAGGGCTGACATGGTGAAGGGAGGCAAGGTCCCACAGGAGCTAAGAACCAGTCTCCTAACTACAGGCTTGAGTGACAGGAACCCCAGATAAAGCCCCCCTCCTCTGCTATGCTTAGGTCACTCCAGGGAGCCAGGGCTAGCCTTTCCCTCTATGGCTTGGCTATAGATACACCTTATGCTGGGATAGTTTGCCTCTGTCCTGGGTTGGGCTGCTGGCCAGTCCAGCCTTTTGCTCTTGTCCATTGGCCCAAGGCATGAATACTAAGAGATCAGGAGTGCAAGCCCATCAGCAAACGGCCCCTTGACTTCAGTTTTTCAATCTATAGTCTGGTTAGGGGAGCATGGTGAACACAGAGGAGAAGGCATGGCCCATCTGGCTATGCTGGACCCCTGGAAGAATGAGAAGGTGTTTCCATATTTGTGGTGAGGTACTCAAATAAGTTAGTGAAGGATGGCTGGGTTAAGCAAACCATCTCGCCAGGGCATTCTCTTTAAACAACAGTGATCAGCGGCCAGGAAGGCATTATGCCAAGATGTGAGGAGTGGCAAGGGGCAGCCCAGGCTCCTGAAGGACAGCCCATTGGAATACTGGGGTGCCCATTGGAATAATGGGGTGCTAAGGGTAAAGCCTACACCAGGCTCCTCGAGCCACTGGAACAGCGGCGCCGGAGCAGCAGAGAGCCTGGTGGGCAGAACTGATGAGGGTGGTTGTACGGGGGTGGGGGCGGGGGCAGCGGGGGCTGGTGGATGACCTTAACTGGGGAGCCTGGACCACGCAAGGGTGTGGAGCCACAGGACTCTGAGGAGGATGAGGCATAGCAGGACAGAGCCTGGCTCAGCAGGGGCTCCATGCGGGCCAAGCAGGGTTTGTCCAGGACAATGACCTTGACAATCTGCTGGCACTGCACCAGGGTGCCTGGGGGTGTGGGTGGCGGCGGCGGCAGCGGTGGGGGCTGCTCCCTCAGGGGGCTAGGCTGTGGGTCTGGCAGCAACGGTGGTGGTGATGTTGGTGGTGGCGGTGGTGGCTCTCCCCTCTCGACCCCCAACCTGGGGCTGTGCTGGGACGTTTGAAGCCTGTTGTGAATTGACACCTAGTTTAGAAACAGCCAGAGAAGCATGAAATGTTACCACTAATTCCCAGCTGCTGGGGCAGGCCACCCAAGCCTCCCCGAGCCTCCCTTCAGACCTCTCCTGCCTACCATCTGGAGGATGCTCTCAGCCCTGGCATAGACCCCATGCTGGTCTCTCTGCCCACAGTAAAACTGCTTCTAAACCTACTCTTCTGTGGTTGTATGAGGACTGCCTGTGACAGCTATGAGTCTCCAGACCCCACACTCGTCATCTGTGAGATGGTTCTGCAGGGCAAACACCTTCCTATGTGCTACCCACAGAGCTTGGGAAACAGGGCCATCTTCCAAGTGGCCCAAGTGCAACAATGAAGTAGAAAGCCTCATCATTTAAATTGCCATCAAGGTGCCAGGGGACCTGTCCTGTCCTCCTATACCCCCTAAGGCCATGATCCCTGCATTTGAGAGCTGCTGAGACAGTCAAGGGCAGAGTTAAGTCCCCGTTGCCTTCCTGTCCCACTTGACCTTGGTTAGATCTGCATGTTACAGGGCAGAGAGACAGAGAGACAGAGAGCCTCCATCTTGGTTCCTTGCATGGATCAGGAGCAGATGGCCTAGACAGACTCATGAATGTAATGTTAGAGTCCAAACAGGAATTGCTGCTCAGGCTAAGTACCTGCAGCCGCTGCCTTTCACTTCCACGAACACTGAGAGGTGCCCATTGAGGGCAATGTCTCTGAGTCCTCAGCTAACAGACTTCCGGGTGTCGGGGTTTCTCGCCCAGAGAAGTACGTTAACGTCTAAGTGGGTATTGGTGGTCACACATTCTTGACTCCCGTCTGTGACTCTGAGAGCCTGGTGCCAGGCCCATGCTCCTTTAGATGGTTCTAAGAAGAGGCCCCCACTTCTGCCCTGTGGGCCCTGATTCCTCTCTTCATTTTTATTCATGGTCTGTCACTGGCACTGGGTCTCTCCTTAGAGCCCCGCCATGTTCTTGTCCATCTATCTGCCCCATGGTGTCAATAATTCTTCTAATAAACTCCTGACCCCACAACAGTCTGTCCCCTTAAACCTGTGCCTGAGATCTTTCACTCATGAGAGGCCTCCAGGGATAGGCCTAGGGAAAGAAACTCATCTAGCCCCCTCTTGCTAGCAGAAGAGGCCGAGGAAGTGAACACAAGGGAAGGGGAAATATTTACTTCTTCACCCTCCTCCACCCCAGTCTCATCTCCCTAGCTGGTAGATATGACACCGCCATCCTCTTTGTGGGCCTTCCAGGGGTGGCTGGGACCCTTCTCTCTGAAGATGCTTCCTACTGGGCCTGTCTGATCCCAGGTACCACCTAGGGCCAGCTTCTCAGAGCACAGATACTGAGGCCACAGGGAGCGGACCTTCTTCCAGGCCTGGGTCAGAACAGCTCACACCTGTCAGAGCCCCAGGGCAGTATTTTCCAGACCTGTTGATCGCCTAAAGGTGTAATTTCAGGGGTCTCCTTCCTAGGCTTGTGCGGCCCCCATCAGATGTTGCCCCCCAAGGTCCTCAAGTTCCAGCATCATCATCTGCCTGCCACAAGGCTTTTTTTCCCACTCTGTCCTCACTCTCCACCTGGGCAGCATTGCCCAGGCCTGAAATCACCCTAGATGGCGGGGGGGGGGGGGTCCAGAGTTCTTTGCTGTCAAGACATAGTCTACAGATGGCATGGCAGTGCCTCTGTCCTCCCAGGGGATGTCATAGGCAGAAGGGCCCATGTCACTGCTGCTAATGCAAGGCACAGGCTAACCTCATACCTACTTGTATTCTGAATAATTCTCCAGAGGTGGCCTGAGACAGCCTGATCAAGCTCACCCACCCTCTCTGTTTCCTAATCCCCACTCACAGGCACCTGTGTCTGGTGCACCAAAGCTGGGCCACCCAATTCAGGGCCAGTGAACCTTTCTTATCCTTCCTCCCCAGTTGCTCCGACATATAGTCCTCAGCCTCAGCCTGCAAAGTCTATTCTTCCCTCCTTGTACATGCCAGGCCCCCCCCCCCCGAATCAGAGAGAGAGAGGGGGAGAGAGGGAGAGAGAGAGAGAGAGAGAGAGAGAGAGAGAGAGAGAGAGAGAATGAACATGGGTAGCAGTCAGAATAGCTCAGAGAAGATGGAGGAGTGCCTGCCATAGGGGCTTGGCTAAGCAATGCTGGAGGAAAGGGAGCTAGGGCCAAGCCAAGAGGCTATAGGATGACCAGATCGCCCTCTGCTAAGGGAAGCAGAGGCTGGCAGAATCCCTGGAGCTAGCTGGAGGGGGCGGGGCAGCCTTGCAGATAGCCATGTGACTCCTTTGGGCAGGTAGGAGGGAAGAGGGGCATCATATGGCTGGTCCGCCCTGGGCAGCCCTGGGAGGATGCACTGGAAGGTTGCTGGTTAGGGTTATCTGCAAGGCTGAGAATGGGCAGCTGCGGGAAGATGCGGGCGCAGGGCAGGGGATGGAATACCCACCCTGGGGGCTGGTCAGCTGCTGGGGCGGGAAGCTCCTCCGGGTAAAGGTGCCTCCTCCAGAAACACGAGGGGGTGGGGGTGCAGGGACAGAGAGAAACTGAACTCCCAGGTATCCTGCGGTTCCCCAGAGCTTGGCAGGCAGCTGGGTGGGCTTCTCCCTCACACCTAGGGGAGCCCTCCTGCTAGTGGGTGTGGGAGAGGACTGTCTATGAGCTGGTGCCCTCAGGGTCCTGTAGCCATGGAGAGGGTCTGAATGGGAGACAGTGGATATTACCCCTAGGGGCTGCTTTGGGTCTGGCAGGAGCCAGCTATTATTTCTAGGTTCCTTTCCCTTGCGGTTAGGAGATGGCTGCCTCTCCTCCAGTGAGGAGGGTCTTCAACTCTATCAGCTCACCCGCCCAGGAAAAACCGAGGTGTCTCAGCCCTGCGCTGCCTTCCTGTTTCCTGTGCTCACCCCACGTCGGGGTCAGCTTTCCGGAGACTAGTGCTCCAGGGGAAAGTTCCTTCTCACTGTCTCAACCCCGGTCCTCCCGTTTGCCCAGGAGGTATCCAAATGTCCCTAGGAGCGATCACGGAGGACTTGACTTTAGGGAGGACTTTGGGAAGGAGCCCAGGCTCCCTGTTAAGGGAATGGAAGATCTTGGAAATGGACCATTGAGCATTGTACTGGGGGGGAGGGGCAGTGAGCAGTGTGTTGGGGAAGTGGTGTGCAAAGAGAATGGAAGGGAGGGGCCACGCAGTGTTGTGGGTTCATCTCCCAGGGCTGATCTGGGAGTTTGGCCCCGGAGGGCAGTGGGCTGGGTTGGCTGGCTGGGGAGCGGTTTGGCAGTGCTTGCGGCTTAACTAGGCGCTGGAAGAATGGCGTTACCCATGCTAGCAGTAACTTTTAATTGTATCTCTTGAAATTGGTAAAATGGTGAGTCGGGCTGGGGAGGCATTGATTAATACCTGAGAAGAGAAACAACAGAGACGGTGAGAAGAGGGACAAGGGGTCACAGGATCACTCACCTGGATGCCACCAGGCCTCCACTTACCTCCCCCGAGCTCTCCGCCGCTTTCTCTCCTGCCATGGCCTCCCTTTTGGCTTTGAATGCAAACAGCACAGAGCTCATTCTCCACCAGTCCTGCCTGGAGCCCTTGGCCCTCCTCCTCCCCATCTGGCATCTCTACTCCTAGCGGTGTGGATAGCAAGACTGTATGTGCCACACACACTCTACTGGGGTGCTACCTGGCATAGGAGGCTGGATAGCGCTGGGCCACTGAGAAGCTGTCATTTGGAGGAGTATGCTACACCTCTCTGGACCTCCACAGATTAGGGGGTCCCTGGAATTCTGTTTAACGTTTGCACTCTGGAGTCATTTTCTCCCAGTCGAACCCTTGCTAAGACAGTCTAGGGAAAGCTGACTTTTGAGTGGGCCCTGATTTGTGGGCACCATGTAAATCTGCCCCCTTCCACCGTAGCTCCCTTGAAGGAGGGGCTGTCATTTGCTATGGTCACTGTACCAGGGGAATTGTTGCGTTTTGAGGATCTTAAAGGCCCACAGCAACCGGCCACAGTGCTTGCCATCCCCGGAGCTGCTGGCTGCTGGTAATTAGGATTACAGTTTCTCGCCACCTGGTGTGCGTCAAGGACCCCATGGCCCCCCGGAAGTGATTCGATGACTCTTCCTGGCTAGGGTCTTCTGAAGTCTGGCCTCCGAGTTTCTCACTCCCCATCCCCAGGGCAGCAGTTTTGAACCCTCTGCTTCCCTGGGTGCAAAGGCGACTGCAGGGTGAAGGGCACCGTGGGCAAAACCCTGGAGATGCCCGTCCAGATCTGACAGGGGCCCACAGCTTCCACAAGAGAAGCTGGGAGGGTGGACAACCTCAGCTGAGAACTGAGAGGAAAATCCAGGCGGCCCTGAAAACGTGCAGTGACCCACATCCTGAGCCCTCGTAAAGTGAATGGGGGGGACGGGAGGGGGCGGCTGGTTTAGGCGGAAGGGGAGTTATGGGAGAGGGGCTTTCCACAGCATAGAGCCCAAAACCTTGCTGGGAACGGGAATGGCATGTCTTGGCTGTGCCATCAGTCTCTGGGATGCTGTCTATCCCTCATCTGCCATTAGGACTAGCTGTAGAGGTGGGCGTCGTGGCAGGGGCTGGCCTTGGGGCTGTAGGAATCCACTGTCTTCCTAGCTCAAGCAGCTGTCCTATGCCCGTGGATGCTCAGTGCCCATGTTCTAAGCTCCGACTGTGGGGTGGGGTGTGAGACTGAATGGATAAGCGGATGCCTGAGCCATGGTTGGGGTTTCTGGGTATCTCCTGTCTTTCTTTGAATTTCTCCTTAGGAGGGGGCTTTGGGGGAAGGACCAAGCCAACATTCCATACTCCCTGCCAATGGGTGAAACTGAGGTAGCTGACAGAAAGGATAGAATCAGGCTTTCAGGGCTGAGCAAAGGGAAAACTATGTCCTAAATTCATTCTGACTCTACTAGGCTGGTGGGGAAATTTAATCTGAAGACACCACTTAAGAAACAGAGCTTGAGGCTCATCTGGATTGAAGCAAGGACATCAGGGCTCGTGGCCTGACTCCAGGAGCAAGTGGGGGCATTTCACATTTGCAAACTGGATATATTTCTCTGTCACCTCTTCTCCACCCTGAGCTAAGGAATAAAGGTTAAAGACACAAGCCTGGGACTCCTCCATGGAAAGAAATAGCTACAGAAACAGTATGCGCCCCTCCCCAAAGCCCCCAGAGCCAAGTACAGGACGGTGGTTGCCTCTAAATGGGCCAGGTAAGGGCAGAGCCCAGTCTCACCTGTGGGTGATCCTTGCTTCGACTGTGGGTCCCCCGGGGCTCCAGCTGACCTTCCAGAGAGAGCCTTTGTTCCCTGCTGCTTCTCCAGTTCCCCTAAGGAAGGGAGAAGCTATGAACAGAGGCATCCGCTCACAACCACCCCCAGCCCCAGGGAGCAAGAGGATATGGGGACAGCAGGAGGAGGTAGGAGAACCTGTTCCTGCCCACTCCGACAGGGACTTCAGGGTGGGCTTGAGCACTGAGAACCAGTTAAATCTCGGGGCGCTCTGAGGGGTGATGGCAAGATTTTCTTGACTGCCAGAGACCGGTGTGGGACAGGGAGGCAGATGGCTGGGGCTGACACCCTGGACTAACAGTTCTTAGGCACATTACCTAGCCTACTCTGCCTTGCTTGAGATAGCTGGGCCCACTGCCCAACGTCATTAGGAAGATTACCTGAGGTAAAGCACACAGAACAAGGACTGACTTGGGCAAGCATGCCAAGTATTAGTATTAGGACAGTGTGCCAGAAAATGCAGCCTGTGGTCCCTAGGCATAGTTGGCGACATCCGGTCTATCCACGTGCACCTAGCAGGACTGCCCCCTTCCCCACCCCAGCCGCGGAGCTTCCTGAAGGGTGTTCAGTGCTCCCCCAAGGGGCAGATTCCACAGCCTGTGTAGCTGGGACACATGTCCCAGCTGATCCTTTGCTGGAGCCTTTCTGCATTACCAGCTACCCGGTTTATCCTCCCAGTGGCTCTAGGGATCCGATGGTTGCCATCCGTGTAGATTTGACAGGTATTATTAAAGCGCTCTCTCAGCTTCTTGGTTCCATGGGACATGACTCAAGTTTCCGTTATTAAAACTATCCACTTGGGCTCCATTTGCTGTTTCTCTGGCTGTCTAGAATCCAGGGATAGGGAGCAGGAAGTGTCCAGACCAGCATTTTGTCCTTGTTGCCCACACTGATGAGCCATCACTTGAGGGCATTCTTACTGAGTTAGTTACTTGCAGGGCCGAGAGGGTCCTCCTCCTGGCTTTGGAGGAATTAGAGCCCTAATTACTTATACATGCGTCTGGAGAGCCTGGGCGTGATGCTCATGGTCACTCCCTGTGAGAACTCAGACTCCCTTCTAAAGCCCTGATGGCCTCAGTTTTCTCGCTTGTAAGAGGAATGAGCATGCATGGGAAGTGGGCATTAAGTGACGGGTCCTGTCACCTGCCCGGTGCCAGGTGTGTAGCAGGTATTCAAATGGTGACTACTTGTGGCTTCTGTTTGCTTCCTTACTTATTTCCTCTTCTGCCTGCCTCAATGGCCAGCCGGCTTCCGCCACTCCTGCTACCCCTGTGAACCAGTCCTCTCCCACCTTTCCTTTCAGCTTTGCTTCCCCCGCCTCCTGCCACCTCCCCCCGCCTCCTGCCACCTCCCCCCCCCCCCCCCCCCCGACCCCCCCCCGTTGTCTGCCGAAGCGATTTTCTCTCCCACTTGACATAATGGATTCTGACCAGATCTGTGCCTCTGGTACTTTGAGAAAGGACTTCTGGGACGCCCTTGGGCTAGAAGGACAGTACTTCTCTCAGTACAGCTGAGGCCAGGTGCCCAGTGGCTCTCTAAGCAGCTTGGGGCCATTTGTGACATTCTGATCAGAAGAAAAGTAAATCCTTTTCAAGACACACTCTGAGAATGTTCCAAAAGAAATAGCCCCACTGGGCCCTCTATGCAACTAGTCTGACCATGGAAAGAGTCGGTGTGTGAAACCCCCGAGTCCAAATAAACCAATGCTGTACAAAACCAGCATGTCCTCAGTGACTACCACCCCCTTGCCAGGGAGCATCCTGTGCTCTGGGCTTCGTTTTAGCTCGATTTTGGGTTATTTTCTTAAGAGATTATACACAGAACCTCTTCTTTCAGTTCTCATAGTAGAAAGACTATGCGGCTAAGCCTAGGACTCATTTGCATATGCCATCTCTGCCTGTGTTAGTTAGCACTGGTGACTTTCTCAAAGGGGACAAAACTGCCACCTTGCAGGCTACAGCGAAGATAAGCAGAATGTCGCCCAGCCATCTTGCCTCTCGGTCTCACGGATCTGCTCGGCCTGGAGCAGCTCCCGTTGGCTGTTCTGGACAACGCAGCAGTGTTCTAGGTGAGAAAGGCCCTTGTGCACCCCACAAGGCTGGCAGATGTGCACATACGTGTGTGTACCCTGGGAGGTAGGGCTCAGTGTAGTCGTGAAGCAAACAGACATTGGGATGGGATGTTGCAGCGGAGTCCAAGGGGGTGGGGGTGGGGCTCAGGCTGGGGCAGAGCAAGCATGGCAGTTCCTGGGAGGCAGAGGTAGGTGCCTATGCTGGCTTCCTCTGCCTTTTTGGACCCCATCTGTCTGTCTTAGAAACTGGGACTCGTTCTTACACTCTATTCGGATCTGCTCCAGCTCTGTCACCTCCGCAATAGACTCCTTGAGGTCTTCCACAAACTTCTGCATCTCGTCAGAGCCCAGGGCGCAAAAGTGCAACACCTGTTTCTTCTCAGAGCCGGCGAGTGGGGTTGCCAGTGTGATGCCGTGAGAGTAATCTGGAATCCAGACACACCCCAGTGGTGAGCACACCACAGCAAGGAGGCTCGTGTCGGAAGCCTAAGGTTTCGGGGGAAGCTCCCGCCCTCCCAGCCCTGGGACTCACACTCATTCTCAAAGAGGTGAAAGCGCATGCCTAAGAGGCCGACCGCCTTGCAGAAGGTGTAGGTGAAGGAGCTCTTCTTCTTTGGGCACAGCTTGAGAATCTGCCCAGGGGAGGGACAGAAACAGGTGAGAGGGGCCGCAGCAAACACGTGTGCACAGAGGCAGGCACCGATGCCCACAGACATTGTGAACACTGTCCAGACACAGAGACGCACACCTATGCACATCAGACGCAGCCACGCCACACACACCTGGCACAATACACACGTGCCATCCTGCTTAAAACCCGCCAGGACCCATTACTTCTGCGTTAGAAGCCCCGGACTGTAAGCCCTCCCAGATCTAGCCTCTGCCCCACGTTGGCTTTGTGTCGGCATCACACTGTCCTCCTTTCTGTGGGTTGAAGCAGCCGAGCTCAGTCCAATGGCAGCCACTCCTTTCCCACAACTTCCACCCCCCCACCCCCCCCAGCTTTCTGCATGGCCAGATTACTCTCATTATTTAAGTTAACACAAAATGCTCCTTAGAGAAAGCTTCCTTTCAAAACCACATTTAAACCCACAAACTAAAAAGCAAGCCCCCAAGTCTCCCCTGCCACCCAGTCACTCTGTCCCACTACCACTTTATATATAGATTTCAAAGCACTCCTCCTCCCATTGGCTATGGTCTCGTTCATCTTCCTTCCTTCCTTCCTTCCTTCCTTCCTTCCTTCCTTCCTTCCTTCCTTCCTTCCTTTCTTTGATTTTTGTTTCTGCCTAATATGAAAGACTCATTCACCAGTTGCTCAAATATGTAAACTTATATTTTATTTAGTAGCTCTTACGAGCAGGGCGCGGAGGATGCAGAGGACAGATGTGACAGATAACCCTGCCCTCAAGGGGTTTATGTGATGGTAGAGGAAGACAGTTAAGGAAAAAACCTCTCTACCCACCCAACAAAGGCAAAGCAAGGGACAAATGAGGCAATTTCAGAAACTTGAGAGTGTTTTTAAGGAAGTCAAATAGGATTAGAAGTAGAAAGTGCTTGGGCAGACTGCCTTGCTTGGACAAGAGGCCTCCAGGGAGACCACATTCAATTAGTGACCCGCCTGAAGAGAGCCAAGTAACCACACCCAGAGGAGCTTTGGATGGGGAGGGGCGGCCAGAAAGGAGGCCTGGGCAGTGGGAGGCAGCTCCTGACTCCAGAGTGTTAGAGCAGCTCAGGGTGCGCAGCCAATGAGCTTAGAGATCTCTGGGGTTGGGGGTTGAAGGACAGAGCTGGAGCCGGGTAGATGGGAGGCCCTGATGTGCCCAGAAGGGTACCATGGTTCTGTGGAAGTGACAGGGGACATGAGGAACCTAGAGGAATAGTTTAACATCTTGTAATATACAGACACCTTTGTATTGCAAAAATGTATATTTACCACTGGCTGTCCACACATATACTATGAGTTAAGCTCCTCCTCCTAAACCCCATGCTCCTGAAGGAATCCAGGGTTAATGCAGACAGTCACTAACTAGACTCAGTGTTCCAGCAAGTGTCTGAGCCTAAGTTTCTACTGCAGAAGTGAAGAGGGCAAGGGGGAAGCCAGATCACAAATTCCCCCAGTGATTGCCTGATGTGGTGGGGGGGAGGGGGCTCGCAGCCTTCATTGCCCCTGCCTGCTCCCTAAGTAACCTGCTGGAAGGAGATGAGACAGACTTTTAAAATGCTAATCCACTACCCCCTCAGATTATCCACTCTCTGAAGAAAGCAGTTTAAGATTCAGCTTCGGTGGTCTCTTCTCATTGGCTCTGCCAGTGAGTGACAGGCACCAAGGCTCCGGTATTCTGGTTACAGAAAGAGGACCTGAGAGACTCACCGGGCCAGAATGGCAGGGTGGAGAGAGCTAGAGGTGCTTCTGTGGGACCTTGTAGAGGTTTCTAGAGAGTTCACATCTGTGGGAGGCGCTCACTCACCCCTGCCTGCCTCTCAGCACTTGGGACAACTCCAGGCACAGTGGGATGTAGTAAAGATTTATTGTGGGACACTTGTTTTCAGAGAGAAACACACCATCCATACACATGCTGTTCAGCCTCTCCCTGGGACCGGAGACAGTGGGCTTCTGCTGACCTTCCAGGCAGAATAGTGATGTCAAGGCCCAGTGCCTTGTCCAGGTTTTCTGTATCATGGAGAGGCCAGTTGTCTGGGGTCCAGCTCATTTCCACTTTGACCTGTCTCTGTGCTTCAGATCACGGCTTACCAAGTAGGAGCTGCCATATCCTCCACGGTCATAGTTTCAGTCCGCCCTGCCCAGTGCCTCCATGTGTAGCCTCGCCCTGCCCAGCCCCAATAGGCAGGGCTAGCCCCAGCCTCAGCTCTCCCCTGCCCAGACAATAGGCAGGGCTAGCCCCAGCCTCAGCTCTCCCCTGCCCAGACAATAGG
>NW_004949099.1:35710703-35713100 GCF_000317375.1 Microtus ochrogaster
CCCCAGCTTTCCCCTGCCCAGCCCCAGCTCTCCCCTGCCCAGCCTCAGCTCTCCCCTGCCCAGCCCTGGCCGCACTGCTCACCACCAGGAGATCATTGAAGAGGAACACTTCTCTCTGATGTGCCGCCTGCTTCTGGAGCTTGTTCACGTCAGTCACCTCGAAGAGCCGACTACAGCAGACCAGGCGGCGGTGTGGCATGGACAGCACCTGAAACCCAGACAGGGCTCTATAGTGAAGCCTCAGAGACCCCAGGGCTCTCCTCCTAGCCCATGACACCCATTTTCCAGAAGAGGAGATAGAGGTTTAGAGAGTGGGCATGGGCTCTACTCCTATGCAAAGACCAATGCTTGACCCTCAGCCTCTCATGGTGGGGGTGGGGGCGTGTCTCTGTTCCCATCATCACACCTCTAGGGCAGCAGATCCAGAGATTCATTATGCTTGTGTAATGAGATCATGGGAGGAGGACCAGAAACTGAGATAAGTCTTCACACTTTTCATGACCTAATATCAGCCTTTCCCCATAGTGACCATTTGTGTGCGAAATCCATGCCCGTTTTTTTTTTTTTTTACTACACACTCAAACACGAGCGTGCAAGGGAAAGGGGATTATAGGGACCCCAGGATGTACCCTAATAACTCAAATATCAGCTGGCTTGCAGAGCAGACAAGCACTGAGTCCTCAGTCACAGAGGCTCTGACGTGAGGGTCCTCCCTGCACAGAGAGCTCAAAGGCCCCTGCAGCGGAAGGACTACGCACCTGCCTCACCTTACCCACACCCGGTGTAAGGTGCCAGTAGCCTAGTGTGCCACAGAGGATGCCAGCTTTAAAAATCATTGCACATTAGAACACGCTGCCTGGACCCCGGTTGCCACCACCCACAGTCTAGACAGTTCATTTTTCTGCCTTCTACCCATTGGGCCCTTCCAGGAACACCTGCCATCCACCGCTTCCTGTGAGAAGCATCCTAAACGTCCTCAGCTGGACATTCACATGCTGCCACCTTAGATCATTGGCCACTTCCTTTCGACACCTCACCCTAGTAACGGCAGCTGGCGGCAAGAGGGATGAGGACATTATAAAAAGGGAGAAAGAGGAGCTAGTGCCTGGCGCACAGCACAAACTCAGTCCTTGACTCACAGAGAAGCATCTTTGAGAAAGGTAAAGGAGAGACTGGGGAGATGTCAGGAAACAGGAGATGGCTGGCTGGGTGGCCCGCCATGGGGAGGAAGTCAAGAGCTGCAGGGAGTACTGCTCAGCACAGGCACTTACCGTCTTCATGCCCACGATGGACTTCTCCACCTTGGTGACGTACGTGACGTGGTCCTCATTGGACTTGAGCTCCTTCTGCTGGATCCTTTCATAGATGCCTACCACCAGCTCTCTGGGGATGTCAGCGCCATCATCCACACCTGCCAACGTGGAGGACAAGATTTCCCTCCACACCAGAGCACCAGGAAGTGGCCTTGATTGTGTTTTGCTTTTGATCTAAGCTTTTGGCAGTTGGCTCCCTATCCCCACTAAAGGAAAGATAGATAGACTTTTCAGCAATGTCTGCTAAAGTCCTCTGTTCCCACCTCCTAGGCCGCTTTCCTGTGGTTCCCAGGCTCCGCCAAAGCATCTTTGCTTCTGCACTTCTATTGTCTTCTGTGCATTTGCCTTGACCTCACTCCGTGTCTCCCCATGAGTATGAAGATCATCTGTCTTGTCCTCTCTGGGACTTCCCCTCCCCTTTAACAGGGGAGGGGACAGGGTACCAAGAACGGATACCATGGAGCAGTGGAATGAGTAATAGGTATCTTCCCTCACTGGGGCAGAAGAGCTGAGCAGGAAGCTAAGAGGAGGCACATGCCTTGAGGTAGCACAGGCAGTGGACCCGCCTGTCTGCTCCCGTATTATATATTGGCAATGTTTGGAGAGCAAAAGAGTTATCAGATGGAAACAAAAAGCAGAGGGATTGTGGGACATGAGTGAGGAAGAAGACTTGAGAGGTAACGGCTGTATAGAAAACTCCGGTAAATACAGGTGGAATAGGACACCCGAGTTAAGAGTTCAAGAGAAAAGATAAGTGACCAGAGCCACACTCTGAACTCCTTCTCTATCCATAACTTTGCTTCAACCAACTGTCAATCAAAAGTATTCCAAGAACTGCATTTGTCCCAAAAAGGTACAGATGTTTTTTTCTTGTCTTTATCCCCTAAATAATACGATATAACAATGTTTACATAGCATTTAAATTGTATTGAGCCTTATAATTCATCTAGAGATGACTCAGAGTATAAAGGAAGGTGAAATACATATGCCACCGTACACACACACACACACACATGCACACACACACACACACACACAGAGAGAGAGAGAGAGAGAGAGAGAGAGAGAGAGAGAGAGAGAGAGA
>NW_004949099.1:35713200-35716338 GCF_000317375.1 Microtus ochrogaster
GAGAGAGAGAGAGAGAGAGAGAGAGAGAGAGAGAGAAAGAGAAAGAGAGAGAGAACTTGAACACCCAACAGGGTCCTGGAAACAATTCCTTAGGGACATGGAAGGATACTATGTATCAGAAAACATCACACAGCTGGACATGTGTTTTTAGACTGAAAAGACTGGCCCGAATTGATAGTGGATGAAGAAAAACACATCAGTGTGAAAATTCTCCACACAAAGGCCACCAGAAGAACCCATAGACTTTCAGACACGGAGGAAAAACAACCTTCTCAAGGCCAGGAACCAGATGGCAGAGCTGCACTTCAGCTAAGGCAGAGCAGGGCATGCCCACACCTAAGCTACGTATTTCCAGGCTGGGATCCTATTCCAGTTAGCTCCCAGTCATATATGAGGGCAGAAGGCAGCAGATTCAGAATGCAGGCTGCTGCTTTGTCTCCAATGTGCCCTTTCTTTGCAAACCAACCACAAATGAGGAAGCCGTGATGTCCAGGAACCCGACCGTGGCTCAGAGATGTCATGGCTGACGCTGACAAGGAGATAAAGCACCTAGGGAACCATCCAGATCTAAAATATTGGCGCTCAGGATAGGGCCAGGTATTTTAGTGGTATAAACAGAAGAAGCCAAATCTAAAACAAATCTAAAACAGACTCCAAGGAAGGTGGAAAAACTATAGCTTTGGGCTGTGTTCACTTGGCTTTCTGATCCCTCTCTGGTTTTCGTGGTGGTGTTAGAAGAAAGTGAGAAAAAAAAAACTCTATATAATAGGAGATTTAAACATTGCTTAAAAAAAAAACATTAAGTACCCACTCCCTGGAATACCACAGTATTTGTACTGTGTGACTCCATTTTTATATCTCAGGAGGCGACAAGCCCTGGAAGACAAGATGATGCTAAGCTCAGGAAGGTGTCTCAGGCGAGATGGGATGAGAGAGAAGGTTCTGGGTGATGGAAATGGCCAGTTTGTAGACTCAGGTGTGAGTACATGGGTGTCCGTGAATATAAACTCTTGTCGTATTTACTCATCTTAAACAGTCTGTGTTTATAACAGGGCTAGGAAGAAAGAAGCAGCATGTCATTTATTGATATGGAAAAAACAGTAGACACATAGCCAACAGGCTGGGGATGTAGCTCAGTGGCAGGCGGCTTGCCTACCATTCAGAAGTCCCTGGCTTCTCTCTCACCACGGGATGAATCAATAAACAACGGAAACCTACTCAACTCAAAGTGTGGCTTGAGGGAACCAGCAGTGGTAACAGGGGCAGCAGGGTCTATTCTCTTTTTTTCTGTAATGAACCTTGTAGAATTGTTTTACTTTATTAAGTATACACATGCACATTATTTTTTGTTTTAATTTTTGGAGACGGTATCATTCGAAAGCCCAGGCTGTCCTTGAACTCACTCTGTAACCCAGGCTGACCTTGATCCAGCTGCAATCCTCCTGCTTTATCCTCCCAAGTGCTGAGATTACAGGTGTGGCAGTATCACCTCTGGCACTTTGATTTTTCAATGCCCAAAGCTACCCATGTTACTACATACATTATGTGCTGGTAGCTTTGATCTGGTCCTGGTGAGAGGTGCATGGGATCAATCAGAAAGGTTTCCCTGGCAGGTGCTACCAAGTGACCTGCAAGGCTGAATTCAAGGAACTCAGAGCTGGAAAGCCTTATTCCGAGTCTTTTTCCTCCTAAGTCATGAGAGCAGAAGGGTTGGTCCTACCCAGATACTAGTCTAGTGCCAATGGCCTGGAGGTCACCCAGTGGGGACGGTCCACAGTACGCAGAAGGCAGAAGGCATTGCTGCAGGGCCCTGCTACTTTGAATAGGGCTGTGGTACCTGGAGACTCTATATCCTGGAAAGTACGAAACTTCCCCAGCCCGCTAGGGGTGACTAGGTCCTCAGGAACAAATAACATCTACTGTTAGGGCTCGTAGTCACAGAATTAACATGAACAGGACCAGGCGGCATTGTGCAGCATCCTTACCCCACCTCCCCAGTCCAGCTTCTTACCTCGAAGGTTTCGGATAAAGTCCTCTAGCATCATTTTACGGTCAGGCTTGATGTTGGGGCTGTACATGTCGGTGTTGAGAAGGATGATGGCAAAGGCCAGGATGAAGATGGTGTCTGGGTTGTGGAACTGCTGCACCACCTCGGGGTTACACATGCAGTAGCGCTGGCTGTGGGGGGAGTGGGGCAGGACTGTAAGCCCTCCAGACCCAGCCCTTGAAGGGTCTGGGGACCAGGGAGATCACTGGCTGTCCATCCCCCAATACCCACCTCCCACGTGCACTTAGTAAAATGGGCTGGCTCTGGTGGGTGACAAGCAGCCATCGGGAGGGTTGCATGTGGCTGCCAGATCGGAGGACTCAGTAAAGGATTCTTTTTCTGTTTCTTCTTCCCTCCTACACCAGAAGGGCTTCACCCAGCTCAGCATCTCTTAGCCCAGAATCATGGCAGCTTTTCTTTACCACCTGTTTCCCAAAAATCAGGGGATTTGGAGGATCAGGGAGAGGAGCTGGGGAGGCATCTTACCTGAAGGCCTCTATGAGCCGCTCTACCTTCTGGGCCTCCCCTTGCACGCGGATGTGAGCTTGAAACTTCCTCAGGGCCTCGTCCAGCTCCATGTTGGAAAAGTCCATTTCATCTACCACGCAGCTGAGGGCAAGCAGGAGGAGGTTGTGGGTAAAGTCAGCCCCCTTTAACTCCTCTAGAGGGGTAAGGTGAAGCCTCCCTGGAGAGGTGGGGGAGGGCAACTTGACTTGCTTCTAGCCAGGAAGGATGGAAGAAGTCTTACAGCTTTTTTCCCCCTGCTCTGGGGTCTCCTCTGAATAACCTAGGTGGACAGCTTTCTCCTGCCACCTCTCAGTCAAATACCTGAGGCCTAGGGGGATGGGCTGTTGTGGAATATTTGTTTAACTATGCAAAGATGTGTTGTACTTGCTTAATTATGTAAAGATGTGTTACTGTTTTACCTTGCCTGTCTGAGTCACCTGATTGGTCTAATAAAAAGCTGGTTGGCCAATAACAAGGGAGGAGGTATAAGTGGAACTTCCTGACAGGGAGAATAAGTAGGAGGAGGAATTTAGACTTAGGGAGAAGGAAAAGAAGGAGGAGGAGGAGGAGGAGGAGGAGGAGGA
>NW_004949099.1:35716438-35771017 GCF_000317375.1 Microtus ochrogaster
AGGAGGAGGAGGAGGAGGAGGAGGAGAAGAAGAAGAAGAAGAAGAAGAAGAAGAAGAAGAAGAAGAAGAAGAAGAAGAAGAAGAAGAAGACAGGGAGAGGGAGAGAGGGAGAGAGGAAGATATCAGGGAGATATGCTAGGGGTCATCCAGAAAGACAGACACAGAGGAAGCAGAAAACCAGGACATACAGAATGAAAGAAAGGTAAAAAGCCCCAAGGCAAAACATAGATGAATAGAAACAGGTTAAATTAAGTTGTAAGAGCTAGTGGGACAAGCATAAGCTAAGCCAAACTTTCATAATTAACAATAAGTCTCCGTGTCTTCATTCGGTAGCTGGTTGGCAGCCTAAAGATAATACCAACTACAATGAGCTGGTGCCCAGCAACACCAAGGGTAGTGGAAGGCTGAGCTCAGGTCTTTCTGCTCTGGACCCAAGTTCTCACTGAACCCCATAGGATCTGAGGGTCTAACAACGTAAATGGGATGAGCCAGGCATGGTAGGTCCTAGCTACTTAGAAGATGGAAGCAGAAGGATGCTTCTCAAAAAAAAAAAAATGGGGTGGAGGTAGATGTTATATAGCCTATATCCTATCAAGGCTGACTAGAGGTCCCTTTCTCTCCACTGGAATCTCCAAGTGGGTTAGTCTTTCCTGCGTCCCCTTTTCTCAGGCTGCCTGGACAGGACGAAGCCTGTACAGTTTCTCTCTGTGGACCAACCCCTTTACTTTCTTTTCGGGTGCTCTATTCCCAAGGTCTCATGTGGGATGGCAAGAATCTGGGCGTGGTCATGCTGCCGATCTGCTACTTCCAACATTAGGCCTTCCTGCTGAGAGAAACTTATCATAATGTGGCTGGCACATGCCCACAGGCTCTGGAGCTGTCATCTCTGTCACATGCCCCCACCCTCGTTACCTCCCTATTGGCTCCTTCACAGCCTACCCTTTGCTGTCTCCTCAGTTCTCCTGGCAGGACATTGTCACAGCACACTGTGGACATGAATCACCTTGCCCTTCAAGGGTGCCTTCCTATAGCTCAACCCCAGCACTCCCAGCAGGGCTAATCAGACATCCACAGAGAGGACCCACCTCTCCCAGGATCTCAGAAAACCAAGATACACCCCTCGCCCCCCAACTCCACTGTCATTTGTCAGATGAAAGCAAAGAGAGGTGTCATGAAGCAGCGATCTGGGCATGGAGGTGTGTGGATTCTGCCACCCCTCTGAGGGGGGAGTAGGAAGAGAGGTCAGCCCCTCAAGAGCGCTGAGGAAGAAGAGTTGAGGGGGAGCAGGATCCTTCCTCTTCCCTCACCCTGCCCTGGGTAAAGCCAGAGCCACCCTCAGCTGAGTTCACTGGGCTCTCTCAGGCTTGTCTCAAGTTTGTCTAGGTAGGATCATGGATGGGACAGGAAGAACATGGAGGCAAGAGGCTTGCCAAGCCTGAAAACCAGTCTGGGATGGAGAAGGATGCATGGGTACCAGATCCTCCAAATCCACCCAGGTAGAGAGCTCTCGGATCACTGAATGGCTTTTGTTCTGCTTTGTCTTTGTGAGTGAGCACCATGGGGTCAGCATCTATGGTGCTCAGGGCTTAACCCAGGCAGGAGCCAGGCATCAAGCCACAGAGTGCTGCTCTCCTGGAGAAGGAGACAGCCTGTGCAGTACGGGGAGCAAAGACAGAGCCAGAGCCCATGCAATATGGGCACAGAAGCCAAGCCAGAGCCAGAGATGGGAGGTGATAGAGCGTGTGTGGTGTAAGTCCTACAACCAGAGCCACAAGGAAGAAGGAAGAGGGGTGGGGAAGAGCACAGCAGATAGAGAGGAAGAGGGAAAGAGATGACTGAAGAAGAGAGGAGAGAACAAAAGGAAAACAGACAAGAGAAGAAAGGAGGAGACAGAGGAGGGCAGAGAGGAAAAGTCAGGAAGAGATGACGTGGGAAGACTCCATGTATTCAGTAACCGCTGGAGCTCGTGGGAGCCGACGGTGAATGAATACAATGTATCATCTCACCCCAGAGTGGAACCCTCATAAAACCACGGGAGAGGGCTGTGGGCTCAGCTGGGCCAACACTGACTAAAAAAGTCCTGGCTTCTCCAAGGCCCAGGCCTGACTCATTAGTCTATTTCTGCTTCTCCCTTCCTCTGTTGTGGGCTCCTGAACACTCCCTTCCCCTATTTTGTGTCTCTTCAGAAGCCCCTCTCCAAGTCCCTTTGCCTCCGGAGTTCTGGGCCAGGTCTCTCCCCTAGACAGTGGAAGTAGGTGCTGGAAGCAAGGCTCTGTGGGGGAGGCAAGAAAGGAAGTGACGGCTGGGGGGAAGGGCTCTGCCCAGTCAAGCACAATGGCCTAGTTTTCAATCTCTACTCAGGTGACACACAGCCTGCCAGCTCACCGGTTCACTGGCTCGGGGACTGTGGCTAAGAGCTCCAGTAATGAGCCAAGAGTCTGAGACCTGGAGCAGTCCAGGAGAAGCAGTCAGGTGAAACGTGGCTCCAAACCCAAGACATGAGTGGGAGGATGGCCATGGAGCCAGAGGGCCTCTCGTTCAGCAGAGCCCTGAGCTGGGATGGAGAAGGTGTTAGCTAAATGCAGCTCTCTGGACCCCGTCCAGATCCAGTGACTTAGAACATTTGGAAGCTGGCCTAGGAGCCTGCATTCTTTATCAACTCTCTGAGTGGTGTTTAAGATGTGGAAACCAGGGGCGGCGGAGCCAAAGCAAAGGGTAGGGGGAAGCTCAGCCCATTCAATGGAAGCTTTTGCAATGGGAGTCTTAGCCAGCACCAAACCCCAGGGACTTTCCAGGGAACTGTGCCTTTGTCCTCCCAGGCTATCAGGGCTACTCTGTATGGGGTAGTAAGGGACAGAGAGGGGCTGGATAGACACAGCATCTCCCACTCCTCACCCGCCTCCCTGGGATGCACCTAAGGGCATCAGAGGTTTATTTTTATTTTATATTTTATGTGCATGAGTATTTTGCCTGCATGTAAAGGCAATGTATTTATGCAATTCCCTCAGAAGTCAGAAGAGGGCATCAGATCCCCCTGAAGTAACTGGAGTTACTAGATGTTGCCAGTTGTCACATGGGTGCTGGAAACTAAACCCAGGTCTTCCGCAAGAGCAGTCAGTGCACTTAACTGTGGTGTCAGTGTTTGATAGCAGGTGCCGTTCCAGGACACTGACATCCTGGAGAGAAATCCTAACATTTTCTGGCTACAAAGGCCAACTCCTAGGACCTGCCCCACCCTCCTCTCAACCCTGATATTCCCTAAGCTGGGCACAGCAGCAGGGCGAGCTCACAGCCCACCCGTGAGGGCACCCTGGATGTCCCCAACAGTGTCAGACAAGGACGTAGCTCTCTGGCTGGCTTGGAATTCATCTCCTTGTGACCAGCAGTGGCTATTCCACCTTCTACTGAGAGAGCCATTATTTGCTTTCCTGGTGAGGTCTGTGTTCTCCTGGCGAAGGTGGCCAGGTGGCAGACTGTGCTGTCTCCCTGCATTGTGCTCTGGTAGGTAGACCATCATCTTCAGGATTGTCACCTGTGACTCTAATGACATGGGTTCTTCAGTCTAGATTTCAGCTGGCATCTCTGCATCCTTTACCTTCCTCGTCTTCTTTCTCCATACTTCTATTCTGTAGCATCTGTATCCTACTTGGTCACCCGGAATCCCTAAAGGGAGCAGACTGTTGACCAGTTTACCAAATCTTCCTGCTGCTGGGACCCAGAGCAGCTAACCTCCCCTCTCAGCACTGTGTCCCGGCACTCTTTTTGGGGGTTTCTCATCTCCCAGTTTTACACACAGCATCTCTTGGGCCCCCTGGCTGCTTGCCTTGTGCTGCCACAACTAGGAAAGCAGATTTTCCCAGTTCTGGGGAGCCTCTTTCTTCTGGGGCTTCCCCGTGTGCGTATACAGCTCCAGGACTCCCAGCATCAGGCAGGAGGATCCCTCTGGACCCTGCGTATTGCGGGTTACTTTAGGGCTTGTTACATGTTCAGTGTGAGACATTTCCCACAATCCCATGTGCCTGAGTACCTGGATCCCACCTGGGGGCACTGTTTTAGAGGTTATGGGACCCTTGGAGCCCAGGACCTAGCTGGCAGATATAAGCTCCTCAGCATCACGCTTCTGGTTCCCTTGCTACTTCCCGACCTCCGAAGAAGTGAGGAGCTGTTTTCTCACACCTGTGCTGCTGGGGATGGATCTGCCCCAGTTACTGTGCCTTCCCAGCTTTGATGGGCTGTAGCCCAGAAACCAGGAACGAAAGTAAACTCCTCTCCCTTAAGTTACTTCTGTCAAGTGAGGATAAGAGCAACTCAACATGTCTCACTTAGTATGTAACAAGCCTATGGTCTGGATTTTAGGAGCTAGTAACTGCTACCTTCTACGTTTGTGACGTGTTCCTAGAAGAGACTGGCCCTGAGTGGGATTGCACAGACCTCACTCCAGGAACACCTCCCGGGCAGGCCTGGCTGCCTTCCCCACCTCCCGTGTTCCCTGTTTCTCAGTGATTAGTGCTAAAGTAGTTCTCTCTGATGGATTCTACCTCCTCCAGATCCACAGTGGGGGTCTGGGAAGTCTTGTAGGAGATTTGGACACATTTTTATACAGGCAGTAACCATGGCTGTGCAAGGAGCCTCTTGATTGTCAAAGGTGTCAGGGAAGATGGCTGATTTCCTTCCGGGTCAGAGTCCACCTGGCGTATACCCCACAGGAGGGTTCACATCCCCAGCTTCTTCTTTTCCCCATTATAGGCCTTCTCAGAGCTCCAGCAGTGACTGGCTGGTTGGTTAGTTTCAACACATGTGCTAAATGGCTCCTGAGTCCTGAGTTCAATGCTGGGCAAGGACCTGTTGAGAGTGGCTAGCAACACAAACAGCCTCTGTTCTGGAATGAGATGCTGGCTAGTTTTATGTCAACTTGATATAAAATGAGCGACAGTCATTTGGAAGGAGGGAACCTCAACTAAGAAAAATGCCCCCACCAGATTAGCCTGTGGGCAAGACTGAAATGTATATTTTTTGATTGATGCTTAATTTTGGAAAGACAAGCTCACCATGGGAGGTGTCATCTTTGGACTGGTGGCTATAAGGTAGCAGACTGAACAAGCTACGTGGAGCAAAGTCAATAAGCAACACTCCTCCATGGCCTCTGCATCAGCTCCTGCCTCCAGGCTCCTGCCCTGTTTGAGCTCCTGCCCTGGTTTTTCTCAGTGATGGATTGTAATGAGGAACTGGAAGCAGAAATAAACCTTTTCCTTCACAAGTTTCTTTTTTGGCTATGGTTTTTATCACAGCAATAGAAATCCTAACAGCGACAGGGAGCCGTGCTCTGAAAGCAGAGTGAGAACTTTTCTTTACAGTGGGATGTTGTGGCAAACACTTAGAATCCCAGGACTTGGGAGGCTGGGGCAGGAGGATCACGTGGTCAAGGGCAGCTTGGGCTCTCACCTTCCATCCTCTGAAATTCTTTATACTCATTACAGGTTCTATGTAGAGAAAGGACATATTCCACACAAAGACAAAGAAGACATGTTTTATATTGCTGTGCCCATAAAGAACTCTTAGGGGACTTGCAATTTCAGTTGAGAGCTGGAAAATGAGTTGCATTGCTGAGAAGTAGGTAGGCTAAGGAGGCTGATGTATATACCTAGGTCCAGCGATAGAAAAGAATTCCAAAGATCTAGAAAATGCAATGTAGACAGGAAGAGAGCCTGGAGAAAACAGAGGCCTGGGGCAGATAGGACCTTGACCTGCCAAAGATCAGAGATTTGCCAGTCATGAGGATTCTAGAGTTTATCCTGAATTCAGGAAGAAACAACAGCAAGGTAGACGCAGTGGAGTGATATGATCCAGTTTCCTTGAAGATTATTATGGTTTCTGGGGAAAATAAATGAAAGGGAGGGAGCCTAGTCAAGATGCTATTGCAGGGGTCCAAGCCAGATGTGTTGGGGTTGCATCAGGGTCGAAGCAGAGGAGGGTGAATGCAGGGTGTAGGGTCTGGGATACAGCTCAGAGGAATCTAGGATGGAAGGACGGAGGGGGAATGGGAGCTATGGAGAAGATTGGTCCATGCTGAGTTCCATAGCTCATTGTGAACCTAGGCCTGTACTTAAGTGAGCATGAGGCTAGATGAGGCTTCAGCTTGGCCCGCTAGCTGTGAAAGGTTGTGTCGAGTTGCTATTTCTCCTTTACTAACTTATACCTCCCTCCCAGAACCTGGAGCAGAACCCACAGCCTTATACACACTGGGTAACAACTCTAGCCCACAGCCCCATAAACCATTATTAAGACCCAGTGTGTGTCTCTTTTAGTTTGCAAATGAAAGCCTTGTGTTGATGCCTCCCTGCTCTTTGGTCACTCCCATTGTCTCTGCTTTTGTTTGGAGCCAAACTCCAAGAAGACGTCCCTGTTGGTGCCATCTTGTTCCTCACTTCTCTCAGGCTCCAGTCCAGTGTATATTCTCACACTCTCTAGTCAAGGCCACCACTGGTCACCATGTCACCAAGCTCAATGGACTCTAGTTGTCATCCCAACAGGGATGGGGAGCACTGCCTCTCCCTGGGGTGACCCCTTTCTCTTTCTAGGTGCTCTTCTTCTACTTGATCCCTGACATAGAGATGGCCCCCAGGCCTTCCTCCCTGGCTTAAAACCCTTCCTTAGGTGGCCTTGCTCATTCCAGTGGCTCTAATTGCTACCGTAGCTGAGCGTTTGCCAAGGTTGTGTTCTCTCCCTGAGTCCCCTTATTGATGGGTCTCTGTGGCTTATTGCCAATGTTTATAAAAAGCCAATGATAGCAGGGGAGTGAGCAAGAGCATCTCCATTGCTTCCACCTTCCACGGGAGCATGAGAGGCACACTTTTTTTTTTTTTAATATAGTTGAGTCATTTGAGGTCTGAACATCCTTACTGGGTGACATTCATGAGAATGTAGGGTGTGTTGACTTCTCTTGCATAGATACCGGGTTATGAGTCTTTTGTTTTACCTGACATTTAACAATTTGACTTGCTTAAGTGAATATTTGACAATGTCTAGTTCGATCAGTTCAGCCGATGAGACATCCTTAGGAGTAGCATATGTCTCCGTTTTACACTGAAAATATATATACCTGTATCAGGAATTACCTACTCCAATGCAATGAGCTCAGGACACAGCACAGTTAGTTATGTGCAAGGATGAGTGTCCTTAATCCTCACCCCCTCAGGAGGCCACTCACGGTGGGTGACACAGCTCCATGCTCTCCTCCCACATCTGCCGCAGGCTCTGGGATCCACCTACTTACTTCCCTCCCTGATGCAGCCAGGGTTTAGTTATAGGCTTGGTCCTTTTTTATCCTCTGCCTTCAAATCATCTTTAAGAACCATCCTTCCAGGATGCTTGCCTGGTCTTCACTGGCTCTTCTGCTTGCTTTTCTTCAGAGCCTTTCACATCCCCGTGTGAAGGTCAAGTTCCCAACAAAGTAGCAGGCCCTTAGCACCCTCTGCCCCCCTCTTTCCTCCGGGCTTCCCTCCTGCAGTCTTGCCTTCATGCCATCTAATCCCAACTTTAAACATCTGCTGGTCTCCCCAGCTTCCATGATTTTCTGGACCTGGCTTCTGTCTACTTTAAAAATTCTTTGCATGTATGAACCCAGTAACTATTGTAGGAAGAGCGAAGAATGAGAGTTTGAACGAAACAGGACTCTGCTCTTGACGGTGAGCTGGAAAAGAAGCTCAAGAGCCCCTGGACATTCTACCCAGGGACCTAGGATCACTTAGTCTCCTTTGCCAAGATGATCTGGAACTGACCCCAGACCTCTTCCAGGGAGATGTTTTGGAGGACTGCAGACGCTGCGCCATGAAGCAGCATGGGTCACATAGACTTCTTGCTTCCTCCAGCCGCAGAAGAAAGGGAGTGCGTGATGAGAGCCAGGGTGTGCGGACATGCGTGGCTTCCAAGAGTCTGTCTGAACCTGCCTAATGGATCAGCCAGTGAATCAGGGGTGAGGGTGGGAAGAGAGGGTTTGCTTAGGCCGTCTCCTTTCCTGCAGGTCTCGAGGGGGTGTGCACCTCAGGAGGACCACATCTGTGTGAACAGGTACACTCTTGCATCAGCTTGCTTCTTAACACTGATCTGCTCACCCAATTGATTTGTGTTGTGGGAAATGAAGCATCCTACACAACTCTGATCAAAACGAATTACGTCATCTTGGGATCTTTGTTTCTTTTTTCTTTTTAAAAGAGAGCAAGACAGTGTCTGGCAGGCAAAGAAACTGGTTGGGAGCTGAAAATAGGTAATAGCAACAGCAGGGATTTTTTAATTGGCCAGAAGAGATGGTAAAGATTGTCAGCGCAGCCCAGCTGCGGCCTGGGAAGAAGCAAGTAGCTGCGCTTCAGGGGACAGGGCCACGGGATGCAGGAACCCTGCTTTTATTCTGCAGCGCTTGGCTTACACAATTTAATTAAAAATATTCTCATCCGCTGCAGGGTTATTTTTTTTCTACTCAGAACTCATAATTTGCTCTATAAAGGTCAAGGCCTTTTAGGAAAGTAAATGGGGTCAAGGAAACAGAGCGAGTGGATGCTGACTCAGAGGGACCTTCTGGTGTCCCTGAGATGGCGCTGGGACACAAAGGTCTTCTCTGAGGCCACCTCCAAAGGGATGCCTGCCAGACGCAATCTGAGGACTCAGGAGTCAAGTACTCAGTTGTAACTACCCAGACCAATGAGAAGTCATCACAGATGCCAGAACAGATTCCTCCCTTGCTGGACTTGTTGGCCTCCCAGTGAGCAGGGGTCACGAAACCCAAAAACATCTCAGAATCCACTGGTGCTTACTGACCCTGGATTACTGGAACCCACCCCTGAGGTTCCCATTCAGTGGTCCTGGAGCAGTGACAGAGAGCATCACCAGAGGGCTTCTGGGTGATGCTGATGTTGCCAGTCAGGGCACCACACTTTGAGAGGTAAGACTGTGTGCTGTAACAAGGTAGGGCATGGGAAGAGGTCAGTCTTTGGGCTGGAGTCTTGTTTCTGCTATTCAGCAGTCTGGCTCAAGTCACTAAGCCCCTGTATGCCTCACTTCCCTCCTCTCCAGAACAAACATATGTCTGTCACGTCTTCTGGGTAGAGCTGGTATGAGTCTTAAGAAGATGATGTAGGCAAAGGGCCTGGTGTAGCAGGACTTAGTAAGTAGTAGCCTTCATTGTTTCTGGAGATCAAGGCCATGTTGACATGCTAGGCCTAGGAGTGGATTCCAAGTCCCTCTTAGCGGAGGTGTTGAGAATACCCCTTCCTACAGCAGCAGCTGACTGCCTGAATGGCAGCTATCCGCAAGTGCTTTAACATGCACACCAAACAGAAACTGGATCTAGTGCAGACCTCTTGAGACTTGGGAACTGTGTTTTCCGCCCTGCTCTTTCCCAGATGAGAGGATCAGAGCCCAGGAAATCAAGTGAGTAGAGGGGATGGAGTTGTACCTGATTCTGCTCAACTTCCCTGCTACCGGCCAGTGGACAAGCCATTTCTTCTCTCTGGGTCCCTGTTCTACCTTGGCAAGGTGAGGACTGCGCTATAGCTGAGTGCCCACAGGGTTTTCCAGGGCTGCAATTCAGAAGTAGAGACGGACGAGAACCCCGAATGCAGCAGACCACACTTCTCGCAGGGTTGGGCATAGACATTGGTGTGTTGTGGGATTATGGGCTCATTCTACCCCGCTGCAGGTCTCAGCCATCTATGAGCTGTGTGGCTGAGGGGAAGTTCCCTAACCTCTCTGTTCCTTGTTTCCCTCATTATTAGAAATAAATACTCCCACAGCTGTTGCTGAGATGGAACAAGGTGTTGCATGGGAGATTCCTGGAGTCATGCCCACCCGCAGGCACACCCTGAATGCCAGACACAGTGGGTGATCTTTATCAGACTTCATAGCCACTATTCTAGGGCTCCTCAGGCCATGATGATCCCTTGGAAGTCCCTCCTAGAGGTCTCCTGGTAGATAGGCTGGTTGGAGTTATGTAGGGCATGGGAATGACCCCTCCAAGCTAGGGCCCTGAGAGATAGGGAGGGGGCGGGAGTTAGAAATATCCATTTGTGTAAATTCCCAATGTATATAGCAGAGGGAGCCTCAAGCCCGGAGATCTTCACCCTGTCTTTGGGGACCCCAAAGTCTCCAGTTCAGGGAGTAAGGGACTCCTCAGCTTTCATGGCCATTTACTCTTCGAGAGCATCCTTATCCACGTCAGGGATAGGGTGGGATGCCTAAAGAGATGAAAGTTCAAATCTGAAGATACCATTGCTTTGTGTTTTCTTTCACAGTGCCAGGACTTGAACTTGGGAATTTATACATGCTAAGTGCCTTGCCATTAGGTTATGCATTATCCCCAGACAACACTTTAAAAAGAGACATCCCTTCGCGCCTCTGGTTGCTAGCAGAGGACTTTTCGAAGCTGTGGAAATAGCGCCGAGTCTTCTTACACGGTTCTCTCTCTCCCTTCCTCTAGACCCTGGAAGGGTCTCCCAGGGCCCCAGCCTCACCTTCCTCTCCTCAAGGGAATTCCTCAGGCATGACGTCTGCTCTGAAATTACACACAGTGCAGCGGGCAAGATGTTCTCAAAAGATTTCTTGCTAGCCAGAAAGGAAGGCCATAGCCTTCCAAACTGTCACGTATGACAGACAATCTGTCTTCATTTCATAATATCCCGGGAAGAACAAGTCTGTTACACTCTGGCCAACACATGCTGGTGGGAATGCAGTCGTGAAAACCTGACTCCAACATCAAATGCTAATTAACGTGTCCCGGAACTTCACAAAGGACCAAGAAAACTAGGAGAAGGAAGGAACATGCTGGAAAGTTCCTGCTGGCAGCTTACTCCTAAAGCTGCCCTTCAAATCGAAATGATAGACATGGGTGTCCTCCCTGTGCCTATGATTCACATCGGAAAGAATCATCCACACTAGAAGAGAGACCGCTCACAGCCGGCGCAGAACATTCTCTCATCCGCCGGCCTTCAAACCTGCTGGAGCAAACACTTTAGGAAGGAAATAGAGCAGAGCTGAATTCCCAGCCATGTGAAAACCGTGGGCGGGTGTGGGCAGGGGAGGTGTGCGGCTAGCCCTAAAAGATCCTAACCCTGCTTGGCTCCTATGTGTGTTTGAGCTTGCAAGGTATCTCTTCTCTACATTCAGAAGGGATGTCTTCAGGATACAGGGTAGTTCCCCCTAGAAGGAGCCACTCCCTCCCTGCTCTTTCCCATCCCTCCCTGGCAAATCCTAGCAAGCGGACACCAAATCTGGTGAGCAGACATCAAACCAGAATAGGAACAGTCAAGCTTTCCTGCACTGAAAAAGCAGCAGAGAGGTTCTGTTGCCTCTCGGTTTTAGGTAGGAGACATAAAAATGGAAAGAGCCACCATTTACAGAAACTTCCTGAGTCTTAGGCAGTTCAACTTGTCAACTTTTGTTTCAAAAAGGTTATTTGTGTGTGTGTGTGGGGGGGTGTCACAAGCCTTTAATCCCAGCATTCAGAAGGCAGAAGCAGGTGGATCTCTGTGAGTTCAAGGCCAGCCTCGTGTACAGAGTGAATTCCAGGACAATCAGGGTTACACAGGGAAACCCTGTCTCAAAAAATGTAATTCAGTAGATATTATGACTTTTACATAACAAGATGGACATCACAAACAAATAACAACATCTTAAAGTGGACTTGGCCTTTTGATACTTTTGATTTTTGATTATAAGCCTAGTAGAAGTTATTCTATATATTGTTACTTTTTATAAAAGGTTACTTTTCTTGCACTGTGACCAAATACCCAATAAGAATCAATTTAAGGTAGGAAGAATTTAATTTGGCTTGCAGTTGGAGGGAACATAGTCCACTATGATAAGGGATGGTAGTGGGCAGGCTGGTGGTAATGAAAGCACCAGGCATCTTATCCACACCTTACTGGATCAGGAAACAGAGATCTTGGGCTAGAATAAAGATCCGGTTATAACCAACTAGTTCTGCCCTTAGGGCTCTGTGTCTTCCAGCTAGGCTCCATGCCCAAGAGATTTTACAAAATAGCACCATGAGATGGGAATCATGTGTTTAAACATGTAAGCCTGCAGACGACATTTCACATCCAGACCATCACGCCTCACCTCTAGCCTCCATTAGGTGCCCTTTTGAAATGCCAAATGTATTCAGTATAACCCTTACAGTCATCATAGTCTCACAGTTCCAACGAAATCCCAAATTCCATAATCTCTTCTGAGATTCAAGACAGTCTCTTATTTGTGAACCCCTGTAAAACCCAAAGACAAGCTTTATATTTCTGACATTAAATGGTACTGAGTAAACACGCCAGTTTCATAGGAGTATGGCAAGGAAGGACTGGACCAAAGCAAGACTGAAGCTCAACAAGGTAAATCCAAACCCTTGTATCTTCCCGCCTCGCATCCAGGGCTCACGGTGACGTCACGACAGTGTCTGTTGTGCTGGCAGTGACATCATAAGAAGGTCATACTCTAATGCTCTATGGCCTTGAATTCAGAATCCATTATTTCTGATCCAGTCTCGCTCAAAACTTCAGAATCTGTGTAGGATGTTTTGACAGAATGTAACAAGAATGGCTTCTGGTCCGTTCCTAACAGAGTCCATGGTCACTTCTACAGTCCTGGTGTCTGGACCTTTGCTGTCTGTGCTTCAGTCAACATTTTGTTTTTCCAAACTCTCACCGTAACAGTTCACAGGGCTCTCCTTAGAGCCTCTAAGACTTCTCTACCCTACAGCTCCAAACCCATCCATAGTCTTTCTTTAACTAGGTCTCAAGGCCCAAGGTCTGTCTTATCAGAGCAATGGCCCCACTTCCTGGTATTAATTTTCTGTATTAGCTATCTTCCTCATTGCTATAATCAAACACCCAATGGGAAACAACCTAAATGACAATGGATTTATTCTAGTTCATGGTTTGAGGGGATGCAGTTCAGCATGGCTGGGGAAGCTTGGTCAGGAAGATCGAAGGTGGTGGAGTGCTGGGGAATCTGCTCACATTTCAGCAGATCAGAAGGCAGAGACTGGATCAGAACGAGGTGGGTTTTATAATCATCTACCCTACCCACTCTGGCCTTGTATCTGTCAACCGGACAGATAACAGAAGGTTCTACAGCCTTCTAAACCACCACCAGCTGGAGATCAGGCAGATGAGCATGTGACACTTGACATCCAAACCACAACACATTCCGTTCTGCAATGTGTCTTCCGTGAAAATGAGACCAGTGTACAGAGAGACAGCTGTCAGCCACCAGGAACTCCAAGTGCCGCACTCTGGAATCAGGGCACTTGACAGTACAATCAGACCTGGGTAAGCATTAGAGGCAGCTTCTGCTCTGGTTCCCCAGCCTTTTGCTTTTTCCTCATAGGTCTGAATGTTGTCTCTAAAATAATAATTTTCCTCTGAGAGTCATTCCAGCCCCGTCTTCCCTCCTGTGGCTGCTTCTCGGGAACTCTCTAGCTTGGCATGTCTCAGTCTCTGAGGGCATGGGGGGGGGGATTTATGTCCTTTTGTTTGGCAGACAGCTATAAACATGGATATGACTTGCTGAATACCCTCAGGTGGGGGCAGGGGAGCCATAGAGTACCCCAACAAAGCCTTCTCAGCCTGCGCAAAGCAGCACTGGACAGCTGTTACTGCCTGTGCTCCGTCCAGTGGAAGTAAGGAGGAGGTGGCACTTTATTTAATGTTCCTGGGTGAGTGGCTGGGGTGGCAGGGAGAGAGAGACCAATGCTCCCAGAGTCCTGGCTCTCTTCTCCATGTGCTCCTGGCTTTTTTGCAGGAAGGAACAACTCTGTCTCAGGCACAAACTAGGTGTTTATGAACTTGGTTCAAAGGACTCTGTTCTGTGGGGCTGAGTCAGTCCAGGGGCTGAGTGTGTCTGAGTTCAGATCCTGAGGTTCTGGGCTGCAGAATAAAGTGTGGGACATAAGATATCTATGGGGTAGCATCACGCCTGTGCTCTAAACTCCACTCTTCCCCCCACACCCAGGATGCCAGCGGGAAAGCCTCCGTCTTCCTATCACCTTTTACATTCTTCTCTCATCCCTCCCCATCAACGTTCAGGTGTGTAAGTTCCCTGAGACCAGGAGCCATGCTTATTCCCACAAACAAATACCGAATCCCAGTCCAGGTCCACTCTTAACACAGAATACTCACTCAATGTTGAATGGATAACCATGGTCATCTCATTCCTCCCTGAAGCCCCAGCACTGCCCTCAAACCCAAAGGCAACTCCAAGACTCTCTGGCAGGATGACAAAGCATGCCCCCCCCCCCCTCTTCTTAGGGCAGATGATTCTCTGTCCTAAACCAGTCGCCAACCAGTAAGTGCACCAAGGAATGGGAAAGATGACAGATGTCACAGAACTCACAGGCACTTGTGAGATCATGCAGCCCAGATTTCTCATCTTACAGATGAGGAAATAAGACTTAAACACTCATCTTTCCCATACCACCAGCACCCAGGAGCAGAGACAGTCAATTCTTAAAATCTACCCATCAGCCACCTCTCACCAGAAATGCTAGCTGATGTGGGTCCAGCTCAAGCCTGGGTTCCTCAGTTGCCAGATTAATCCCTGGTCCAGTCTTTTGCAGCACAGGCTGCAGCAGCAGGCCCAGGTCTGAAACTCTTATTTCCCAGTGACTCATCCACCCCTACCATGCCAGTCACCCGGGAAGTGTGACAGTCAGTGTGACCTGTATTGTTCAGCACAAAACCCGCGTCCTGGATGCTCCAGATAAAATGTGGGCTTGGTACTAGAATGCTGGCCCAGTCGCATGGGGATAGGGGTGGCAGAAGAAAACAGACAAAGCCTGTAAGGGGAGCAGGGTCACTTTTGTCTGTCTCCCCAGTGGAGAGAGACAAATCACCTGGGAGTGAGAGCCAGCTGGACAGAAGGAAGTTAGTGGAAAGGAAAGGGAAAGTTAGTGGAAAATGGGAAGTTAGTGGAAGGAGAGGAAAGAGACAGAAGGCCAAAGATGGGACATGGCCGAACACGTGGTCTTTCCCCTCCCCCTCAGTTGCATGGCATGTTCTGGGTACCGGTATCATTTCCTGGGCATCATTTCAGGGCACACCACCTAACAGGGCTGCCAGGACAGGGAAAGGGGAGCTGAAGGGAGGAGAAGGAAAGAGAGGGAATGGGAATTGTGGGAGCCGATTAGCTCTCACTATTCTTTTAGGTGTGCAATCTCAGGCCTCAGCCCCACAGTCTCCAGAGAGGCAAGGGTAGGGCATTAGTTCTGCATAGCCAATGCTGTTCAGGGATGCCCGAGAGTCTTTGGACAGGGCTCAGTTCTTGCTGCCCTACCTGTGTTGAGATGACACGCCCCCATCCCCCATCAGTGACCAGAGTGTGCAAGGCTATAAGTTCTCCCAGACACGAGGTGTGCCAGGACGTCCAGTCTCACTCTCAGGGAGCAACTGGTCCATCCGCCATAGCAAACCCCTACCCTCTCACAGGATGAGACACAGAGCTGTGCTATGTCAACTTTGCAAGAGTGCCAGCACTGCTCCGTGAGCAGAGGTCAGCTCTTCAGTTATCCATCCAGCACTGGCCAGAAACAGTCACAGTGACCCTCCACTCCTCAGCCCCTTGTCCCTCTCTCTGTAGCTCTTGCCGGAGCAGGAACAAGGAGGACAGGCTTTCCCAGCAGCCTAGAGTAGAACTTCTGGACCCTCTTTACCTTTCCCAGGGGAGGGGAGGCCCCAAGGCTCTGTGGTTCTTAGCCAGAGAAGTGCCGCCCCGTCCTCTGGAGATGGAGCTTCTGAGCAGGGCAAAGCTCAGCGTAGTTAAGGTGGTCCCTGTAGCTCTCACCCCAGTCTTTACTGCAGTTATGGTATAGGCTCTTTGGTGGTAATTTCGATGGTTAATTCATGTTTATGGACTCAGTATTTCCCTGTTTAATAACACTCATTTCAGCCACGTTTTCCCCCATGTTTTGCTTCTATTAATATGAAAATGAGCCCTGGCACGGGAATGTTCCAGGGCTTCTGGGACAGGTGCTGAGAGAATAGGCTAAGGGGCCATTCCCCCAGAAGTGGGCCTGAGCAGCACAATTCATTAATTATTATTTATATCCCCTCCCCCACTGTTTCTTATGCCCAAGGGTGTCCCTGGAGTGTTCAAAGGCTCCAGGCGCATCCTACCACCAAATGAATGACTGGACCTATAGCCACTCGGCTGACTATAGGAAGCTGGAGCAAGGATTCCCACCTCGGAAGAAATCATGAGAATCCTTGGATCCAGGGGTATGAAAGGAGGGAGAGTGGGGGTGTGTCGTGGGCACTCACTCCAGCACGTCGCGGTTGAACTGTCTCTTGCTATTGCCCAGGAACTCTCCTATCATCTGGCGGCTCAGGCCTTTCCGCTGGAGGAGGAAGTGGGCCACGCCGATGGGGGTGTCTGGGATGAAGCCGCGTGAGATCAGGAACTGGATGCCCTTGTCCGGGTTTCTGTAGAGAAGTTGGAGTGGGGAGGAGAGAGGAAGCCGAGGCGTTTTGGGGCTGCTGTCCTGACTCCTTTCACCCTGGGAAACCTACTTCCCAGGGACCACTAGGGCTCCCCATGGGAGCAACTGTCACCTGAACACCACACGGGGTTGGGGTGGTGAACAGGGACAGAAATAGGGCTTGAAGGGAAAAGAGGTCTGACTCAACAAGAATCTGGAGCAAGTAAAGAGGCTCCCTTCTCTGTCCCTTCCCTAAGGCTCTGGACAGTCCCTAGAGCCCCCAGGGGGGTGCGGGAGGTGCTTCCTCCAGCCTGCACCTTAGCTGCTCCTGGAGCTGGATCTCCCTGGATCTGAGGAGATAAATGAGCCCTAGAAACCTTTTCTCAAATGCTTGACATTTTCAGGACATCAAGCCTGTGGCTGCTTTCCTAGCAAATCATTTGTATTGTGTTTTGCAAAGGTACCAGCCCATATACAGGGGGAGGAGATGGAACTGGTTCTTCACTAGGGATGGACTGGGAATCACTGTCTTAAAAGATGAGAGTTTCTGATTTCATGTGCACCGGGGATGGCAGCCTGATTTACAAAAAGATGGACGACTCTGGCCACGCCCAGGTTTACCTCCAGCAAGAGGTTGAGCAGTGTGCAACCTCCCTCCCTGGTTGCTATTCTGTAAAATCAGAGGATGTTCTCTGTCTCTAGATGCTGCTGGGAGGATTGCAGGTGAGCTAGGAATGGCTGGACATGAGCATCTTGAGGCCAGGAACTGTTTTACTCATCTATCCAGTACAGGCCTGGCATGCAATCAATGATAGTTGTATGACTAAATGAGAGCAGGAAATGATTCCTGCCCCGGGGCAGAGCTAGGAGGGAATGGATGAGGAGGGTTAGTAGTGTCTCCTGGACTTTCTGTCTCACAGGGAGGGAGGGGTCTATTTCCTCTGTGTCACCTGCAGCGTGGGTTCTTGTTGCATGGAGTCCTGTTTGGGTCTCTGAGTTATGGTAGTCATTAATTTCTCTCCTTCTATCCCCTAATTTCTTTTCTATCTCACTTGGTTTTCATCCTTCCTGTCTTTCTTTCCTCTTACCTATTCCTCTATCTCATTAAAAATATTTAAAAATAAAATTTTATTTTGAGAGAGGGAATGCCTTCACAGGAGGTCAGAGGATGGCTCCCGGGAGGGAGACATCTTTCTCCTTCCACCTTTGTGGTTGTTCCGGGAGGCAGAGCTCAGGTTGCCAGGCTTGCACAGCAACCACCTTTACCTGAGCCTTCTCAGCAGGGACTCGATGTCATTTTCACTCTGTCTCCCCCTCTCCACCGTTTCCTTATTTTGGGACCCCATTGTAATAACACTGTTTTCCTAACTTCATTTTCATCTTCAACGATTCCTGCGTGTGCTCAACCTGTATTTTCCCATTTTCCAAACCATCTCTTCATCTTAAAAAACAATTGTGAAAAACCTATGCTTGATGTGTTTGTCATCGGGAAAAATATAGTATGTACTTCTTAAACATTCCCTGGGAGCTTCAGCCCAGGCACAAACTGCTCTGAAGGACCCAGAGAAGATGCTGTCAGGACTTGGTACCCTGCAAGTTTCCCCTCCGTCCCTCCCTCTGATCCTTCTGGAGACCCCAAGCTCACTCACATGTTGAAGAGGTTGAGGCCAATGCGGTAAAGTCGCTTGCGCAGGGTGTCGGTGGAGAGCGTGGGGGACCTGCAGCTGGCTGGGTTCTCGCAGTGGTAGCGCGGCAAGCTTAGGATCACCGCCTGCAGGGCCTCCTTCGAGGCAGCAGCAGAAACCTCTGAGCCAGATTTGACGGACTTGGTGGATGCGCTGCTACTGCTCAGCTGCTCAGAGTTCTCGCCCGCATCGGCCCCTTTCCCTGTCTGCCCGGCCTCTTCCTCTTCCTCCGCTGCTTCCTCGGCCACAGCCTCCTCAACCACGGCCTCCGCAACCACCTGTTCATGTGCGCCCTGGGCTGGGCTCTCCACCACTTCTGAGTTCTCACCCGGGGGTTCCTCCTGTTCCGAGGCTGGGGCTTCTGAGGCTGGGGCTTCCGAGACCTCCTGAGCCGCGGCATCCCCCTGCTCAGTTTGATTGGTCGCTGGCTCAGCTGTGGCCTGGGTGGTCTGTGCGCCCAGACAGTTGGCCACAGACAGGGCGGTGGAGGAGGAAACAGAGATGTTCTGGTTAGCGATCTGCACCGTGACATCCCGGAAAGCCATCATGAGGGTACCGCTGTGACCCTGCGGCAGGCCGCTGGCCTCATCTCCAGACCCTGGGCTACTCTCGGGCTCCCGTGCCTCGGCTTCCAGGCCTGGCTGTCCCGCACTAGGGTGCAGGGCCTGGTGGAGCTGGTACGCGCCACTCTCTTGCAATGAGCACATGGTCTTGAGACTCCAGGTGCTGAGGGCGTCGTCGATAGACTTGGCCAAGGACTGCACCTGTTCGGTGAAGGAGTCCTCCAGCTCGGTGAGCGACCCTGCGAAGGTGGGTGGCAGGGAGGGCGAGCGCCCCAGCGGCAGCCCCAGTAGTCCGCAGCCCTCCAGGAGCGCCTTCTCCGCCACCAGGCTCTCTGCTGTGGGCGCCCGCACTTTGCGCAGAGAGATCCGCCGGGGCAGGCGGCTTTCCAGGAGTGAGTTACGGATCTTCTCAAAGTTCTTGCTGAGCTGGTACTGGCGGAAAGCAGTTTGGATGGTGCACGCGGCGCGGCGGGATACCAAGTGGCCCCCGTATTTGTGTTCTAGCATTTCAATCTGCAGCAGGGACAGAGAGAAAGGCTCAGTCAGGGAAGGTGGAAATAGCATGGATTAGATCAGTACAGCCCACCACAGTCCCCGGAGCACAAGGTGGCTTTACTGGGAGAAGACTCCAGACCAGACAAGCCTGATATGCCAAGACCTTAGGAAGACTCCTAGAGGCAAGATGGAGGAATACACTCAGGTTTGGGGAGGTTCCTTGTGGCAGTGGACAGAGGTGCTGGGATGGAAGTCCCGTTTATCTAATCTCTTAATTATTAAAGAACGGTTACATCAGAGATGCATGTAGAAGTATTTAGAAATAAAATACATTTCCCGAATTTCAACTGAAATTACGTAAAATGCACTAGCTAGCATGATATTAATATTAAGAAAACATTAATAAAGACCTTTGGAGCTTGGTGATGGTTGTATGGGAGTTTATTATATTGCTGTTTTCTGCCTTGATGCATAATTAAAAATAATTAAAAATGAAAAATTAAACAATGATGTTAAGATCTGTCAATCAAACAAAAAACAAAACTCTGGGCGCTCACTTCAGTGCATTGGGGGGGGGGTGCTTCTGTTTTCCTGAGAGTAACAGAAGCATGGCATCTGGGTTTGATCGTCTTTGCCAGGCCAGTCCCTGGTCCAGATTTGGGCACATGGGAAGTGGTCAATAAATGTGAACGTTATGAGGACAATGGCCCAAGAGCAAGCTCCCCTCCAGGGAGCATGTTTCAAATCACAGTTGTATTGATAGGAGCCGTGTAGCAAGGGCCTCATCTGAGTATCGCTCACCTGAGTATCGCTCCTGGCATCCCTGTGTTCAGGGTTTTGTCTCCCTTCCTTCAACTCTGCCCTCCATCTCTGACCCCCGACCCCCAGCCCCACTTAGGTTGCTATGTTCTTGCTTTCTCTACTTTATCAAAACTTCTCAAGAAAGGACTAGGGGGGACATTCCCCCAGTACCGCCCCACCTCACCCCCGGAAATGACTGACCGTTGAACCCCGCTCCTTGAAGAGCTTTGACTTTAGCCAAAGGGCCAGGCTAAAACTAAGAAGACAGGCTTGATTAGTATCATAGGCTCCTTGGTAAGCCCCTTGAGTCTTTAGGAGTGAAAATGTGTACCCTGTCTCTGAAATTATGCCCTTCACGTATCCTTACCCTCCGCTTGCACACTCTCCTTCTGGAGCTAAAAATTTGGATGAATGGACAGAGAGTAAGAGAGTCTCTAGGGCACTGACATTCCCACGTTCTCTGGGAATCTGGATGGGGGTGAGGCTGGGGGGAGCACAGGTGGATTTGCCGTCTATGAAGCAGATGGAAAGGCAAGTCTATCCCTCAATGCAGCACTGTAACTGGCTTCCTGATCTGCTCAGCCCACCAAAGTCTGTGTGTGAGAGGGTGCAGGCTCTACGCACTAGGAGGAAGCACTACGGTGACATCGGATCCCTGGGTTACAGGGGAGTCTTCAAGGACATTTTACAAAGCATATCAGAATGGACTTGGGGGTGTGTAGCTCAGTGGCAGAGGCCTTGTCTAACTTGTGTAAGGCCATGGGTGTCATCCCCAACACAGTTTTAGAATGACTCATACCAAGTATCTTGTCTATCAAATTACCAAACACTCAGCAGGTGAGAATAGCACATGCTTATTTTCTCGGGTTCTTCACATCTGGACACAGTTCAACTGGGTTCTCTGGGAAGGGACCTGCCCACCTGGGGCAAGGCTGCATCCCCGTTCTAGGCCTCAGTGGGCATGCTAGAGTTCAGCCCTGAGAACTCACGAAGCCATGATCTTCTTTTCTGCCTAGTATGATTGATGCGTGCAAGAGCCGGAACAGATCCCCTGGGGCAGAGAGTGAGATTTCTTAGAGGGACCCGTGGAGCTACATAGAGAAACCAAGTAGCTACCTTCCAGCTGTGTGGTAGGCGGAATTCCAAGATGGTCCCAGTGAGTCCTCACCCTGTGGTATATAATTCTCCCCCTTTGAATTTGAACTGGTCTTATTAATATGATAGACATTATCCCTGCGAGTTTCCAGTAAATTATTATTATATTTCCAACCAAGTGACTGTCAGTTAACAAAAGGGAAATCATCCTTGTGGAACACTTAACTATGTAAAGATGCGTTATATTTGCTTATGCTGTGGAATATGACTTTAACTGTGCAAAGATGTGTTACATTTGTGTTTGCTGCATATTTTTAATTATGTAAAGATGGGCTGCATTTGTTTCACTTTGCCAGCCTAAGGTACCTGAGAGGTTTAATAAAAAGCTGACTGGCCAGTAGCTAGGCAGGAGAGGGATAGGCAGGGCTGATGGGAAGAAAGAATAAATAGAAGAGAAGAAAGAAGAGGGTGAAAAGAGAAAGAGAGGAAGGAGAACAGAATGGGGGAGAAAGAGAAGGACACCTCCAGGACCAGAAACCAGGCAGCTGCCAGACAGACAGACAGTGGAGGAAGCAAAAAAGTAACTAGATGCACAGAAAGAAAGGCAAAAGGCACCAAGACAAAAGACAGATAAAGAGAAACAGGGTAATTTAAGTTAAAAGAAATAGCCAGAGGGGGCAAGAGAGATAGCTCAGAGGTTAAGAGCACTGATTGTTCTTCTAGAGGTCCTGAGTTCAATTCCCAGCAACCACATGGTGGCTCACAACCATCTGTAATGAAATCTGGTGCCCTCTCTGGCCTCCAGGTATACATGCAGACAGAACACTGTATACAAAATAAATAAATAAATCTGAAAAACAAAAGAGCTAGCCAGAAATGAGCTTAAGCTAGGCCGAGCATTCATAACTAATAAGAAGTCTCTGTGTCATGATCTGGAAGCTGGTTGGTGTCCCAAAAGAAAAAGCCTGGTACAGTCCTTGTGGGTCTGATGCAATTGTGTAAACCTTTTAAAATAAGGCACAACTTAGGGTGTATGATTTCCTGGTGTGCCCCAAAGGAAGAAATTGCCATGTTGTGGAGAATTAGATGAACAGTACCCTTTTATCCCCATTTTTAAAATCCTTTCTCAATGACCATGACAAACTCACTGAAGGTCCAGACTTTGTATCTCTTTCCCACTGGTCCATTTCTACTTCCTGGAGAAACCAAGACCCAAGAGTGTCTTGGCAAGTGATAGGATTCCATAAACAACTGAAAGAAAACACCTAAAAAGAAACCCTTTACCTAAGATAGTTCCAAGGCGGTAAAGAATCTATCTGCTTGGTATAGCATTGCACTCGGTAGTTTTTCTTTTTTTTCAACTTGACATAATCTAGGGTCATCCAGGAAGAGAAAACCTTAACTGAGAAAATGTCTCCATCAGATTAGTCTGTAGGTAAGTCTTTGTGTGTGTGTGTGTGTGTGTGTGTGTGTGTGTGTGTGTGTGTGTACCATTGAGTTTTATTGGGGTTACTTACAAGGACAGAAATAACTTAAAGACAGCTGTCTCATCAAAGCCCACCCCAGCATGGACAACAGCTCACAGAGCTGGAAACTGAAGTACTCTGCACAGCCTACTGGCAGCGCAACAGACTGGAGAGCATCCTCTCCAGCTGCCTCTGGTCTAAACCTCTTCCTGATAGCCTGGCTGGTTTCTGCTTGGTACAGGCTAGCTGATCTGATCTCAAAGTCTTCCTGGCAGCTTGTCTTGTCTGAGTGACTCCCAGCATTCTTGTGAGAGTGCATGGGAGGTAGAGGTATAGTGAATCTGCTCAGTTTCAGGGACTTCCTGAAGCTATCTTGAGTTGTTTACCTTCTGTTTTAGGGAACTTTCCTAAAGGATGGAATGTTTTAATCTTGGAGGAACCTTATACAGCAGGGTAGCAGTAAGTAGTGATTTGTGGCTTGAGATGGAATAATACCTTTGTATCCTGTGAAGGAAATGTGATGTGACAATTGAGGACATGTTGAACTTTTTAAAGATTGTTAAATTTTTGTCCTGTAGGTAAGTCTTTAGGAATATTCTTGAATAATGATTGATTTGGGAGGGTCCAGTTCAGTGTGATAGTGCCACATCCCTGGGTAGATATCCCTGAACTGTTCAAGAAAGCAGGTTGAGAAATCCATGAAGGAAAGCCAGTAAGCAGCATTCTTCCATGGCCTCTGCTTTGGTTCCTGCCTCTAGGTTCCTGCCTTGGCTTCTAGCAGTGATGGACCGTGATCTTTAAGCCAAATAAACCCCCTTTTCCCAAGCTGCCTTTGGTCATGATGCTTATCACAGCAACAGAAAGCTAGATAATAATCATCACCCTTTGAGGCAGAAGACTGGCCAAGATGACTCCAGGAGGGTACACCTTCAAGCTCAATGTCTATACTGTTTGAAGAAACCAAATTTAGATTCTTGTTCCTGTCCTACCAAGTCCTTCCTACACATTAAAATTTAAGTATGGTTCAAATCTGAAGTGTCTCCTAGGGGCTCATACTTTGAATTCTTGTCCCCCAGCTTGTAGCACTGTGGTTTTCTTTGGAGGGGGGTGGAGGGTGTAGAGCCTTTTAAGGAGGTGAGCCTCTATCTGGTAGAAATAGTAAGTAAAGACAGATTGTAGCCAGCCCTCCTGTCATGCTCCGTTTTCTGATGATGTGAGTAGCCCCCACCACTATGATGCTAGCTACGAAGCTTTGTCTGCAATTATGGATCAAACCCTCACAAACTGTGAACAAACTACATCTTTTTGAAATTGTTTCTCTTAGGTATTGTAGTTACAGTAACACAAAGCCAACTGGTACAGAAAACGGGTGCCACAGAAGAGCTTGTTACTGTAATTAAATCTGGTCATGAGGTTCTTAGGCCTTTGGAACTGGTTTGTCGGAAGCATTTGGAAGATTTGGAGAAAGGAGTTTAAGAATCCCTAGAATGCTGTTTGCAGAGATTAATCGGTTGATGCTTGCAGGGCTGGAATGCTGATGATATTGTAGATAGTAAAAAGACTGTGCTCATAAGATTTCAGTCGGGAACAAGGACTCTATTGGGAATTGGGCTACCGCCTTTTGGATACAGTGGGGAAACATTTTGTTTGCATCCTTCCTGTACCCTGAAATTTTAAGTGAGCCTGAATTAAAAAGTTTAACAGGAATTTCAAGACAGCATAGGATTCAAGTTGGATAGGGTTATTGTTGAGCACTTTTAGCCAGGCATATAGTCATAATTTGGAGTAAAAAGCAGTACAGAAAGATACAAAAAACCTTGTCCATAATAGCAGCTGTGCTGGATGGGTTTTTTTTTTTTTTTTTTTTTTTTTTTTTTGGTTTTTTGGGACAGGGTTTTTCTTGGGTTTTGGTGCCTGTCCTGGAACTAGCTCTTGTAGACCAGGCTGGTCTCGAACTCACAGAGATCCTCCTGCCTCTGCCTCCCAAGTGCTGGGATTAAAGGCGTGCACCACCACCGCCCGACATGGATGGTTTTATATCAGTGCCACAAACTGAAGTCATCTGAAAGGAGGGAACCTCAATTAGGAAAATGTCTCCATAAGATCGGGCTATAAACAAGCTTGTAAAGCATATTTTTTTTTAATTTAGTAATTGATGGGGGAGGGACCAAACCATTGTGGGTGCTGCCATTGCAGTCCTGAGTTCTATAAAAAAGGAGTTTGATTAAGCCATGAGGAGCAAGCCAGTAAGTTGCACCCCTCTGCAGCCTCTGCATCAGCTCCTATTTTAGGGTTCCTGCCCTGTGTGAGTTCCTGCATGGATGTGGGATTCCCCTCTGTATGCTGTGAATATGTTTCATTACCATTGGTTAATAGGGAAGCTGCGTTGGGCCTATTGCTGTGCAGACTAGGGCAAGGTGGGAATTCCAAGCAGATAGAAGAGGAAAGGAGGTGGAGTCAGAGAGTTGGAGCCTACCAGAACCATGCAGAACCTTGCAGGAGGCCACAACCTCGTGGTGATGCACAGATTAATAGAAATGGGTTGATTTAAGATGTAAGAGTTAGCTAGAAATATGCACAAGCTAATAAGTAAAGAAGTGTTGTAATTAGTATAGTTTCTGTGTGATTATTTTGAGTCTGGGCTGCTGGGAAATGAATGAGCAGTCTCCTACATGGCCCTTCTTGCTTTCCATGATGAACTGTTTGTAAATGGGACTGTGAGAGAAATAAACCCTTTCCTCCCCAAGTTGCTTTTCATCATGGTGTTTTATCACAGCAATAGTGACCCCCAACTAAGATACGTTTAAAGTGGCAAGACTACCCGCTGGAGGCTTCAGGGTGTAAATGTTGCTTTCATTAGTTGAATAAAGAGACTGCCTTGGCCTTTTGATAGGGAAGAAACTTAGGTAGGGGGGAAAGACAGAACTGGATGCTGGGAAGAAGAGCACAGTCAGGCAGACACCATGAAGCTCCTGCCTGAGACGGACGTAGGTTAGAATCTTTCCCGGTAAGCCATGACCTCGTGGTGCTACACAGATTATTAGAATGGGTTAGATCAAGAGGTTAGATCAAGATATGAGAGTTAGCCAGTAAGAGGCTAGAGCTAATAGGCCAGGCAGTGTTTTAATTAATACAATTTCTGTGTGATTATTTTCGGGGCTAAGCTAGCCGGGCAGTGGGATGCAGCCCGCTCCTTCTACTACAATTTACCTTTGAAGAGAGTGCCACGGGGGGCCCTCAACTTGTAAAGGAACTAACTGCCTAGAGAGCTATTCTCCCAGGTTTAACCATACAAACTCTGGGAGGCTGTTGTAGCTGTGGTCTAAAATGGCCTGGCTACTGCTGACACTCTCGGCACAACTTGGCATCGTTTACCTGACACAATTTTGTAGGCATCAAGACTACAAGAGTACCTGAAGTCATGGAGGCTTGGACTAGACTTTTAAGGAAGGGCTGGAAGGTCAATGGGGTCATATCCCCACCTTAGGGAGCCTGCGACCAGGGAGACGTGTGAAACTTTGCAGGTGAAAACCTGAGATACAGAAAGACCTCAGAATGCTCGAGATGCCAGCAGCATGGAGTATCTGTTTGCCTAGGAAGGTGGTAGGCACTGGTAAAATCAGTTCAAGGAAGAGGCCACATGGATTTTAAGTATCCAGGCTGCCCAGGGGTGGTGGAACTCAAATGATGCCACCATCTCCAGCAAGCTAGAAAACTTGATATATTCCCTCATGAGTTTTGGTCTTGCTGTATTCTGCCTCTTGTTTCTGCAGTCTCATCTCAACCCCTCCCTCCTTGCTTGGAATGAGAATATTTATTTTGTGTCATTACAGATCAGGTGTATATAACTCATGTTTTAAACAGAGGTTCATAATTTAGAGATTGCTTTTGAGTCTTAATGTGACCCTACAGCGTAGAGCTCCCCCAACTTTTCGGGGGGGGATATATTCATTGCTCATAGTGTTCTGTTTCATAAAGACAGTTATTTTTAAATATATCATGTACGTTTACAGTATTTGCTTCCCCTCCCTTACTCTCTTTTGCTCCTGCTCTTCCAAGACTTGGGCTTGTGAATGGTGTTGGAATAGTTAAGTCTTGGATAAGCTTATACGCAAATGCATTTTGTATTATGAGATGCAATAGATAGAGCATTTTGACTTGAATGTAAGGTGGCCCCCACAGGCTCATATTTTAAATGTTCCTTCTTGAGCCAGTGGTATCATTTTGGGACATTACAGACCTTTTTGGAGGTGGAGCCTAGCTGGTTACTAGGGGTGGACCTTTGAAGGTTACACCCAGCATCTGGTTCTCTTCATAATCTGATCTGCAATGTTGTTAAGAGCCCTACCATGTGACCCTACCCCTGTGGAGTAAGTTGCTTACTCCATGCCTTTCTTGCTGTGATGGAACTGAAACTTTGACCCCCTCCCCCGTCCTCCTTCTTCCCTTGAGTTGTCTCTGAGAGCCGGGTGGTCACAGTCACACAAAGACATAATGGAAAGAGAGCAAAGCCAAGCACTGTGAAGGCAGAGGCTTCGCTTGCCATTTTCACTGCCTGGTCCCCACTCCTTGGACAGTCTCCAATACACAGTCAGCATCCTATGTAGTGAGTAAATGAGAGAACAAATTCCCAGGTTGCTTTTGTGAGTCTTAAAAAGTCCCCGTCTAACGCAGAGCAAATGACCCCACAGCATCTATCTCCTTTGGACATTCTCTCATCTTTCTGTTTCTTACCTGCATTTCCAACCTCCATTCGTCTATCTGCTTCCTGTCTCCTGCCTTCAGATCCTCCCCCAGTTCTCTGTTAGACTCTTCTACCCACAAGACACCAGCTGGCCTTCTATTTCCCACTGAGCCTCTTGGAGGAGTAGTGTATTCTCAGCCCCTTTCCAAACAGTCAGACTCTGATCTACCCTCTTGCTCTGCCCCTGTGTTCTTTGGTTTCTATGCACCCTACAACTTTGGAGGTCCTCCAAAGTGATCCCCAAGAAGGCCAGCTATGTGGCTTCATCAGCACCGGCCCTTTTTACACCTCCTTTCCCCTCCTTTCTGAAGCTCTTGGTGCTCCTCCTTGAGACTCCTTGACACTCAGAACCCTTGTCCCCAGTCAATCAATCCCAGACTCTAGCTACTGAGTTCCTAAGCATGCCAATCACAAATTATGTGCCTAGCATTTTCAAATCTCTAAGTACATTTAAGTTTTTTTCCCCTAGCCATTTCAGAGCCTCCTCCATGGTTTCCATGTTGGGAATCTAAGAGAGCAGCTTTATGTTGGCTGATAATTAGCAACCAATTAAGAGGAGAAGCGTCCCAGGGAAAGCCTTTGTCAGGGCTCTAAATAGAATCCCGGCCGCTATCTTCCTACCTTCCCACTATCAGAATGCCGCTCTAACAACGTGATGAGCAAACATCACACAGGGAAACGGCTCCTTGTAGGACTTCCGTGCTGGTGGACCTTGGGCATGTCTGGGCCACTGCTCAGCCTCTCTTCTCAAGGTACATATATTCCCCTCTCTTCAAGACCTGTCTTAAATGTGCCTCTTCCAGAAAACCTTCTTCCCCTGCCAGCCCTCCAATACAGAACGCTGCTTAAACTGGTCTTTGACACTCTGTTTTTCCATAAATTTGGGGGGATATTTAGACTACCCACCCTCTCTTTGTTTACTCTTCTCACCCCAGGTTCTAAGGGGCCATCATTTATTTGAGACATTTGCTATGCTTCAGCCACCCCGAATACTTGAGCAGTGCCTAGCTGCTCATGGAAAGCACAGAAATTCAGTTGTTACTTCATTACCCTCTGCTCCAATCATTTTGCCCAGCCATCCCCTACTGGCTCCAGCTGTTTCCAGTATGGCCTTCCATCCTTTAAAGCCACCCATAATGCTTGCACCCCTGCCTTGCTCTGAGCTCTCAGCACTCCCATGCTGCCCCTCAAAGACATCCCTTCTGCCTGGGGCTGGACCAGTAAATGCCCGTGGTCATGAGCTAAAGTGAACTCTTTCCTATGCTTTGGGGAAATAAAAACCCAGACTTTCTCCCTGATCTAGGCTGAGAGCCAAATTCTCCATCTTTCTTCCCCCTTCATATTGCCAGACAAATTCTCATAGGACTGAGGAGTTCTGCAGTGCTCTAGGTCAAGCTTGCCCAGTCACCCAACCCTATTCTTAACAGGGTCAGGTAGAGAGCTGAAAAGTGAGGGGACAGACAGGCTGGAGTGCTGGGGATGGAGTGGGCTGGAGTGCTGGGGGATTGGGGGGGTCAAGGAGCAAGTCTGTTCACTTCTCCCTATGATTCATGGGGGATTAACTGTGGCCTGACCACTCCCAAGAGAAAGATCTCTTAGCTTCTGCCAGGAGTGAGGGGTTCTCACTGTCATTGGAACATGCTCCCTCTTTTCAGAAGCCAGGCCAACCAAGCTTGATGAAGGTCCTGAGATAGGGCAGCAAGTGAGGGTGGAGAAAGAGGTGTTGGGTGGGGGAGGGGCACAGTGTTGAGGAGTCTGGACTCGGTGAGGGCTTCTTAATCACCATAGAATCTTCGTCCCATCCCGTGATGGATGGAGATAGAGACAGAGACTCACATCAGAGCACTGGACTGAGCTCCCAAGGTCCAGTTGAAGAGCAGAAGGAGGGAGAAGATGAGCAAGGAAGTCAGTTGGTCCACCTACTGAGACAGTGTGCCTGATCTAATAAGAGCTCACCAAATACAGCTGGACTGGGACTGAACGAGCATGTGATCGAACCGGTCTCTCTGAAAGTGGCTGATAATGGGGGCTGACTGAGAAGTCATTGGCAAAGGCACTGGGACTTGTTTCTACTGCATGTACTGGCTTTTTGGGACCCTAGTCTATTTGGATGCACACTTTCCTAGGCCTGGATGGAGGGGGGAGGGCCTTGGACTTCCCACAGGGCAGGGTACCCTGCCTTCTCTTAAGGCTGGAAGGGGAGGGAGGAGGGTGAGTGGGGGAGTGAGAAGGGAATGGGAGGAGGGGAGGAAGTGGAAATTTTTGAATGAAAAAATAAAATAAAAAAGAAAGAAAAGTGAAAAAAAAGTGAAGGAGGGTTTCTTCTGGGTTTGATGTTTCTCAGCTGAGAGCATTAAAGCCAGTCATGTTATGTGTCTCTGGAACTTGGCAAAGCAAAGTCAGACATCAGCCCGAGAGCAAGAGACCCCATGAGCAGGGCTGCTCTACGACAGGTCAGGCTGTGTGCATTGACTGGTGGAATCTATACAGTGCACTGTGATGGGCAGAGATGGGAAGGTGCCAGCTCAGGCCACGGACTGTGTCTTGGTCTTCCCATCTGAGATATGGTACAGTGATAATATGCCAATCTGGGAAGCAGTGAATGGCAAAGGCTTTGCACTCTGCCTGACAGAGAGCCAGTGCTTAGATAGCCCTAGGTGGCACCTACATGCGCACCACAGGAAGACTCATTCTGTGACCAAGATGGTTGTGTGCTTTGTATTACAGTGTCACCAGGACCAGCAGTGAGCAGAGGGCAGCAGTGTGACACCCTTCTCTGAGAATGAAGCCGAGTGGGGCACCTCCTGCGTAGCCACGTCTTCACTCCCATCCTGACAGCCTGGTCCTCTGGTTCCTTCTTACTCAGGGTAGAATCTCACCTCTGGAGTGAGAAGGAGCCTAGAGACACTTCAATACAGCACCCGAGTTCACTAGTGAGGAAACCGTGGCTCAGGGAAACCTCGTCAACCACTTCTTGGCCAGGTGCCCTGGGGTGAGGCTGAACTTGGTAGATTGGGGTCTAGAAGATACGCTAAGAAAGGGGACAGACTGTAACATCCGTGGGACATGGATTGGGGACAATGCCTAGAAGCTTCAGACCATACCTCTATGGCCCTGAGGTTTGGCCAGATCAGGGAGCTCTACAAGTTGGACAGCGAGACACGATGGCCTATTCTGCAGCCGAAGCAGAGAGCAGTGTGCAAACTCCTTGGAGAGCTGGAGGATTTGGGAATCACACTGAAACCTCTATAGTATAGAGGGCATGGAGTCTGAACCCCTGCCACAGTGGCTTTACTAGAGTAGTGGTTTTCCTCATACCTATGGATCATACATGCTTACACTTCCTGTCTCTCTAAATCGCAGCCCTAAGGATCATTACAAGAAGTGAGCAGACCAGGGAAGAAGGGGCAAAGGGTGCTGGAGTAGTGTCAGAGGACCCCTTCCTGAGGTAGGGTCTCGGGGAAGGGGTCAGTGAGGTGCAGGGAAGCTTGGGGCAGATCTCACGCATCCACTCATTCCCTGGCTGAGCTTTCCCTAGAATCCAGGGACTGTGCTGAGCGCAGGAGAACAGTGATGACCAAGGGCAGAGCGGCAGCTAGTGTGCCACTCTGGGACCACTAGCTCTCCATGCGTACAATCCTTGCCCCCACCCGCACCCCGTGAGTATTCAAAGCATAATCCGCTCAGCTCTGCCAGAGCCAGAGAACAACACAGTCCTTGTCTGTAGGGGTGGACAGCTACAGGACAGCAGTGTTCCTCACGGTGCTCTTTACAAGGGCTCACCTAGCCTGGGGCTTCTGGATGAGACCACGCGAGAAGCACAGTGGATCCCGCTTAGGTTCAGCGCTTCCAGTGGAGGAAGCATTGTGGATGGGGAGCCAGAGGCAAAGGCTGGCCAGGGGACTCAGGGGCTGTGAATAAGAGCAGCAGGGACCCCGGTGTGGGCTCGGGTCTGCGGCAGGGGAGCCAGGGAAGCTTTTGTACTGCACATAAAGGCAGCCATCAAGGGTTTCAAGCGAAGAGCCGCAGTGATTAGAAGTGCACTTTGCGGAGATGAGTCAGCCAAGCAGTGGCAGTCAGGTGGGAGAGGCAGAGCTGACGCTGGAGCTGGCAGGAGGTGACCCGGGGGTGCAGGCGAGAGGGAGGCTGGCCTGGCTTCCAGTGCAGCGGTGGACAGGGTGGGGTTTGAGGGGACGTTAGGGGCAGGCTCAGTAAGGGTTGAGGATGGAGATGATATGAGGTAACAAGGAGCCAGAAAAAACGCTTCCGGGTCTGAATTGGCTGACCGGGAAACCTGGGAGGTGGAGGAGAGGGGAGGCCATGGTTACCCACAACCCAAAGCCTGAGAACTGACAGATTCCATACGATTGTGGGGTAACCACAGGTCAGAATACCAAACCCTCTCTCTATAAGAGTTCTAGTTAGGACCTGGCTTAGGCTTCATGCTCATCCCTGTTCCTCTTCATCACGAAGTCTTCCTTCCACCTTTTCATTCTCTGAACATCTTTTAAATCGTTGTTCTTTTGAACAACATCACTTGAATTTTCCTGATATCTCTGATATTTCCATACATTTAAATTAACTTTTTTTTTTCAAGACAGGGTTTCTCTGTGTAACCATGGCTATCCTGGAACTCCCTCTGTAGACCAGGCTGGCCTTGAACTCAGAAATCCACATGCCTCTGCCTCCCACCTGCTGGGATTAAAGGAGTGTGCCACCATTGCATGGCTTAAATTAACTTTTAAGTTGGCCCAAAAGTAATGAGCATTTTCATACTTCTTTTCCTTCTATAGTAAATAGGGCTTTTACTAATTTTAATACACCCTTCCCATGGTTTAATTTCACCTCACTGTGGTGCTGGGGACTGAACCTAGAACCCCACAAGCTACATGAATGTTCTACCACAGAACACAGTCTTACTACCAGGTGCTGTGTTGGGTACGGGGTGGGGGGGATGATGAGAGGCCAGAGAAGCTTCCAGAGAGGTGGAAAGTAAGAGGCCAAGGGAGGAGAGCTAGGAGGAGGAAGAACTGTGAAGATAGAAGCAAAGGGGAGTATGCAAAGCCCCAGAGATACGTGTAGGGTCACTGAGGCCCAGAGAAGGCAAACAGCTTGCCCAAGGTCACACAGTTCTTTAGTAAAGAAAAGTTCAATTTGCTGTAAACATGGGCCATGTTTCAGTAATCTTGCTCTGGCCTCAATCTGCCTTAGCCCCCTGCTTCTCCTGCCTACTCTACCTATGGATGGTCTAGAAAGATACAAAATCCAGGGGAGGGCACTCTCTCTAAGGCTGAGTGGCCTGAAATGCATACCTAACTGTTAGAATTTGACGGAACACTACTAACAGGTCACCAGTCCCATCCTAGTCTGTCACAGCCCCTGTTTCTATTCAAGTCACCTAGCACTTAACTAACTTCCGCTCAAGCCAGGTTCCCTTGGATTGATGGGATATGACCCATTCCCTCTTCTGGGGGGGGGGGCAAGAGACTTGACCTTTCTCCTCGGTGCCCTGCTGCTTATTGCTCCACGTATCATAGTTACTAAAAAATGATACACACTCTATACTACATCCAAGACACTTGGCTGGACGCTGGGGAAGGTACAAAAGATGGTTTCTGCCTCAGAGGAGTGGAGAGACCCATGGAGTTTGGGGGTGTTTGCAAATAGTTCTTCCTTCAGACCACACTGTCTTGATCCTCCTAGAGCTTCATCAGTAATAAAGAGACCAGGATGACATGGTCCAGGCATCTATACTATTCTATTAGTCTAATCCTTAAGCTAAAATGCTCTCTATCAGTGTCTATATTTTTCTGGAAGGATAGAAAATGTGGCTCATCACTTTCCCGCACCTCAGCCTTTCTGTATCTCAAACTCATGTTCTAATCTATGGTTTCTTCACATGACCACAACCTGCTCTCTTTTCCTTCTTCAGGGACCTCCGGAGTTCTCATTTGCCATCCAGCATGCAGAAGATCGAAAGATCCCGAGGAGTGTGCAGTTCAGGACTGCCGGCTGGCCACCACATTGTCCTGTGGTTTTATGGGATCTGCTCGGAAGGGTCCCCAAAGGCTGGGTGCAGCTCCCTCACTAACAGCGGAGGTCTGTGAGATTACACTCCTGCTCCAGGGCCGTGTTCTCATCCAACACACAAAATGTGGGCACTTTGGGCATCGTAATCTGTGAGCAGGATTTTAGAATCCTTCCTATTTTCTCTGACTTATTTTCATTTGAAGCATCTTTCTGTCCATTTTTAAAAAACAAATCTTGACTTCAGTTGTTAAGGTTCTTGGCGACTGTGTTTTAGCCTTATCTCACGAGAAAGCTTGGTACCTGGAGCTTTCATGTTTTTATCCAGTGCCTTCTCAAAACGAGGAACTGGGCAGGACCAAGGACAGCACTGTCCCTGGCTATAGACCAGACAGAAAATGCTGGTGGTGTGGGGTTTTGCTTGCAAATGCCACTTGTGAAAACCCTACCCGTCTTTGCTGTCATCTAATCCACACAATCCTGTCTCATCACATAGTTCTCGGGAAGGATTTGTTAAATGCTTAACTAAAAGTCAGGCACATTGCCCACCGCTGGTCCCAAACCAGGACGATAGCTTGGCATCAGTGTCCTTCAAAAGGAATGAAGTCAGTTTGGCTTTCCTCCATCCTACTGGCTTCCTGAGATTTGCCTTGTCCGCAGGCCAAGACTGGGTGTTTAGGGCCTACACATGATAGAGCTAGCAGGGCTACTGGCAGGAACTGAAGGTCTAGTTCCCAGTTTTGCTGGTGAGGAAAGCAAGGCTCAAAGTGTTTTGTGGGCATTCCTGAAGGAACAGTGAGGACTGGAATCCATATCTACCTCTATGAGTTCAAATCTCTTTCTTGGTAGATTCTAACAATTACAACTCCCTCTAAGCAGGTGTCCCTTTCCCAGTAGGGAGGCTCTGATGCCTTCAACTGGATCAGCCTTGGAAATCGTGCCCACGTATACACTTGTGTGTGCCTTAGAATTAGGCTACTCTTGGGAGGCAGGGGAGTAAGGCTATTTCTTCTGGGTAAAGTGGAAGTTTGCACTTGTAAAGGGCAGAGCCCCTGGATATACTAGCTATATGGTGCAGGACATGAATCACACCAGGTAAAGGCCGGATGGTGGTTAAACATGGCCTCCTGAGGCGCTGGGGTCTAGGAAAGGACAGGTAGGTAGCTCAGCCGAGGAGAAACATTGACAAGAAGTGTGCCTGTGGGTCCCTGGCACCCTGGACAGCCCCCAAAGGCAGGGCCCTTCACCACCCTCCCCGCCCCCCTAGGAGGCCCTGGGTACCTGTTTATTCTTTAGGTCAAGGGAGAGTTCGTACTCGGAGGCAGCAGGGGTGTGGGAGCAGAGCGCCGTCGCCAGGGCAGGCTGCTGCTGGCCAGGGGAGGCCGCGCGGAGGGGGCCAGCCCGTGGGGAGCCCCCCGCCCCCGGTCGCTCCTCCTCCTGCTGTAGCTCCTGGGCTTGAGCCTTCGGGGCATGGGCACTGGGTCTGCCGGCTGCCACCGCGGAGTCCTCCATGCCCCCACCGGCCTGGGCACAGGAGCCATCACTGTGAACAGAAGGCAACGGTGCTCGGTTGGGGGAGGGGGGAGGGTGCATGTTGCCTGACCTGCCTGTTTCTAGTCCTTTCCAATGAGAGGGACTAATGGATATCTCTTGCTGCCCCTCTAGGAAAGGGCTCTTATGGCTGGAAAAAGCCCCAGGCAGGGGTAAACCTGAGTTTGGAGGGCACCCAGGTAGAGGGGGCACCTGGGGCTAGGACTCAGAAAAGGCAGAATGGTGAAGAGTGACTGGGCTCACATCTGGGATCTGTCCTCTTAACAGCTGGGCTACCCTAGCAGGTTACTCTCCCCAGTCTGGAAACGGGCGTCTTAACTGTCCAGGCCTCACGGGAAGTGGAAAGGTGTAGTTACTGCCCACCTTAAAACCGCCTGGCTTGTGGACACTGCTATACACTGTATTACCACTGCAGTGGCTGCTGGTGTGGCTCCAGGGTCATTGGATGGGGGGCTTAGCGGGACTTGCTACATCTCGGTGAGTCCAGGAGAGGGAATGGCCATCGGCTCTTCCAGACCTTCATTTTGGGACTGGGCCTGTAGAGAGGAGGGAACATGCACTGCAGGGTTTTTTTTTTGTGGGGTGGGGGCTCTGTTCTTTGCTGGCTCCCCTTTCCTCCCGTGGAGCCCTCAGCAGGTTGAGCCTTTACTGCCTTCCTCTTGCCTATCCTAAGAACACGGGGGATTAGTAACCTGCACTGCTTCTTTGTCCACTACCCTCCAAGCTCTGCCCTACATCATGGCCCAGGGCTAAGCCCTTCCTCTAAGCTCCTTTGGATAGCTGTGGTTTCCCATTCTGTCTCAGAACACCGAGAACCATCCTTAGAGGGTGCTTGTGTACTGCACAGTAGAGAACAACGGTGTAATTAACAGCTGGGCGCCAGCTTCAGGCCCCACCACTGTGTGGCTCTGGTCCTGTTGCTTTGCCTCTGAGCCTTGGGTTTCTCATCTATGTACCCAGGGTCGATACCAACCTCAGTGAGCTACAGTGAGGAACACGAGAGTCTAAATATAAGGTGTTTAGCACAGGATAGACACTGAATAAAAACTCTTCTCTCTACACTGTCCCTTCTTAGAGGCCAAGGCATGAATTCTATTTGATTCTTTTTTCCCTGCTGAGAGCTATGCAGATGATAAATGTACTATAAGTGTTACATGTGTATAATATGAAGAAAACCAAGAGCCTGGGGAATGGCTTGTGCAGCAGACGGTATCAGAGGGTTAGGATTAGAAGAGACCTGAGGGCCATACAGCGAAGCCCTCCCAACTTTACAGGGCAGTGAGGTAGGTGCTCCTGGCACTGGAGAGCTAGGAAGCCTCAGGATTTAGTTCTTCCAAGACTGACCCCCTCCAAAGGTACCTCAAACAGTGTCAGAAGGCCCCTTCTGTGTTTTCCCTGACCTTAAGGAGCAGAGATACTCCTTAGAGCACCCCAAACCCCAGAGGCAGAATGGAGAACCCTCTTGGCCGTGTCTCTATCAGTTTTCCCAGCCTCCCCTGCTCCCCACAGATAAAGAAGAGCTCATGGGGTGTCTCAGCCACAAGGAGCCTCCCTTTGACAACACGGCACTCTGCTCTTCCGCTGCCTGTGTCGCCACCAGACCAACTCCATGGATGGAGTGCTCTAACCCTAGACATCTTGTGTGTTTTCTCACTGCAGTCACCAGAAAGTCCTTTTTACCACCTGACATCAACTCCTCCTCCAGGGCTGGGCAGGAGCACCCCCTCACCATCTTCTCTTCAGCCTGTCACTGCTTCAGTCTTGGCCCTGACATCAAGACTCTAGGACACTGAGGACCACTCAGGGCTACAGAACCATTGGCTTTATTTGGCTGTTGACATGAACCTGGCAGGAGGCTTCACGGAGTTGTTACCTTTGACAGCTATGCTCTGCCAGTGGCAGTGTAGGTTGGGAGTAGGTCCTGGCTTTGCCTTCTTTTCTGTGGGCTCACCTATGAGCAACATGATGCTAAGTGGCCACGAGCCCCCCGAACTGCTCTCACCAGCACGGCCAAGATCAGAGAGTGGAGGGAGACGATCACGGCTTCACTGCCAGGAAGTATGAATCATAATTCGGCTCTGTTTCTCACTATGTGACCTTGGTCCACTTAGCCACCTTATTTGTAGCTCTATCTGTTCATCTCCAGAATGTAGAAGTACCTTGCAAGGTTGCCACAAGGAACAGAGAAAGCATATATTTCCTGGCTGGGGTACACTGGGACCATAATAAATAGAGGGAATGGTTTGTTTCTGCGCCAAAACCGCACAACATGAGATATTCTGAACTAGAAGGTATTTTCCCCCATTTGGTCCTTTGTCGACCTTCACAAAACTGAGTAGCAACGTTCTCCATGTAACATATGGCCTCTGTCAGCCCTCCAGGTGGACTGGCTTCCTTGAGGTTTATCTGACCCCTGTTCTGTGCATGGAGAAGAGGCCCTGGTTTTTGAGCATTGTCATCTATGGGATTATTGGCTTCTCTGTGCTCACTGCCTCCATGCAGCCTGCTTGGATGTACCCATCACAATGTGAGCTTCCCTGGATAGGCGCTGTCCAGAGTCCATTGTGTAAATCTGTGATTTGGACCCTTGGGTAGGGAACAGAAGTGCCGTACATGCTCAGAGCCTTTATTTTGTGTCTAAGCATCAACAGAATGGGCTCTGTACCCTGTTTAGACTAATTTTCTTTAAATGCTGGGATTTCACCCTAGAATCATCCTGTTACATTATTGCAGATGGAGGACTGCCTATGCAACCAAGAGAATATGATCTTCGGTGCACAGCCCTTGGACTTGTACCCAGAGTAATGCTTCTTCCAGGACACAGGCTGTTTCTGCAGCTCAGGTCAGGTTCTAGGCAGCCTAGCCTTAACCAGGGTTTTATAAACGAGTCATTCACTCATTCTGCAAACAAAATAGCTTCATTCTAGTCTTGCCCCTGAGTGTCTCGGAGGTGTCTAGGTGACCTCAGCTCCCTTGCCCCTGAGTGTCTTGGAGGTGTCTAGGTGACCTCAGCTCCCTTGCTCCTGAGTGTCTAGGAGGTGTCTAGGTGACCTCAGCTCCCTTGGACCCAGAAACAATGCACTTGTCTGGGAAAACGTCAGAATGTAAGTGGAACTGTTCTCTAGGTTCTTCCTTGGCCATGGACACCCAGTTGAAAAGGCAAAAGAGTAGAATGTGGGTGGCAGCAAAAGGAAACTCTGAGAAAGCTTTGATAGCGCCCATGCGACATTTGGCCCTATGTATACAAGGGTCCAGGGCACCAATAATGACCAGCCCATACTTAATAGTGCATCATTTATAGATGCTCAGAGGAACATCACACATGATCAGCAGAAGATGACCCATGTCTTGGAACTAGACATCACACGTGAAGAAGGTCACTCCAGGTGGGACACTGGCCTGTGGTTTGAGGGTCACTAGATACCTGCTGTGCATGTCTGATTCTGGCACATAACAGCATATGTAAGTCTTCCTGGGGTTTTTGTGGCTTCTCCACCTGTTCGCTGTGTCTATTATTATAGCCACCTTCCTGAAACACGGGTGTTTTACTGTCAGTCCTCTGCTCAGAGCTCCTCAGTGATTTCTGGGCTGGAGGAAGAAGTCCATTGGCAAGCACCCCCATTGGATGACCTTGCCACTCCATCCACGCTGCCACCGAGTCTGCTGAGCCCTCTTAGAGCAGCGTGCGCCTCACAGGATCCTTCTCTTTCTGCACAACCCTTCCACCCACACCTTCCTCTTTCCCGTGAACTCCTTCGGTCCTCATTTAGTGAACTGTGGGAAGAGCTGATCCTCCTTCTACATCCTGCGTCTTACCTCCAGACGGGCAGGTTTTGACAATCGATTCTCTTTCAGCAATGACATTTCAATTATTCACCAATGTGTCTCTATTCCCCCCTTGAATTCTGCACACCACCCCCTGCTTAAAGCACAGGTACTTATTACACTGGGTTGGCTCTTAAGATGTGTGTAATAAATGTTAATGGGTAGATAAATGGACAGGTGGGTAGATATACATTGCTTAACTTTTACTACTTATCCAAGGGTGCAGATGCTGGAAATGCTTCAGTATGTGCCACTCCAACTATCCCCAAGGAAGTATTCTTGCCTGTCTGCAAAGAGTGCTGTGGCAGAGTCTCTTTGGTTATGGATGCTATCATCCCAACCATGAACTATCTGAGAAATAGAGAGCTATCTGTCCCCAAGTCACATCCTCCCCAGGAATGCCCACATGACCAACTAAAACGTGGCTCTGGAAGACCACTGGGACAGTTTTAGGACCTTTAAACCACCCCCATTTATTGTTTATGACAGAATTGGCCTAGACTGGTCAGCTTTTTGCACTTTGGCTCTACTGTGTCCCTCATTGCTTCTCCATGGAGATCACCCAACTGCATGCAAGTCAACAGTTGACACCTGGAGGTCAGAGGTCAGAGTGTGCTCACCTAACTCACAGTGGAGGCCCAGCTTACTGCTGCTCCTCTTTTCTCAATGGCTAGGATGATCTTTGTCTTCTGTTCTCAGACCTACAGATGATTTCCCAGATCCAAGAGCCTTTGCTAAAATCCCTGGGTTCTCTACTACCTAGGAAAATGCCTACACTCTCACATCTGCCAGGCTTCCCCATCACATCAGTGCTGTAGGGAATTCATGCACTTGCCTAGGTAGAACACTGATTCAGAGCAATGATCCTGGAGAAATGTCTTTGCCAAAGACTGCAGGTAGAAGTACCACACAGCTTTGCCTAGACTTGTCGCTGTCTCTGGTGCTGATGAAATGCCTTTGCGAAGGTCAGAGCGCTTGAGAGGGGTAAGGACCCTGCTGTGTACCTAAGGCTTCTGCACCTCGTTCCCTCATCTGAAAAGTGGGGCTGTGGTTCTTTCCCTTTCCAGAGAGCTGAAGATGGTTACCCCATAGGTAAACCTTCTATAGGGAGCAGGCGAGAAAAGAGAGAGTCTGGCAGACTATGTCCACATAGCTCTGAGCTGACTCAGGAAGCTAGTGTCCCCTCTAGGCTCCTTAGTGGGCCCTGGCAGGTCATACTTTGCAGTGTCAGGAGCTGGAGGGGACAGAAACAGCTGAAAAACAGGATAGGGAATGGGAGCTTTGATTGCAGAGGGGACCACCTCTCCCCAGGCAGAGGCTAGCTTGCACACAGTTGCAATAAAGTAATGAGCAAGCATGCAGACCTCAAGGGGTTAGAGGCAGCAGATGCTGGCCTCTGGAAAGGCAAGATGAGAGATCTTTTCCTACCACTGCAGCATCTCTAACAGTAATTACAGAGACCTGGCTGGAAGGGTTTGGAAGGCTGGAGGACTCCTCCCTCAGACTGTGGCTCCTCCTGAGGACCTGGCCACCCACACTAGGTTATTCCCGACCCTGCCACTCAATCTCAAAGCTCTTCTGAGACAAAGAAACAAAGCATTCTCTATACAAAAGCTAACACCGTGCCTTATATCCCCTCAAGATTTTTTTTATCCATTACTAAAACACATCTTTTTTTTCTCCTTTCTTCGAATCAATAGAATTGCTTTAGATGGTCAGAATGAGTGTAGGAAGCCAAGTATTTTCTCTTGCCCCAGATGGGATCAGGGAAGGGCTGAGATTAAAGGGAAGCCCAGAGTTAGTGACAGACAAGAACCAAGTCGGGGGATAGGCTGTCAAAGTAACCCCTAAGGCAAATCAGGGAATAGGCTGGGAAATCCTACTCAGGGTGGGCAGAACAAAGCTGGGGCTGATCTCATTCCTCCTTCTGAGTTCTCTGGTGTGGAGACACTACTCTACCATAATGAACTGTGTTTCCTTACCATGCGGCAGTGTTTTAGATAAGATGCCTCAGTATCTGGAAGGAGGGAGAGGCTGGCTTCCTGGTTCTGAGGCCACATGCACCACCAGAGGCCACACCCTTCCATCCCTGCTTAGGCTCCTGACCCTCAGTCCACCCCAGATGCCTGTGCAGAACCCTCCTCTGTCTTCCCTAGAGCATTTAATACAAGCCAAGCCCACTTGGCTCATCCCCTAGCTCCTTGACCACCATGACCCAAGTTGGAAGTTGGGTCTGCAGTAGAAACCACGGGGAGGGCTTCTCTGTTTCAGGAACTGATGGTGGTAGCCTTTCTTCACCCTACAGTCCCCAGAGAGAAGTTATTTTTTTCTCCCTGTTGGCCTCATGGAAGCTTTGACCTCATAGCTGCCCTACAAGGGGTTGGGGAGTTTGCTTTGTCTCTGGGGATTTTCTGTCCTAGGGATAATAACTTCTTGTCTGGGCTCCAGCCTTCACCCTACCCAGGCCTATCATGCCCAGGTCATTTATCAAGATGGCCACAGCTGGCTAGTCTTGGTGGTAGGCTGGAAGTTTCTGCTTTATCTGTGCAGTGACTGCCATGTTCTATGACACTCCAGGTAGTTTGTCTGGATGCCTCCTTTGGACATTTTCTCTCCTGGATCCCAAGCTGACCTTGTTTCTTACATTCGTTGACACTGAAGTCTTCATGCTGCCACACTGTCATAAGCATGATGGGTTGTCTGAGACCCTCCTCTGCCCTTTGTTACCACACAGCACAATTTTACATGATCCTGTTTCTCAGTGCCTGCTGGACAGCTCAGATGCACTCGGCACCCCTGACCTTGTCTTGCCTCCTCTGTCAGCTAGTCCTCTTATCCCAGGAGGAGGAATCTCCAACCTTCTAACATCCTTGTCTCCCTGAGCTTTACGACAAGCCTCCAGAACTTTCCCGGAACATTGAGCCCAATGTTGTGTCCCAGCTGGTTCATGCGGCACTTAAGATTTCCAGCTGTGTACACACTGTGTGACAACCCCAGCATTTTGAGGCTGAGGACTTAATGGCCTCACAGAGCATGTCAGGGTGATTACCCACACCTTGTGCACATGACTCACCCATGGGGCAGGGCAAGGGGTTGTACCCTCTAACCTGTAGAGCCCCTCATGGTGCTCTCTTCCTGCTCCAACCCGGGTCATCCTCCTACCCCTAAATGTCCCTCATCTATTTCCGAGGAAGGAAGCTGCTCTCAGCCTCAGTATGACCACGAGTCCCTGACAGGTCTCTGCCATGGAAAATGTGACCCAGGGACCTGTTGAAAACTGTAGCCTGGTACCTGCTTTGGTTTGAATTGCCAATGCCACCCCCAGACTCAGAGTTTGAGTGCTTAGCCCTCTGCCGGGGGTACTGTTTGTGGAGCTGTGACAGCCAGTGAATCTCTGTTGTCGATGTGGTGAGGTCTTGACTCAGATGGAGATGGACTTCTCTGCAGGCCCACGGGGGATTGTTTGATTAGAGCAATTGAGGGGAGAGTTCTCTCACCATTCTCTGGGCTGGGATCTTAGACTATGAGAAGGAGAAGGGGAGCTGGGCACACTTCGTGTTTCTCTGCTTCTCAGCCGTGGGTGCAATGAGGCCTGCTGCCTCAGCCTCTTGCTGCTGGGATTTCCCCACCACATGGACCCGAACCTCAAATTAGGAGCCAAATTTATTCTTTACATTGCATCTGTCAGGGTATTTTGACACAACGGCGGTCAAAGTAACCGAGACAGGAGACTCGAAGAGCCAGGACCCAGTCTGCAGAGGGGAGACACTAGGAGCAGGCCTTTGGAGGATACACTCAGCCTCTTTTGCAGCTCCCCATCTCACCATAATTTGAACAACCCCCACAAAAGCTTCCAGTGCCATGAAATGAGTTGCTCCTCCATACTGTTCCCTCCATGATGAGCTGAAAACCCTTGGAAACCATGAGCCAAAACAAATCTTTCCTCCCTGAAGTGTTTCTATCAGATGCCGTGGTTGTTAAGACACCAAACTAATTACTGCTGGACTCTGCAGAGTTGGATGTTCAGGATCACCAGCAAGGTAGGACCTGGGTTCTAACACCACCATAACTTGGGAGCAAGACTCCCCTCTGTGTTCCTGGACTTCTGTTTAGTTTTCCTCCTGCGAGGCTTTTTGTCCCAGCCTGGTCTTTCTTGCTCCAGTGGGAAACACAAGCTATGATATCAGACAGGCTCCACTATTTCTCTCAGTCCCAGTGGGAAGGGATGCCAGGCGCTGTGGCATCTGAGACGATGGGCATTGTCCCAAACCTCTCCACTACATATTGACTTTGGGAGGAAGCCTTGGAGACCCCAGCTGGCTCAGCAGCTGTGGGGGCAGGACTGAACCATAAACCCTTGAGATCCAATTGATTTCTCATTTCCGAGGAGCAGACAGGCGAGCTCTGGGCTGGCAAGGAGACTTTTCTGATACAATGCCTGGCTCTCTAAATCATCCCAGCTTCCATGGTGACATCCCAGGCATGGTTTAACCTCTCCGTGTCCTGTCTGATGTTGAGAAAATCCCCCAATCTGTTGCTCTAATTCCCTGGCGTTCATTCAGGACACCCCCTTTTATGATCTCTGCAGCATTTTGGTCCCCTTATTTAGAGCCTGTCTTGAATGTTGGACTCTTTTCAGCCAGTACCCCATTAATCATAGGTGAGAATTTTGGATGAGGTTTTCTGCCTGTGAGCCCATCACCTCCTAAGCCTACAAGAGGACCTCTCTCTGAGGGGTCCAGCACAGAGAATGTTGTTATGCTTGATATCTGAAATGCATCCCCCAAGCCATGTGTCCGCTGCTAATCTGTGGCTCTCTAGGACATAGAGGGACTTGAGGACATGAGATCTGTTGGGAGGAAGTTAGGGCCCTGGGAGTACTCTGTGGGAGGGATGGATAGCGATTTCTCAACCCTTGCTTCCTTTCTCTTCTCTTCCTTCCCTGTGAGCCCAACTCTGCTTCCATCTCTCTTCTTCCTGGCTCTGCGAAGCAAGTAGCTTCCACTATGGCATGTTCCTTCCATGATATGTGGTACCCCAGAGTTCAGAAACAATGGAGCAGGAATCTTTAAAATCTTTCTCCCCTCCCTTACTTTTCCTCCCTCCCTCCCTCTCTCCCACCTTTTCTTTCTTCCCCTCCGTGTGTGTGTGTGTGTGTGTGTGTGTGTGTGTGTGCGCGCATGCACACACACACGCAGCTTTCAGCAGCTAGCATTCATTGAGTTCTTAGGACATGTCTGGCATCTTTCCAACTCATCATCATATTTAATGCCCCCCCCCAACACTCCAAAGATGAGAGCTCCCACTATCCCTGTCTCATACCAGTGAGGGTAAGAAACATCAAGTCACTTAACCAAGGCTGGAGTTTGTAAGCACCAGGCCTTGATTTGGACTTGTGTTTGAGTTGTCCTAGTCAGCACTGTCACCTGCTCCTCGCCACACTGTCATGGAGGCTCCCAGCATCTGTCTCCTATAGCTCAGCACTTCACTACTTCCTGCCTTTGGGAGGCACCAAAACCCTCTGGGGATCATCTTTTACCCTGGAGAGAAGGGGGACTCATTTTCAGTGGTTGGTGAACAGGATCCTGCTAAGTAAGATGACTTCGTAAATTAGCCAACTCATGCCGATATGATTCATGAATCTCTTATGAATACATTTGGTAAGATAGCTCCCCGAGGGACCCGAGGAGCTCTGACTGACTCTCTACACCTTCCAAGCTTTGATATGGACATAGAGCATGATGGGAACACAGAGCTTCCCAGTCTGTGTGGGTGCTGGTACCTGTGGTCCAACCAAAGCAATATTTAAACACAAACAAGAAGAAACAGGGCTCATGGCTGCCACTGCCTGCTGCTGTCTTCGAACAACTCTGGTCTTCATCTCTGAAGCTTCTATGCTCCTGGCCTTCTTCTCTGAGGGGGACGCAGAATTCTTTCCCAAGGTCAGTAGGGAGGGTACTTAGGCTGTCACTTAAGTACTGAGAAGCATGTGGCTGAAGATGTATCCCAGGCACTTCTTGAGGGTAAAAGGTGAGGACCAACCTCCTCAGCCCTCTTCCAATCACGTGTGTCCTTGGATCAGGAGTGAAAGAGTGTCCTCGGACACTCCTCGGACAAAGGCTGGGGTTTGACAGTGCATCCTACATGTTATACTGGAGAAACTGAAGCACGGAGAAGGGATGTCAAAAGTTCTGGGTTTCTGGGGACCTCAATCGTACATAAGCTGGAACCTTCCTAGCTGGAAGGTACATGACAGGTCACGACTCCAGTAGAGTCCCCGAGCCCTCTTGTCCCTTCCCATCAGTGCCTGGATTCTCTTCACACCTTTGTCTCCCCTCCCTACATGTTGGCCTTCTTGGTCTCTTCAGCAAGAGTTGCCATTTTTAGTTTTCATTTGACATGATCTTCCTATGTATCCCAGGTTGGCCTTGAGCTATTGATGTCCTTGCCACAGCCTCTGGCATAATGGAATTACAGGCATGCGCCACCACATCTACTATGTCCCTTTAAGTCACCTCAAAAGAAATCTCCAGAAGCCTCCTATCGTAAAGAATTTCAAGCCTCTAATTTCAAGCCTTCAGAATGCCTGAGACAAATAATCAGTCTTGCTATAGGTTATTTCTTCTTTTTATTTTCCTTTCCCCCATTCTTGGTTTGATAAAAAAAAACAACAACAATTGAGCTGGGCAATGGTGGCGCACACCTTTAATCCCAGCACTCTGAAGGCAGAGGCAGGTGGATCTCTGTGAGTTCAAGGCCAGCCTGGTCTACTAGACCTAGTTCTAGGAGAGGCTCCAAAGCCACAGAGAAACCCTGTCTCAAAAAAAAAACAAAAAAAATCAATTTTTAAAATTTTGCTTTTATTTTTTCCATCCAGCATTAGGTGCCATTGTAGAAATTATAAATTATCTTTATGGGCGGGTGAAAGGTTAACTGATAAATGAACCAGTAAGAGAGTCTTTCAGAAGGGAAGCAAAACAGATCTCAAGAAATTGTGGATTAGAAAATCTTCAAGCCCCCAAGGAGAGGCTGCTTTCAGGAACTTGAAAAGAGCGCCCTGAGGACCCACACAAGTCAGTTTTAGTAAATGAAATTTAAACAGCTTCACCAGAAGGCCAGAAAGATTGTGTTGAGCACTGTGGGAACAGCAAGGCACTCCTGGGGCATTCATTCTGTTCTGGAAGATCACGAATGGGCTTTTGATGGGACCAAAAGGGAGGCCGCACAGGTCCTTGGGCCGAACTTCTTCACCTTCAAGACCTGGTGCTTCTGACCCTTTCACGCAGCTCCCAGGCCCAGGTGAATGCTATCTCTGGGGTACTTAGAAGCCCCAGTGAGAAGGACTAGACCTCCCTGGTCAACTCCTTGCTCTGTCCCACACTTCTGTAGTGGGAGGTTTCAGTCCCTACCTGAGGCCCAGTGGGTCAGTTGGGCCATGGCAGGATAGGACACTGAAGGATTTTCACAGGTTCGGGGCTCCCAAAGGGTTCTTCCACGTAGCCACAGGACCCCTGAAGGAGATAAGCAATTTTCTTGGCCTCCTCTGCCATGCACTGCCGTCTTGGTGTGAGAACACTGAGGCCCTAGTGCCAGCACCTAGCAGGCTGGGGGAACTGCGGCTTGCACCTTGAAGGATATCGTGGGAAGATGCCCTGGCAGTGTGACCTGGATGGTACTTCAGCTTGTCTAAATCTGTGGGTGGGATGGGTTTCAGGAAGCCTCTGACAGGGCCCCAGTGACTAAAGGAACAGGCACGTGAGAACTGTAATTGCCTAGTAAACACAAGCTGGTCCATTGATCTGTTTCAGGCCCATTACGGCCAGCTGGGGGAAGAAGGATGGAGGTGATGGATTAGGGGTTTCCCCAGGCCAATGCAGGATCTCCCTGGCAGCTTTTCCAGAAAGATGCCGCCTGAAGGGTATCAAACCAGTTCAGCATCCTACAGATCTCCAGGACCTGCTAGAGGTTCCCAGGTAAGGCATGTGAGTCACGACCCAAGTCATGTGTGGTGGGATGGGGAGCCTGGCTAGGACTGGAGGCCCTGGATATGCTAGCGGTGCAGACCAGGGGAGAATTCAGGCTGAAAGATTCTTCTTTCTTTTTTTAGTGGTGGGAAAATGCACAACCCAAGCATAGAGAAACAAAACTGTGGCAGGTTGTCCACCCAAATATTATCAGTAGTTAATGCTGTGTGACTGTACAGCAGTTTCTTTTTTCTCTCTTTATTTCTGAATCCACTAGACCTCTAAAAGGATATATATGTTCTTTAAGATCAAATGAAATAGCTAAAAAGATTTTCTTGAGCTCTAGGGGAAAAAAAATCCCATGTCAGCATCTAGGGAGAAAGTTAGGACTTGGAGTTGGACCTGTCTCCAAGTTACCAGATTTTGCTAGTCATGATCTTTTTGCCAAGACACCTAGAGTCCTTGTCTGCACTTGGATCTCACGCCTGTCTCACAGATACATGGGTATGCAGGGATGATTGCCTGGAATAAGGGGGGCGGCGATGGGGAAGGAGCAGGAACCAAGCGAGGACTCTCCAGGATGTTGGGGCTCCAGGCTCCCCCGCTGTGGGTCCCTCTTCCTTCTGCTGGGTTCCCTCTGCCATCTGCCTCTCCAGCCACCCGCCTTCGGCTGCTCTAATAGAAGCCGACAGTCCCCATCTAGTCCCATTACCACCCACACAGAGAAGTGGGCTGCAATTCCAAGAGCTGTTGGGAGGCTGCTGGCCAGCTTTTGGGTCATCCATTGTTCTGAATGTCACTGGGCCTGTGGCTGCAATTACAAGCTTATTCAGCTCCCAGAGCACAACCCTGTCATCACAGTAGTGAGGAGGAGGTAGGGAGGGGCCAGGACCAGGTTTGTGTCCATGCCCCCCCCTCCAGCCAGGGGTGGGGGGAGAGGGAGAGCCTTGCGCATAGCTGCTGTTTCCTGCCTGGCCACAGCAATGCTAAGTCGGGGCTCCTCTAGGTCTCCAAGCACCCACTTGAGGGTTTACTTCCCTGGCTGGCAGGCACAGGTTGTATGCCTGAACAGTGTGGGAGTCAATCTCATTGGTGCCCACTATAATCCTGCCTCTTCTTCTCGTTCTGCACCCTCTGCCAGTCCACGAGTGCTCCTGTGCACCTGACTCCCTGGTGCCTGTCCCTGGTCTCCTTGGTGCCTGTCCCTGGTCTCCTTGGTGCCTGTCCCTGGCCTCCCCTCCACAGACAAGCTCACAGATTTACTCAGTTTCAGTTGTACCTCTCCAACAAGCAGCACTGGCAGGCTCCAGGCTCGAGGGTCGTCCCTGACACAGCTACCAGCTGCTTCTCTGGAGTCCTGGGGAAGCTCTTCTTCCTTCCCTACGAATGGGCTTCTCTGCTTCTTTGGGAGCCAGTGGAGATCCCTCCAGACCCCTGTGGCTTTCTGTCTAGTGTTGGCCTCAGGCTCACACAACTGGGCAGATAGGTAAACTGCTCTTGCATCTCCTAGGACAAGAACCCAGGGACTAAGAAACAGGTTGGTTCCTGACTCATCCCTGCAGTATGGAGTAGGGTATTGGAGAGTGAGGGGGAGAATGATTTGCTACAATCTTGTGTTGACCTTGACCTTAGCTGGAAAGCAGAGGAAGAAGAGGAGGAGCTCCCAGAATCGACTAGAAGATCTTATTTACTTGGTTTTGGGTCCTCTTTTACACCAAGTCTTCTGTAGAGACCAGCTGGTTTATCTCCACAGGTCCTCTGGAGACGACAGAGCTGGTAGGAAACCAGTCTGGCTATGGATTTTAGGGGTTGGCCTGATCCCCCTGTGCTAGACTCTCTGCCTGGCCTTTGACTTTCACTCAGCCTTCTCGGGAAGTTCAGTATGTTGTCTGTGAGGTGTGTTGCCTGGTCCTGGAAAAGGGATAAAGGCTATGCGGGGATCAGTGACAGGGTCAGGAACAGATGCTGGGAGTCTAACAGAGAAAACTTGTGGTAGTTTGGAGTGTCCCCAGAAACCAGCAACAGACAGACAAGTTGACACATTATTCGTTGAGTAGTCCTCCCAAAGGATCCAAGAAGCTGTTATCTTATCAGATCAATAGATAAAGCAGACTATAGGAAACTACGACCCAGACAGACAGGGGTAGAGCTGAAATCGGGAGATAGTCCACTGACCCGGGATGACTTCTGGTCCGCGCAGAAAGGGCGGGACCTGAGAGCGCTCCTGAGACATTCCTGAGAGCCTCCCACCTTCTTCCTCTGGGACTTCCAGTCTCCAAGTCTATTGTCTGAGCTTCCAGAAAAGACCCAGCAAACTTTCTGGGAACTAAGAGATGGGTTTTCCTAGTATCTACTCTAAGCCTTGAAAACAACCTTCAGTTTTTGCAGGGTCATTGAACCCCTTCCTGCTGCTGCTGGACACGGTGCCCCAGGGGAGCCATGTAGCAGAACACGGAAGAGCATGAGGGTAGAAGAGAGGCAGGGAAGAGTCTGCCACACCTGGGCCTCAGTGTCCCTGTTCACCCTCACCAAGGAAGCCCTGTCCTTAGACAGTACCAGCACAGTGTTCACGGAAAACCCAGATGACTGCTGGGGTGGGAGGCACCCTCCTCCTCTGCTGACCCAACAGGGACAGTCCACAGGAAGGAGTCAGAGCCCTCTGTCTCATGACACCCGTGTGCCCCCCGAAATCTACTCTGTTATCTCTTTGGTGTTATCCCTAATGCTCTACTGGATGGGGCAAAGGGTTCTCAAGGATCCAAGTGAGCCTTGTGGGTCTTATACCCCTGGACTTGGCCCCAAATTTGGCAGAGACCTTGCAAACCCGGGTATACTTGGCCCTTCCCCTTGTCTCCCCTACTCCAGCCTGGCTAGCTTCAGGGAACCCCTCCTCTAAGCCTTGGATTTAAGGACCCTGACTACGTAGCCCTCTGTGGGCCTCACCTCCCCTTGTCTCTGCTTCAGAGTCTTGCCGTTTTCCCAGTGGCCTCCTCTTGAGTAGCAATGCCTTTCCGTGTGTGTGTGTGTGTGTGTGTGTGTGTGTGTGGGTGAGCACGTGCATGCGTGCATGTGCAAACCCTTTTATATTTCTCATTGTTTCCCAACAAAAGAAAGGGGACACAATCATAGAATCATCCAATCTCAAATGTGAAAATGGTAAGTATTGGGAGTTCAAGACCCCAAGTTCAAGCCCAGGTATGGGTCTTTGTTCTATGACTGTCCGTGACTCATCTGACCTCACTGTCCACTCACTCGCAACAGGGAGGATCACCTGCCAGCTCTGCCTCACTGAGCGACTCGGAGTTCAGTGACGTTACGTGTAAGTGCTCCTTTCTAGGCGGACCCACCATTACTAAACAGATGAGGAGCCCGCGGGCCGGGGTGTCAAAGAGCTCAGGTAATTCCTACTTCTGGAGACTGGAGATGGGGCCAGAACACAAGTGTTGTGAAGGGAAGAGAAATGCGAGGAGAGAAATCGGCAGAGATGGAGAGAAGAGCAGAGGTGGAGGGAGGCGAGAGTGATGGGCGAGGAGAAAGGCCACTAAAAAAGCACAAGGTGGGAGGGAGCGAGAAAACAGGGGGGCGGTGTGGTGAAAGCATGGCAACCACAAGGACCACGAGGCCATGGAAGGCATGAGGGACTGTGATTGGCTTAGACAGAATGAGGACAGCACAGGGCAGTGACACCAAGCTCCACTGTGTCACCACTGCCCTTGTTCTCTGGGTTGTCAGCCAGCTCAGTGAGGACTGAGAAATCCTTAAAATTAAAGCCAGTCTCCTTGGCCCCTTTTTGGAAGGAGAACGATTGTAAGGAAAACCGAATCTGCCACAGGAAGGCCAGGCAGTGTGCACCCGTTGAGCATCCGCTGAGCCCAGCCACCCTGTCGCAAGGAATACACATAAATGTAGAGTCAAATTCATCTCTCTTCTTTGCCAAATCCATAATTTACACAAGATGCTCAGAACATGGCTGGGATTAGAGCAATGGGGTATGATGACCTTGAAAAGCAGGAATCACTCACGTAGGGCCAGAGGAAGGAAAGAGGGATGGGAGGATGGGGAGGCAGAGAAAAGCAAACAGATCACACAAGACTAGCAAGAGGCCAAAGCAGCTAGTGTTAGATGCTGGGCTCAGAGAGGAAGGAGATTGGCAGGGGAGGGAGGAAGGTCCAGTTCGCACCTTTGGGAAGCCAGGTCGGAGCAGGCAGGCTTTTGCTCGGTGTCAGCGGCAGGGCAGCAGAACTGGTGCAGCACGGTCTCATTCCTGCGGGCAGAGAGGGGAGGAGGTCAGAAGGTAAGGCAGGCTGAGCCAACTCTGAGGACCCCTCAGCATCTTCCCCCAAACCCGGCTGTCCTCTCCCTGCCTGCGACCCCCAGTGTCACTCCCAGGTGGCCACACACTGCTCTGGAGGAGTGTGCCGAACACATTTCTGCCCATCCAGGCTTTCTTGATTGTTTGTGGGACAATTGAAATGCCTGCCCTGAGCACAGCCTCCCTGGTTTCGCCGTTCTTGTGCTGCAGTGAGCGTCCCTGCAGGAAGCTCCTACCTGTGAGTCTCCGTTCATGGAGACGCCTTTTATCCGAGTTAGTTCTTTATGACCCCATTCCTTACAAGTTCTGCGAGGCAGAACAAGGTCTAGACACCTTTGACTTGAGGACTCAGCCTCCATACAAAGCCCACCACGCACAAAGCCTCCTGGCATTCAGGCAGCCATTCCGGTCACCTCCTGGAGGTTCAGGGATGTAACCGAGCTGTCTGACGGAGAAGAGGAAGTGGAAGTCTAGGTTCTAGCTGGAACTCTGGACGGCCAGCTGTATTCATGTTTCACCGCTGTGGGCCTTCATCTTTCTATTTGCTCTATTGAGACAGCTTTCACTTTACTGACGGGGTTGAACTGGAGAAGCAGCTCTCAGCCCTAGCTGCCTGTTTTAATATATACCAGTGCCTAGACCCTGCGCCCCAGGGACTCTGAGTCACATGGTCTGGCAGAAGTTCTAACACCAGGGCTCATTCTAAACTCCAGGCTGCCAAGGTCCCTTCCCTGCTACCACACTGTGATTCTGATACCCGATGCGCACCAAGCTCGAACTAAGACTACATTGACTGCAGGGTGAAGTTACCCAGCCCTGTTGTCAACATTCCCTTCTTACGTCAGAGAATGCCAGGCCTAGAAGGATCCTGGGTCACCTGAAAGAGGCTTTTGGACTTCCTTTAACGCCCAGAGTACATTGTCCAAACCAGAGCTTCCCTTAAAGCACATTTTGTAGAACAACAAAGGGGGAACAGTTATGTCATTGGGGAGGTGAAATTCTGTCCCACTTCACAGACCTCCCGGGCCCAGTGTTGAAATCTGCCTTCCAAGCACCTCTTAAGAGTTCCTGAGTCAGCCAGGCAGGGGTGGCATGCTCCTTTAATTTCAGCACTTGGGAGGCAGAGGCAGGTGGATCTCTGTGAGTTCGAAGCCAGCCTGGTCTACAAGAGCTCGTTCCAGGACAGGCTCTAAAGTTACAGAGAACCTGTCTCTGGGGCTGGAGGGGGGGGGAGTTCCTGAATCCTGAGACCAGAGATTAATATAGCATACAAAGTTCAGCTATAGCCGTAAAAGAAAGTAATGCTGGGGCCTATGTTAAGTAGACAGTTACAGAGAGGGTATATGTTTAGGTAAGAAAAGAATGAGGAGGAAACAAAATTAACTTATAAGCTGGGGAATGTTTTTGAGCAAAACAGAGAATAGGGATGCCATTAAGAAAAAGATATCCTGGCACTGCGGTTTATAGGAGGCTGAGGCAGAAGGGTCTGTTTGAGGTCAACCTGGGCTACATAACATGTTCCAAGCTGGCTGGTGCTATGTGGTGAGACCCTACTGCTATAAAACAATGCTACTATAAGTCAAAGGCAACAGACTGGGGAGGTGTATCTTACCACGTACAGCAGAAGGCATGAAAGTTTGAGTCTAATGTTCCCCATGGGCTCCTGTGTTTGAACTCTTGGTCTAACTGGTTATGCTCTTTGGAGGGGGGGGCGGTTGTTGAACCGTTAGGATAGGAGACATGGCTGATAGAGCTGGGTACCTAGGAGCTCTCTCTGGTCCCGTCTCTTTTTCCTGAGCTTCAAGCATATGAATAAAGCCACACTGGAAATTTACACTACCACAGACCAGTGGTTCCCACCACCATGGTCTAAGCTGCTCCAGCCACCACGTCTTCCCTGCCATGTTGGACTGTGAACTTTAAAACTGTGAGCCAAGATAAACCGCTTGCACCTCACGTTGCTTTTCTCAGCTATTCTGTTAATTGGTATTCTTCTTACACTAAGCTTCATTATATCCTCATTGGAAAGACAACCCCAAGAGAGAAAAATGTGGAAATAATCATGGATAGAAGAGAAAAAATAAAGAGCCAATAGATATATAAAGAGATGTTCCGTATAACTTCTAGCCAGGAAAATGCAAATTAAGGTAGCACGGAGGTACCATAGTTCATCCATCAGATGAGCAAACACTAAGAAGATGCCTAACTGCTGGGGTTATTGAGGCTGTGGAAGATGGGGGTGGGTGGCTCTCAGTTCTGCCTGAGTAGGTATAAATTCTTATAGCTGCTTTGGTGAATAAAAAGGATATACCTTCCTATCCAGAAATACAACTTCTGGGATTTTATACTTGCAGTGATGCGTTTGTTCTAAATGTTTAAGGGAGTACTGCTTTTGGGGAAGAAAGAATAGCTAGAAATAATAGGAGTCCCCAGGAAGCAAGGGATGGATAAGATGGTGAGACCTTCATCCATACCTTGTAATTACATGCCTGTCCAAAAGAATCAGCACTTATCTCTTGGTAGATGAAGGTCCACACTCACGGCTAAATGAGAACATCCGGCCCAAGGGAAAGTATAGAGCACAATCCCGACTTAGTAAGGAGCAGCCACCTCCTTTTGTCAACTTTACACAGCCAGGGTCATCTGGGAAGAGGAAGCCTCAATTGAGAGCGTGCTTGCATTTGATTGGCCTGTAGGGAAGTCTGTGGGGGCATTTTCCTGATTAATCATGGATGAGGGAGGACCCAGGTTACTGTGTGCAGTGCTGCTCCTGGGCAGGTGGTCCTGGGTTGTATAAAGGAGCGAATTGAGCAAGCTATAAGAAGCAAGCTAGGGCACAGTGTTCCCTGGCTCCCCTGTGGTCTCTGCATCAGGCCCTACCTCCGGGTTCCTTTCTGAGTTCCTGTTCTGACTTCCCTCGGTGATGGACTATGATGTGGAAGTGTAAGCCAGACAAGCCCTTTCTTTCTCAAGTTGCTTTTGCTCGTGGTGTTTATCACAGCACTAGAATATAAACCAGGACATCCCCTAAATGTGAATTCGAATTCGACATGTGTGCACTTCCTGGTTTAAGAGTGCAAATTAAGCTGTTAACTTTGATTACTGCAGTAGATGAAGCTGGGGGAAAAAAGAGGTCAGAAGTAGAAGGGGAAAAACAATGCTTCGTGTAGCAGTAACCAGGAAAGTCAAATATAAATTTGTGCTTAGGCTATCTATTACTGTAAATTCATTATAGCAAATATATGCTTGGATGGGAATAGAGAGTATTAGAAACCAACACAAATACTGATGCCATTTCAGGAATCACATATAGTTTTTACATTGAATTGTCTAATTTAAAAGATTGTCAATTCTTAGTTATAACTTATGATTAAAGATTAAGAATTCAACAAATATGACCTTGTAAAAGGTTGAGGATTGAGGGCATAGATCAACAAGAGAATGAAGGCTTAGCGTATGCCAGACCATGGATTCAGTATCTAATATGGACAAAGAAATGAATAAAAGGTGGCGCACGCCTTTAATCCCAGCACTCGGGAGGCAGAGGCAGGCGGATCTCTGTGAGTTCGAGACCAGCCTGGTCTACAGAGCGAGTTCC